>NC_050194.1:23910787-24223287 GCF_008315115.2 Sander lucioperca | reverse complement strand
AAAGCGCCAAATAGTGAAAAACATCAAAAATTGTACCAAAGAACATTGAAAAAAGTGACAAAAACGTCCAAAAAACGTCCAAGAAAATGTCAAAAAAAAAAAATGTCATTATTATTTTTATTATGGATTCATCTGCAGGTTATTTCCTCCATTATTGAATTGACTGTTTGGTTTGTAAAAAATCAAAAACATAGTGAGAAATGGCGTCATCCGTCAAGTTTATTCAGTTTATTGTCATTTAAGAAAAGGAAAAAGCAGCAAATCGCTAATTGTAACAAAACATATTAAGCCAGAGATCTTCAACAGGGGGTCCAGGACCCCTAGGGGGTCCTCAGAGTTACTGCAGGAAGGCCCCAAATTGTTGAAGACCCCTGATATAATCTCGTCATATGTTTTGGTTGTAAATTGTTAATCTCTAAAGTAACTCAAGCTATCAGATAAACGCAGGAAAGTAAAAAGTACAATTTTAAAGTCGTTTTAATTAAAATAAAGAAAAGTATAAGTTACATAAATGTACTTGGTTACGTTGCACTGAGCTGGTTTAGTGCTGTTCTAGTCAGTCGTCAGTGTGATATGCTCATGCTTTTTGTATTAATGATAAAACTGTTAATAGGAGGTGTTATCAGTGTTGGGGGGATCGAGGTCAGGAGGGCTGAACACACACAGGGAGGTTTCGTGCACGCTGACATCCTGCTCCTCTGTGAAGATGCATTCAGCAGAAGCAACAGGAAGTTTTTTGGCAGCGGCTGCATACCTGCAGTCTGCCACGGGCCCAATCCCTTTTTCTACTCACATTTCCACCACCCGGTACATGTTTTATATTATCTTTGGAGCCACATCGGGACTGCACATTGCTTAAGTCCAGCTTCTTTTCAAGAATTTGTACCTGGAAAAGTTGATATGAAAAACAGTTATCCTGGAGGAAAGCGACAGCAGCGGAGCTGCGAGTGAGGACCAGAGCTGCAGAGGAAACGAGATGTTGGAGGGACCAGTTGGAGGCTCACATACTATTTTAGCTACTAAAAAGCATGTTAGTGTGCAACCTTAGACTGGACATTACTGTAATCCCCGTTCTGATCAAGGAAAAGTGCAAACCTGGGAAAGTGCAGAAGTAAGAGGAAGAGAGCGGTGCCCATCGGACTGTGACACTCCTGTAATGACTGTGCTGTAGATGTCTGTACCACAAATAATGTATCTGTACTGTGGATAGAAATGCTCCCGTCGGACCGAACTGCGTCAGAGTCATCGTCTATGTGAGCTCAGAAAAGAAACGAACGAAAATAAAAGGGAAATTATTTCAAAACACAAGAGTCCTCACCTTGCCTCCGCCGGGCGTGTGCTTTATGTTGTCTTTAGATCCACAACGAGCTTGGACGTTAGCAAAGTCCACCTTCTTATCCAGGATTTGGACCTGCAAAAGTGCGAAAAGAAAACATAAAATGGAAATTAAAATCTTTTAGGAAATTAAAAGGAGAAAATGAGCTTCAGCAGGAGGAGGATCAGCCCAAAAAGGAGGAAGTAAGATGTTTATTAGAGCTGCCATCCAAAATGTTTGTCACACTTGTTTGATTTAACCACTGCAGATAAATATATCAATATATATAATAACATGTACGTGTTACAGATGCAAACTTTAACACATTAAAGCAGTGGTCTTTTGGTGAAATGCACCTTGAGCTTTTAGGCGAGTTAAGGCAGCTTTATTTCTATAGCACATTTCAGCTACGAGGCAATTCAAAGTGCTTTACAAAAAACATTAAAGAGCAGTAAAACATTTGTTAAAGAGAATATAAAGACAGCTAAAATAGAATCATTTTAGAAGTCCATCTTCTGATCATGTTTATGTAAAAACTGGGAGCACAAATAAGAGAGCACTGTCTTCTTTTTACACCAAAAGTTGGTTTTGATGATCATAACTGCAGAGATACTCAAGAGTCTGGCGTTGAGTTCATCCCTCAGTTACTCACATTGCCGCCACCAGGTACATGTTTCACATTGTCTTTGGAGCCACACTTAGACTGGACATTACTATAGTCCACCTTCTGATCAAGGATTTGTACCTGGAAGAGTGAAAATGTCAGCTTTTAGATTTGAGAGTGCAGACGATGGTTGGACACATGAGCTGTGAAGCCTGAGAGAAACTGGACGCTAAGACAGCTGCTAACTCGTGTTGGGTTGAGGTGACATTAACGTACAGGAATCATTGCAATCAGTAATGAATAGGTTAGGTTTTTATGCTCATCCGCTCATCATCTGACATTTAAACGTCAGGAAGACAAAGACTCTTTCACTTATACAATTTATTTTTGGTCCATAAATAGCACAACAAAAGATCTTATAAATGTCAGCAGTAAAACGCCACACACACACACGCAAACTAAAAAAATTATAAATTATTATTTTACGGAAATATTCCGTTTTGTTTTGCAGATTTTTGTAGAAAATAGAATTTACACGTCTACGGTTAAATTTGTTTTCACATAAAAAGACAAATGTTAAAATACATTGGCAAATTTATCATAATTTCCCAAATATCTATATTTTATTTTAATAGATTAAATATGTATATATATATATATATACTACCGGTCAAAAGTTTGGGGTCACTTAGAAATTTCCATTCCAGACAGAGTACCAGCTGAGATAAGTTGCATTGTTTTTTTAATCAGGGCAGCAATTTTCAGATTACATTATGTGTTTACATAATTGCAAAAGGGTTCTGGACTGTTGTAGACAGAAGTGGCTGAAGAAACGCTTGAAATCCATGCTTTTTGGTCTAAACGTCATACCCAAATTAAAAGTGGTACAGCTCCCAGATACATTGAATGGAGTGGAATGGACATTTCTGACCCCAAAGTGACCCCAAACTTTTGACCGGTAGTGTATATATATATTATAATTCCTTAAATTAAATTCATTACAAATCCTTCATTACACATTAAAAAGGCAAAAACATACACCAGATTTCATTTAATTAAAGCTACAAACTGTAATTTAATTATGAAAATTACTGTATTTTTAAAACTCATTATTTTCTGTTATTTTACAGTTTGTTTTTGGCGCCCCAGCTGAAGGAATATTACCATTTCTTACAGTTTTCTTTTTTTTTTTTTTTTTTACAGTGTAGACTGACACACTCACACTAAAAGCACATTGGACTGTTGTGATCAGACAGCGGTGGGATGCTAAATGAGACGAGAGATTGTGTGTCAGTGGACCTCTGGATCTGCTTATTGAGGTTTAAATCTTCCAGTATAATGATTTCTGCCTCTCTGTAGTCTGCAGAGCGGACTACAGCAGAGACTGTATGAGGTGCGCTCAGTGTGACAGCCGGAGTCAGAGTCAGGTTACCTTTCCGCCTCCCGGCTGGTGCTTCAGGTTGTCTGTGGAGCCGATCTTGGACCTGACGTTCTTCAGGTCCGGCATGGGCGCCGCTGCAGCCAGAGGGGCCGGCGGGCGGCTCTTTAGCGAGCCCGGGGATTTGGGCGTGGAACGCACCACCGCGATCTTCTTCACTTTGTTGGCCTCGGCCGCAGCCTTCGCTTGGCTAGCGGGAGATTTCGGAGTGCCAGGGCTGCTCTGTCCACTCCCATCTTAAGCAATCAGAGAGGCGGCGAGTCAGTGGTTTTAACAAGTCAAACCAGTCGTGGACGAAAGGAAAATGATAAATAAAAATAAAAACAGATGAGGAGCTCTGCCGGCTAAAAGCTGGCCAAGTTTGATCCAGTCCTGGATCAGACTGTGGCATCGTGCCTATGCGAAGTTAAAAATGATCGGTAACACTTTACTTGAAGGGATGTACATAAGAGTGACATGACACTGTCATGAACACATGACACAGTCATGACACATGAACCCTAACTCTAACCATAACTTGTCATGACAAAACACTTACTGACAGAAGCGTTATGTCATAAACATTTATGACTTGTTTATGTTTATGACACGTTCATGACAGTGTCATGTCACTCTTATGTAGATACCTTCAAGTAAAGTGTTACCAAATTATCTCTAATGATTAGCTTTTGCTTTTTTTTTTTTTTTTTGTACCTTTTCCATTTTTTGGAGTGGGAGGTTTCTTGGCACTAGCTGTATCACAAAAAATATGACACATCATAAGTAATCCTTAAATCTTACTCCTAAAATCACATAAATAAAAATGAAACAAATTGAAATGAATATGCAAAATAATTCAACATAAAGTGTTCCTTCCATACCTGCATGAGCTGCAGTTCTGGCAGAAGATTTGGCTGCTGGAGATTGAGACTTTGCACCACCCAGACTCTGAAAATCAAAAAAACACAGCCGAAAAGTTATTTAGTTTTCAGCAGAGACGTTTTTTTTTTTCTCCCTCAGAAAGCTGCTTTTATTCAAATGCAAGTAATCAAAACATGTCTGGAGACAATAATCACACAAATTATTATGATGATATACAATCGAGCAACACAAATTTTGAACATGAAGCCGATAAGATCTAATCATTGTCATGTTCTCAAGATTTTTTATTTTTTTATTATTTTGATAATTTTATTCGATTTGCAAAGATTGTATATACATGTATATATGTCAGGCCAGGCTCCCCAGGTGCTCAGCGGTTCCTCTGAAACGTGTGACGTTTGTGTGAACGCAAACCGAACCTTATGAAACCGACTATAGTGTAAAAGCAGTTTAATTTCATATGAAAAGGATTTTAAAACACAACTTAACTTTGGAGGTAACTCAAGGCCCAGCAGGCCAAACCCAGACCCTTGCAAATTTTGATCGGGCACGCATATAAAATTTACTGTAGGTCCACAATACATTTTGGCCCGTCTAGTTGAGCACCAAACCAAAAAGACAAGAAACTTTTCAAACTGTAATTACGCGAGACTCAAAGCAGAATTTGGGCAGATTTGCCGACTTTGAGAGTTTTCATATTCAGGCTGTGAAACAGGTTGCTGTGAGTCGGCTGTGTGGTAGCTGCTTTAAAAATGTAATCTTTGTTTTGCTCGATTTGCTAAACTCTATGATGGTTGAGGAACTTTATTGCCAACTTTAGGGCTTTCTGTCGACCAAATAAGCTATATGAAACATGCAATAATACAGTCAAAAATGTTTTGACGTTTTCAATTAAATAAAAGCATGTCAATAAACTCTACATGTCTAGCCCTTGATGTGATTCTCATTTTCCAGTGTGGCCCTTAGTGAAGTTGAGTTTGATACCCCTGATCTAAAAACATTAAATTTAATTTGAGGTAGGCAGAGATCATGTTACAGACATACTGCAGCACTTTCGGATATGCTCATGTTTTATTTTATTTTTTATTTTTTTAAATATGTCCAAATTCACACCTTCAGGCAAAGCAAGCAACTTCCCTCTTAAGACACTAGGATCTGACTGCCTTCTGCATCCATCTGTCGTCTCTAACAACCTGAACTCAGCTCAGGTCTGCACTCTCAGCTGTACTTACTCCGGGCCCCGTGCTGCTGGCTTTAACGGGGATGGAGCTGGGGCCGTTTCGGGAGGAAGCATGTGTTTTGTTGCCCCTGTCGACCATGGATGGTCGTTTAAGGGAAGAGGGTGGTTTGGTCTTTTTCGTCAGGAGGAAACAAATGAATAAAAAACAAACAAAATGTTCTAATGACAATGAGCATGAAAACAGAGGAATGATTTAGAAATGAAAAATGATGGGAAAGAATGATGTGAAAAGGGTTACTCTGGTTTGTTACAGCGTGGGTCTTATTTTCACAGTCTTGGTCGTCGTTTCTATCAGTTGTTAAAAACTTTGCACTCGACAAAGTAATTGTTGAGATCTGGGAGCACAGCAACACCACACAAGCAGTTACGGGGAAAGAAACGCGCAACAAATGCTCCAAATATGTCATTTTTTGATCTAATGCTCCCCGAAACCAATGAAATCACAATTACAAAAATGACTCATATATTGATCTGCTACCGCTAAAGCTACACTTTGGTTAGGTGTAGGCACAAAGCTAGATTAGCCAGATTATCTAAATCACTTTATTTGGAGGTAAAACTAAAAAGACAACCCTCATAGCACAGGAAAACTAGTGTGTGCACAACTACGTTTTTCTCTTCTCTTTCCACATACTTTTGTCTAACCTGGAGATTTACATTGTTGTAGTACTCGAGATCGGTCATGGTCTCAGGGCCACTTTATGAAGGTCGCGTCTCGGAATCGACCGCAATTGTATTTATTGTCTCGGTCTCAGATGAAGAGGACTCTGGATTTTATTTCAAGCTCGGTTAAGACCACAACCGCAGGGATATCACTAAACTGCCTGTGTATCGTCTGATTTATGTTAACATCATTACTATGATAGGATTTAAAATGTCCTGCTTTAAATGCCACCAATGACTTGACTCATTTCTAATTTGAAAAGTGTAACTGTGAACCCCCTCTCCCCGCCCCCCTTAACACACACTCCCAAAGTGAATTTGGGAGACAGGAGAAGAAGCTCTGTCTGTCTGGGAGATGTCAGCTTAAACAGTAATACAATTTGGCTAACTAAACCATAAGGAGTTTATTTGCAAAACCAAATCTAAAAGAAAACACACAGCAGTGTGCAAATTCTGCAACGTGACGCTGACTGAGACAGCTGGGAGCACCTCACTTTTTATTTTTTTTATTGGCACTTAAAGGAAGCGTAAAGAAAGGTAAGCTAAGTGTAAGTGACGCTAGCGAAGCTAGCTAGCTAACGTTATCAATCTGCCTGTACCAAAACTCTTCAGCAGTGTGGGACTCGCACTGGTCTGGTCTTGGTGTAGCCTAGAAATCTAGACGCACCCTAGCAGCAACAAATGTAATTTGCAGCCAGGGTCGTCTAGCAAATCTCCGTTGGCTTGCGAGCTGGAAAAACCAAACTCTAGTCAGGCCAATCACCATTGTGTATAGAGTCGGTGGGCGGGCTTAACATAATGACGGCAGAGTTGCGATGGTTCCGTGTGAAAACAAAGAAGATGGCTGCTGCTGCTGGTGAACAGCGGTCTTTGGAATCGGCTTTGGCCGCGACTCTGGAAGACTTGGAGTTAAGATTTTCTTTGAGAAAAGAACAAAGAACGGCACTGAAGTCATTCTTAAAAAAGGAAGATGTGCTCGGAGTTTTGCCGACCGGATGTGTTTAATCTATCAACTAGCGTTGCTCTGGTTGGTTGTAGCGCTATCCTATTGCGTGCAGAGGGAATTTGAAAGACAACCGTTTATCCCGCCCCTCGGATTGAGCCCTGCCAATGGTGAGTTCCAATAGGATCAGGATAGTCTTGGTAATGACCTGGTCTTGGTTTAGGTGGTCTTGACTACAACACTGCTGTCTGATCTTCTGACTGAATGTTTTTTGCTCCGTTGTCACCATGTTTCCAGATCAACGGTACAATTCACTTCCGGGATTGCTCCGGTGCCGCCGGACATTCCGCCGGATGTCTGTCACGTTAGTTAGAACTGAACAAGGGGAAAAATCTCCCTCTACCTGGAACAAGTTATAGAAATCCATGAAACTTAACGAGCTGCTCTCATTGGTCGCTTGAAGAGGATGGTGATTGACTTGGAGGCAGCCACATCTGGCTGTGGATGTTTTGCCTGATGTGTTGAGGATTGGGGTTGACTTTGAGGGATTTGCTGATTCAGTTGCTTTTTGTTTGAAGTGTTTTTGTGTATTCTGTGTTTGTACATATGTGTGGTTGTACTGCTGCCTGTCTTGGCCAAGACACTCTTGAAAAAGAGATTTTTAATCTCAATGAGTCTTTTCCTGGTTAAATAAAGGTAAAGACCTTCCTCTTTCTTTGTGTTGGCGTTCTAACCTCCAGTGGATTTCTGAGGACTATGGTTAACTGCTCCTCAGATCTCTGCAGGGTAAATCCAGACAGCTAGCTAGACTATCTGTCCAATCTGAGTTTTCTCTCGCAGGACTAAAACAACTTTTGAATGTACACGTTCCACCAAAACAAGTTCCTTCCCGAGGCTTTTTTGCAGAGGCACCGTGGCTCCATCCGGAGCTTAGCACCGCCCAAGACGATTCTGATTGGTTTAAAGAAATGCCATTAAACCAGAGCATGTTTTTCTCCCATCCAGGAATGCTGTGTGGACTCGCCAGACCCTCCTCCTCAGCGCTGTGGACGGTACAATAACTGATAGAAAAGATGGACAAAGCTACAAAAATATGTTTCAAGTTGTATCAAACCAGAATTATCCCTTTAAAAATAAAAGAAATGGTGATAACGTTCTCGGCCACGTACCTTATCTGCAGAGCCGTTATCCATCTTTGCTTGAGCTACAGACGGGAGAGAGAAGCAGACATTAGATTTTTATAGTTTAACATCTTTCATTTCTTCTTTATTTCCACCCAGGTGAGACCATTGCTACCCAGTGCGTGCCTCAACACATTCGCATGGCAAAGAAACCAAAAACAAAATGAAATGTTGGTGATATGCAGCATGCATCGTGACACAAAGTGTTCGTGGAAAACCACAAAAAGTGGATTCTTTTTTTTTTTTTTTTTGGGTGGGGGGGCTACATAACCAGCAGAGTGAGCAGAAATGGAGGAACAAATAGTGGGGAGGGAGGACAAGAAGCTTCTCCTATGTCCAATAGAAAAGATTTGGAGGTAAAGTGCAGCATAACATACAGTAGAAGCTGCGTTGTAAAAGAAAGAAGTGGCAGGAGTTAACTGAAGAGGACTCTAAACTGGTGAATAGAACAACAAACAGACCTTTGAAAATAGCGACCGGAACCAAAGATTTTCTGGCAGGAGAGCTTTGGGGGGGAGTTTTCTGGAGCTCAGCTGTACCGGCGGTCTGCGCCACGCTCATGCTCCTCATGTCTGAGTCATTAGAAATGTCAGGCTTTGAATAGCCGGCTCTGTGTGACGCTGAGTCACTGCTGCCGTTTTCAGTTGCCGTGTCAGATGGCATTTTGGTTACAAGGCTATCTTTCTCGGAAATGTTCCTACTGCTGCAAAGATCTTCTGAACGAGAGTCAGAGTGTGACAGAGTTTGGGCGTGTTGTGTTTCTCGGGGGATGTTTTGGGACTTTGAAGCTGCTCCATCTTGTTCGGAGACCGGCTCCTCCTCTCCCTGGTTGACCCGCAAGCCTCTGTGTCCGATGGACGTCAGGTCTTCCAAAGCCGCGCTGCGAACCAAAGACATCCCAGACAGATTGGTCATTTCAGCCAGGCACTCGGAGGCATCGAGGCTGATCGCCCGCTGAGAATCCACAGCTCCGGTCCGCTCAGGGCTCTCATCCCGTCTAATCTCCGCCCCGCAGCTGAGGTCTTCAGAGGCCCATAAAGACTCACTTAGCCTCTTCCCACACTCCCCCACCGCCTCATTTCCTAGGTCCAAGGAGCAGGAAGTTCCAGAGAAGTCAACGCCAACACCAGCCCCAGCGGCTCCATCTACGCCAGGATTTGATCCGTCACCCGCAAACGCAAACTCACTGCGGACTCCTGGAGCGCTAGGCTTTGCTAATTTGTTTGGGAAGCAGATGAATGATGACATTTACAGCACTTGTTTTCCACCTCCCCATTTAAAAACAAAAACATGATGAAAGAAGGGAAACAGAACTGGACAACTGACGTCCACGAGGAAAATAAAAAAATAGACCATTTTAATATTTTATGAATCAGAAAAACTGCGAGCTATAAAAAGGTGAAGATGCAAGACGTGATCAATGTAGGTCCACAGGAAAATAACATGAGATGGAAATGGACGGTAATGCATCACCAAGGGGCTGACAGACAACAGATGATGCATTCCAGTGAACACACTGAACAACAGAGCGCTATAATATTATTTTTCATTGTAAAAAAAGTGATTAAAAATATGAAATAAGTAAAATAATGCAGTCCCCCCAGAAAACCTCCTTTTAAAATAACTATAACAAGTGTATGGAGTCTGGAGTGTGACCCCACTATAACATTTACAGTGGATCATTAAAATAATACATATTAAAGGTGCTCTAAGCGATGTTGGGTGACGGCACTTCTTGTTGACGTTCGAAGTATTTTCAAACAAAACGAGACTAGCTCGCCCCTCCCTCCTCCTCATCCCGTCCCCTCTCCCCCCCTTCCGTGCTTCCGCGCACTAACCCCCCCAACCCCAACCCCCAAATCCTTCTTGTCAGTTATTGGCTGGAAGACTGTTCGTTATGTTTGGTGGTGCAGGTTGGCCCAGTTTGTTATTGTTGCTGTTTGTGGAGCCTGGACTGTCTACAGAGACCGTGTTTTTTTACAGTGTGTTCAGGGGACAGGCAGCTAGCAGATAGTGAGGAGATGTTTGCTGTATGTGACAAAAAATGTTGTAGCCTAAAAAACGCGTGACATCGCTTAGAGCACCTTTAAATTGATACAATTATTTAGCATTTAAAGGATGTATTTAAAAAAAAACTCATCAAAATCATAAGTTTGCTATTTAATAATTATGTTTCATCATTCTGCCTTTAAATTGTGAATTAATAATTGCATTTTAAGTTTGAATCACAAACTTAAAAAACGCTTTTGAATATTACTTTTCGCTATTTATGGGAACTGTAAATGACACAAGTGTAAACAAACTGAAGCTTCGCTAAACAATATTTTTACATCCACAATGGATCAAATGAAATAATAATGATCATAATAATCATGAACTATATGCAAAATTCAATAGTGTAGCTTTAAAAGTAAGATTTAAACAACTTTTAATACATTGACTTTTGCATTTCTATTTTAAAAATTAAATCATGAGCTCATTTAAAGGCATAACGAGGAAATAGAATTATTAACTGGCTAACTTAATGATCTCATACATATTAGTTTTACTTTATTAATACATAATGCAACTACAAATGTAGTAAATTAAACTAAAAGTACATTTTTAAATGGTTGAATTAGCTTTAATTAAACCCCGTAAGAGTCTATAATTATTCAGAAGATTGCGGAGAACAGCTCTCTCTCTCTGTCTGCCTGGAGTTATAACTGAGTTCATATCTGTCTCCTGCAGTAAACAAAAACGTGAGTCAAAGTGCGATCAATAAAGCATGAAACAGCCTACCTGTTGAAGCTGCTCCTCCTGCTGCTGCGGCACGAACATGATGAGACAAACGGAGAAAGACATTAGTAATGACTTTCTGTCATTCATGACGGATTAATACACTCACTAACCGCAAAGAAATCGATACAAAAGCACATACACACACAGCATGTCTTCAGTTAATGCAAAAAGCCCAGAGCCAATAACTGTTAAACATGGAGATCAATATGCAAACGAGCAGGTTTCCCCCAGGGTGACGCGGTGCAGCAGCACCTCACCAATGATGTGGCGCTGCTGCTGTTTTTAACATTATTCTGGCGTTCCCCGCGGCTGGGAGCGCCTGTTTAACAGATCACAGGAGTCTTAAATCTGCCAGTGGTTTGGCACATTCCCTTCATTCGGAAATAGCCAGGATGTAACCACCTACTTATTTAGAACATGTTTGAGGCTGTTTATGATCATGTTGCAGTTCTGAAAGATGCAAATTATCAACCATGAGAGCAAGCATGAAGAAAAGAAGAAGAAGCCAAAGAACAAAAACACTCTGTTTTCAATTATGATGCTGAAAGAAAAAGATAGTAAGCTTACTTTTACAAATCAGAACAAACAGGAGAGCAGCTTCAATCATAAAATTTAAAGGAATAGTTCGACATTTTGGGAAATTTGCTTTCTCGAAGCGAGTTCAAAGAGAAAAAAGATCCCACTCTCACGTCTGTATGTTCATACCCCCGGTGGCTGGCGGATGGGACATGAGCCAAAATAAGAAGTCAAAGTACACGTCAAATAAGTTTCTCCCAAAGATGGTTTCTGTCATTTAGGTAGTTCTTATCACGCTGATATTTGTTTAAGTGTTCATTTTTCTGATGAGTTTGGTTTTATTAGTTATTGGATGCTATAAAAACGGGGTGAAACGTCATGATTGACAACTGGGATTGACTCGCGATTGGTTGGGCGGTGGTATGGGCGGGACTTTGATACCGCGGCTCCACCGCCTGATCGCTACTGCGCAGACTCTGGCTCCTAAATTACAAGATGGCAGTGTCCGTTTCCGGGAGATTTTGGCTTCACTTTTGTACAGTGGGAGGAAATGGAGACACATTGTCCGTCTTTATATAAAGTCCACGGTTATATCTTGTTTATTTAATCTGCAAAAAAACCCGAAGTGTAAAAAAACAAGTTGAGGTTTTCTGGACGGGCTTTCTGTCGGACTATTTCTTTGTCGCCTGGCGAGTTCCTGAAGTTACAGCAAGAGATAATCCGGAGACACAGGGTGGTGTCAATCTTCTGATGCAAGAAAGTGAATATATTTCCCAAAATGTCAAACTAGGAAAACAACCAAATGCACAAGCAGCTGAAAAGAGGCGGGAGCTTAAAGACCGGAGGCATACCAAGCTGCCCCGCGTCTTCACATGAGTTGCTCTCTAGTTCTGAGAGCTCGGGCACTTCAGCTCCAAATCCGCCTTCCTCTGCAGATGCCTCTGCTGCAGGATAAATGCATGTCAGTCAGTAAAATAGGAATAGTTCAACCTTAAATCTGTCCCTAATCTGACAGACTTTCCTCAGGTTTACTCAGCTAAATCTGCTCTGAAACAACCCTGACCTCGTGTTGTGGTATCTCTCACGTTTGCAGGAGCTGGTTAACACAGAGGTTCCCAAACCTTTTCATGTGAAAGACCCCTGAAGTGACACAAATTAGAGTATGACCCCCCATTTGGTAATACAGTATTTAATCCCAGGGCTGATAGGATTTTTGCCTTCAGATGTTTCATTACAGAAAGTGTATGAAACCCATGAACAAAACAGTCATACGTTCTGTCATTGTGTCACTTAAAATGGAGTTATAGTAAAACCTTCAGTGACAATGAAGTATTCCCCTTTTTCTGGATCCCCTAAAACACCGCCAAGGTCCCCTTGAGAACGATGCAAAATTGTACTGTGGCAGACTAGCGTAAAGGCTTTAGAGATTCTGAAAGGTGGATTTTGTTACCTTTGTAGAGAGCCAGGCTATCTGTTTCCAGTCTTTATGCTAAGCTAAGATAAGCTAACCGGCTGCTGGTTGTAGCTTCACATTCATAGTTAAATCTGACAGACTTTCCTCCGTTTCCGTTCAGACTGCCTGCGTCGGCCGTCCGACTGTCAAAAAAACAAAAACACAGGTCTCACCATTCATTTTGAATGGGGGTAGTGCGGCCAATCATGTAATCGGCGATCAGACTTGTCAGTGTGGCTTGAGGCGGTGTGAGAATCCCGTACAGGAAACAGGAAATATCACTGCCTCCATCGTTGCCACAAGTACATTTTAAAACACTACACTGGTGAACTGCCCGGTACAGTTTGTGTTATAGCTGAATGTTTCCTGTAACAACAAAGCATTCGCTATGTCTCGCTCGTCTCTTTTCTCGCTCTCCTGTGAAATAACGATGCCTTCAAGTGCGGTCGGAAACGTAGAAATCTATAAACGATCTGAGGGAAAACAGTAATTGTGAAATATAAAAGGTATTTGTGCTTCGCTGGCTCACTTTTCTTGATCTGAATGCCCACTTGCTCGGCTAATTCAACTGTGAAACAACACCTCCTGACCTCGTGTTGTGGTATTTCTCATGGTTTGCAGGAGCTGTTTAACAGAACAAGGAGTATTTTCAACCTGATGACCCTCCTCTCCACTAAGACTCTGGACACGCGGTCACTCTCAGTATTTATGAACAAAGCATGCTGGACCCACACGGAGTACTGGAGCTACTGGGACCAATTCTTACAGACAAAAGAGAAATTATTTTTCCCCGTTAGTCAGCGATGTGCGGCTGGTGAAGTGGTGATTCTAGAAAGTGCTAGAGAGGCTCTTATTGCACTTTGTTTGCAGTGACAACAGATACATGAGCCAGTAGGATGAGAGTATCAGGGAAAGCAGGTTTTAAAGTAAACATTAGCAAACAAAGACAAAGAAAATAAAGAGTGTGAGGTAGAAGAAAATCAACGTTTCTGCAAAATATCTCTGAAACAAAATGAAAGTTATTTAAACTACACATTAGCAAACAGGCAGAAAAGCACAAATTTTAAACCAAGACAGGCTGAAAATAAAGAGTGTGAGGTAGAAGAAAATCAACGTTTCTGCAAAATATCTCTGAAACAAAATGAAAGTTATTTGTAAAAGAGGAGAAATGACAAACTGAAAACATGCTAAACGAGGGTTAAGGTGAGTTAATAAAGCTTTATGGCATGAGGAGTGCAGGCGGGCGTACCAGCTGGCACCGCGTCATCACAGAGTTCAGACTCAGGTTTCACCCCGTTTTCACTGAGAGATGCTTCAGTCTCTGTGAAGGAAAAGGTAAACTGGAGGTCAGGCTGGAGCTTTATTGTGACAGAAGCCGACATCAACCCCGACTAATGTTCATGTGACCTGTGAAATGGATTTAAAATGGTTAAAACCCTGATCAGTGATATTAAGCTGCTAAATCCAGATTTTTGAGAACAGTTTGTACAGCAAACTATAAAAATATATTAAGACAGGTTAAGGGCTGGACGATTTAGGGCTGCACAATATATTGTTTTTTTATCATCATCGCAATATCAACTGGCGCACATCGCGAGAGGCTGCAACATATCGCGAAAGACACTCAGGGTCCTATCTTGCACCCGGCGCAGCACAGCGCAAAACCCGACGCAAGTGTCTTTGCTAGTTTAAGACCAACGCAGTTATCAATTTCCCGTCCAGCACCTGCGTCGTTTAAAGGGGCACTATGAAGTTTTGGCCATTTCTTCGCTGTTTCACTTTCTTCACTTTTTGCTGGCAGGTTTCTCTATAGAGCTCCCCCTACAGCTTCAGAATAGATAGTTGGCAGCTCCTATGTTTACTCGTGTCTGACTCCTCCCTCGGTCAGTCTGCCGTTTCCTCTTTCTGTTCCTCCGACAATGCTTTCCTAGCTTTCTGCTTCTTTTTTGCCGGCTCAGCCATGACAATAGTGTGAAAAACTCCATCGCTACCTTGTTAGCCAGTTCCTGAATGGGAGTATATAAGCGTATGTGTGCAGTGCCGTGAAGCAATTCATTACAACGTGAGACCTGATATCACGCCATACTTCCTGACGCTGAGTTGCAAGGGTGGTTTTTCCGCTAGGGGGAGCGAGACGACCACCATTCAACCCGAAAAAAGTCATATAACCATTCCAGTGACTCCCAAGCTGTTCAGTTAAGGTACATTAAGCTAAAAAAAACCTGCATAGTTCCTCTTTAACACAATTGGCTGCCTACATTTTCTCTAAACTACAACTAACTTTACAAAAACTAAACTTTCCAACTACTAGTCAAACGACATACAAATGACATACTCACTCTGCGTTTCAGCGGCGACAGGCGGACCTGACTGCGTCTGCTGCTTCCTGTTTGCACGTGAGGTGATGGGAAGTGGAAAGAGGGAAAACGGCCGCACTAGTGAGGGCTGTAAACTGGGGAACGCTAGGCTACGTACTAATTGGCCATACAGTTGATAAGAAGGGATGAGAAGAAACTGAAACGGATTATTAGCTACAAGCTGAACAATCCGCCGGGACAGTTATTATTTCTTTTTTTTTTACAAACTCTGCAACTGACAAACAAGACATGTATTTACAGTCATTAATGTGTCTTTTTTGTCTGTGCAGCATTAAAAGCCAAATTGTTTCTGGGCTGAATTGGAAGCGAACCGTGACACAGGATGGAAACAGCAGATCGTTCTGACCCAGATGTCTGGATTACAGAGCACAGTGCAGCTGCAGTCAGGCACTCGGGGCTAGTCAAGCATGTCTTGTATGCATTATGTAAAGAGGGATTAAAACAAAACACAGTAGAGACTGCAGGGCTCAGCCTCGGCCCCAAATCTGTACAGACCACAGCCATTTTTAGGAAACGGTACGGAGATATACATCTTTATAAATCCTTTAAAGTGCTCATATTATGCTCATTTTCAGGTTCATAATTGTATTTAGAGGTTGTACCAGAATAGGTTTATGTAGTTTAATTTTCAAAAAATACCATCTTTTTGTTGTACTGCACATTGCTGCAGCTCCTCTTTTCACCCTGTGTGTTGAGCTCTCTGTTTTAGCTACAGAGTGAGACCTCTCACTTCTGTTCCATCTTTGTTGGGAGTCACACATGCGCAGTAGCTAGGTAAGGACTACTAGCCAGTCAGAAGCAGAGTATGAGGGCGTGTCCTGACAGTAGCTAGGTAAGGACTACTAGCCAGTCAGAAGCAGAGTATGAGGGCGTGTCCTGACAGTACCTAGGTAAGGACTACTAGCCAGTCAGAAGCAGAGTATGAGGGCGTGTCCTGACAGTACCTAGGTAAGGACTACTAGCCAGTCAGAAGCAGAGTATGAGGGCATGTCCTGACAGTACCTAGGTAAGGACTACTAGCCAGTCAGAAGCAGAGTATGAGGGCGTGCCATGCTAGCAGCTAGGTGAGCATTATAACGTGTGTTCCAAAGTGACCACGTTTGTCTCTGAAGTAAAGGCTGGACTACAATAGAGCTGTTTGGAGCAGTTTGTGAACAGTGTTTTCTGTTGGAGATGGTAAGTCCCTTTGGGGTGGACTTTGGGATTTTTCACTTTGTAAACCTATAACCTATAACATGCACAAAAAAGATATATAACCCAATACAAAAAGCATAATATGAGCACTTAAACATTGCAGTTTCATGATGGCTCCGCCTTGATAACGCTGCTGGTCATTTAATACATCCATGCTTGTGATACCGGGCCATATGAATTACATTGACTCGACTCATGTCTGACCTTTCATTTTGGCGTCTCCGGGGCTTCTGTGTCCCATCTGGACCCCGTTCTCCTGGTGGTGCTGGTCATTGATGGTCATGTTGGCTAAGGAGGAGCTCATGGTGTCTCCAGCGCTGTAGCTGTTGGACGCGCTGTTTGTGTAGTCCATTGGCGGTCGCAGGTCAGGCTGCAGAGGAGCAAGAAATGAAGATCAGCAGTTTAGCCGTTAGTCCAGGATGTGTCGCATAACATATGACAAGTCAATCATGTTACATTCTGCAAAGCAGCTGACCAGGATGAACACCGGGTTTTAAGGATTAAATGTACTGAGGGCGCACTTCACCGACACTTTGTCTTCCGGCGTGCAGGGCCCAGTCCGTCACCACCAGATGTAAACAGACACTGAGTCAGTAAAAAACAGTTATTTATACATCCTGACGTGGGGTCTGCGCTTCATGTTACAGATAAAAATAGTCTCCTCTGCCCATGTGCACGTCGTCCTCACTGTCATTAGTGTAGCTGTACTTCCTAAACAACCAGCCCTGAACAAGTGTTTCATGTAGGGCCATGTTTCAGCATTATTATCATCATCATCACGATGCTAATACTCTGCGGTGGAGGAAGTATTCAGATGCTTTCCTAAAGTGAAAGTACTAATACCACACTGTGAAAATACTCTGCTACAAGTAAAAGTCCTTCAGGTGTAATCAGGAAAATGTACTTCAAGTATTAAAAGTATAAAAATGTGTGGTTGTTATATAAAAAAAATGTCTATTTTAAAAGTTTAAAAGCTATTTAGTTGAGCTGGAGCTCATTTTGAACTATTAAACCTTGTGTTGTCTTCCCTTCGACCATGAACTTGTCCATCCTGGTCAAATGAAAGAAATTGATTGATTGATTTTGGTGCTTTTTTCCAGCATTTTTGGCTCTTTTTTTATGCTTTTGACACTTTTTAAAACTTTTTTGTCACTTTTTTCAACGTTTTGTTTTAAATTCATGGTCAATAAACCTAATTTATATGTCATTATATCTAATCTTTGAGTTAAAAAGGCCGAAATAAAAAAAATAAAAAAAATAAATAAAAAAAATTAAAAAAAAATTATTTTGACTAATAGTTAAGATCAGAGGATGTTTCACAGTGGATCACAGACTGGTTTATGTCAAAGTTAAATCATATAAAAATGTGTGGTTGTTATATAAAAAAAAAATGTCTATTTTAAAAGTTTAAAAGCTATTTAGTTGAGCTGGAGCTCATTTTGAACTATTAAACCTTGTGTTGTCTTCCCTTCAACCATGAACTTGTCCATCCTGGTCAAAAGTGAAATTGATTGATTGATTTTGGTGCTTTTTTCCAACATTTTTGGCTCTTTTTTTATGCTTTTGACACTTTTTAAAACTTACTTTTTCAGCGTTTTGTTTTAAATTCATGGTCAATAAACTTAATTTATATGACTAATCTAATCTTTGAGTTAAAATGGCCGAAATTATGAATTATTTTGACTAATAGTTAAGATCAGAGGATGTTGAGTGGATCACAGACTGGTTTATGTCAAAGTTTAGTCAGGATACGGTTCTAAAACTGTTTAAACATGTTTTTCAAATGTTATAAAAAGTGAATGAAACACCCAAAATTCAATGAAAGTAATCATTAATTTGACCTGCAAAGAACGTTGTATGGGTTCCATACAACGCACATCCATGTATCCATGTTATATTTGGGCAGTTTGGTTCAAAGAAACCCATATTTCTGATATATATTTTTTTTAAAACAGGTCAAATTTGACCCGAGGACAACACAAGGGTTAACTAAAGACTATTTTCGTTATGGATTCATCTGCTGATTATTGTCTCCATTAATCGGTTGATTGTTTGGTTTGTAAAAAAAGTGAAAATAGTGAGAAATGTTTCTCACAATTACCCAGAGCTTTGTTTGGTCCAAACCTCAACATTATTACTAAAACATTAACATTATCAACATTATTAATAGAAAAAGCAAATGTCTCGTTTTGTCCACAACTCAAAGGTATTCAGTTTACAGAGGAGAGAAGAAACTAGAACATATTCACATTTAACAAGCTGACAGCAGAGATTGTTTTTACTTTGTCATAAAAACAACTCAAACTGATTAGTCGATTTTCAAAATAGTTGCTGATTTATTTAATAGTTGACAACTAATTGATTAATCTTTGCAGGTCAAAACAACATATTTTATAAGCTAAATATCTTAATTTGTAAAGTAACTAAAGCAGTCAGATAAATGTACCTGATTTTTCATCATTGATTGTACAGTACTTGATTAAATTTGTACTTAGTTACTCTCCTGCTAATTAGGGCTGCACGATATGAGGAAAATATCTAATTGCAATTATTTTGACTAATATTGCGATTGCAATATGATTCACGATGTTGGAGGGAATGATGGGGAATGATTTTGTATCATTCTCATTGAAAATTATTAACACTGAAAGAAATTAAAATGATTATAGTGTGATTTTGGATCTGTACCAAGCAAAGATTTTTTTCTCTAGTCTGTAGGATATGATTTGTAGGCCGGGACCTCTCTGCAGCAACACAATACTTCATTCAGAATGGTTTGACACTTATTTTGCCATTAACAAATATTGCGCCCCCTGCGATTTGGATATTGCACTAGTCCATATTGCGATTTCGATACAATTGTGATTAATTGTGCAGCCCTACTGCTAATGACTGTACCACAGGAAGCAAACCTCACAGTCCCGACAGCTCCTTCAACCGGCGAGATGTCAATTCAATCAGGAGAGACTTTGTTTGCAGATATGCAAAAAAGATTTATTGTACAACTGCATAATAAAATGTAAATGTGAGTCTTTGGAGATTAGACTCCATTGTATTAATAATATTTTTAAAGGGGTAGAGAACAGGACATAACCCCTGATGGAGTCTAGACACTGGTTGCGGCGGAGAAGGAGTTCGGAGACCAGACCGAAGAGGAAACGGAGCGGTCAGCCGGGAGAAAAACGATGACCGGAGGCGGCAGGGGAGGTGGAGGGTTGAGCACTTTGCCTGAAACGACAGCTGACAGCGCAGGGAGAGAACAGATTTAAAGCAGAGTTGTAATGCTGTGATTGGTCCTTGAATTTCATCTGATTGGTTTAACCAAAAGTAGCGCCTCTAAACAGCTGATTTGATTTAAGAAGAAAGAGTAGTGATTGGGTTATTGTCGTCTTCCTGAAAGAATTTGCGCTGAGCTTTATTTGTGTTGTATCTCATAAAAAGAGGATTACAAATCAGATTAAACACAAGCCTCCGGTTATATCAGCAGTTTGCAGTTTGAATCAGGTTTTTTTCACCCTCAAACACACACACACACACACACACACACAGTGCAGAGAGCTTATGGCGTAATCAGTCTCTGCAGCCAGACTGCTCTCACTGTTTGTATGTTGCAGATTTGTCGGCCTCTAATCTTTATTTTCACCCTCATGTCCACTTTGGCACATAAACACGACTCGCTTTAATCTCTCAGAGGATCTGCTTAAAGCCAAAGACCGTTTATATATCATCATATCAGTCTACTATGAAATTATCATCGGTCAATATTATGAAGGAATGCAAATGAATCTGCATCGATTAAATGTAAATTTCAAACATTTATTTGACGGATATAGTTACTTTACAAATTAAGATTTTATATAAAACAAAAAAAGGCTTGAGGTAAACCATCCATTGTTTTGGTAGAGTCTTTTAACCAGACCTACATTAGGCCAATGCTGTGGGACAAAGGGAGAACTGCTTGTGATGCGTGCTCACCGTAGCACAGGTATATGTCATGTCCATCTCGTTTGAGGTAGGTTTCATTCTGCTTTCCCACTAAACACTAATACAATATTATAATGTTACTGTTTCTGCACTACAATGGTACTGTTAGCACACTGCACATAGCTGCACAGACTGTACATATCTGTCTATATGGTTCATACTGAATATCCTTATTTATTCTGTTTTTCTTATAATACACTGCATATATTTATATTATTCTTACTACTATTATAATGTTACTGCTACTACATTGCACATATCTGTACATGTTGTTCATACATTGTTCATATTACATAGCCATATTTATTCTGCTCTTATAAGGTAACTGCTAATACACCGCACACATTTATATTTAATTTATATTACTCTAAACCACCTTCTTTAAACCAGCTGTACACTACTGCACTATATTTATTGTCCTGTCTATACTTTGTATATCACATTGCACTTCTCACATTCTGCTCTTTTTGCACTTCTGGTTGGACGCAAACTGCATTTCGTTGTCTTTGTACTCGTACTCTGCACAATGACAGTAAAGTTGAATCTAATCTAATCTAAAACAATACCACTGACAAGCCACTAACACGGTGAAAAGCTGTAAGCTTTCACCTTTTCCAGACACCTGTGTATCTGGCTGATTACCTTTATGCTTTCCAGTGACAATGCTCCCCCCCAGTGATAAAACCCAAAACACAAAACTGCATATGCACTAATGTCACCAACGTAGTATATAAACAAAACAAAAAACAAAGTTGCATAATGGCTCCAATAATTTTACAAAAAGAGCAAAGATGAGAGAAAAGCCAAAACATACATTTAGATTTGTGTATCAGAACTTTACTTCTACTTCTTTCCTCTCTCACGAATCATCTCACGACCCCTTAGATTTATCTGGTGACCCTTTGGAGGGGCCCAAGCCCTAGGTTGAGAACCAGTGGAGTAGACTATAGAGTAGTTAAAACTATCTCCACCTCAACAGCTTACACTATGATGCATCAGTGTATATCATAACATATCAGTCACACACATATTTCTGCAGTACTTCTGATACTTTAAGATCATTTTGTGGTAATACTTCTCAGCTTTTACACAGAGAAGGATAAGATTTTGAAAACAGGACCTTTACTTGTAACAGTATTAAGAGTATTTTTACATACATTAAGAGTATTTTTACATTGTTCAATTGGTACTTTTCTTCAAACGTATCTGAGTACTTCTTCCACTTCTGGTCCTCTTTAAACCCCCCCCCCCTCCCAAAAAAAAACAAAAAACAAAACACAGCAATGCCTAAACTGTTGCCGTGGTAACTCCAGCCAATAAACTCCACTCTAAAAGGCGCACTTGGCTCAGTTATGTGACCTTCCCTCTGTGTACTTTCCTATCTGCTGACCTCGGATGTCTAAACAGCGTTCCACACGCAGCACAAACGGCATGAATGGGAGAAAGTGGCCACCAGGGGAGGCTGAAAAACACTTTAAAAAGATTTTAAACATCCTCCTTTTTACGTCAAAATGTCCAGTTTATGTTTCTCAAATGTTAAAGGATAAGCCTGCTGATATTTACAGTATATCTTATTGATAACTTCTTCCTCTGTGCCATAGAGCTCCATTGTTGTTAAAAACACATCACTGAGCCACACTGTTGCTCTGACATGTTTCTTCATCACCACGAACACACACAAACACTATAGTTTATTTTGACTCAACCCCCCCCGCACATCGTCCTGCTGCCACAAACACTCACTAAAGCACCAAAATGTGAATTCATCCGCTACTGAAAATAGTTCCCAATAGATCTGCAAAGATGAACTGATTAGTTGTCCATTATTACATTAATACACAACTATTTTGATAATCGGTTTGAGTCATTTTTAGTCATTCAAATTTCTCTGACTGCAGCTTCTTAGATGTGAATATTTTCTAGTTTCTTCTCTCCTCTGTGACAGTGAACTGAATATCTTTGAGTTGAGGACAAAACAAGACGTTTGAGGACGTCATCTTGGGCTTTTGGGACACTTATCTGTCATTTTTCACCATTTTCTGACAATGAAAATACTTGTAATTGCAGTCCTAGTGCCCAACAAATGAAGTATTTCCTCCTGTTTTCCTAACGTTGGTTAAAAACTACAGTGACCAGCGTTTTTTTTAGGAAATTGATAACCCTTTTTAATATCAAACTTCATATTTGTGACCTTTTTTAAAGATTTACAACTTAAGACAAGTGGGCTTGATCCTGATCATTTCTGTTTGACAAAGGTCGTTATTTTGCTCTTCTAACCAATCAGAAGCCAGTCGCGTATCCGTCCCGCCAACGTCACTGTCAGTCGACACAGAAGCAGCGGTTGTTAGTAGCCGTCACCGTTGCGCCACATTTAGAGTTATTATTTCTGTAAGTTCACTTACAACGACATCGATCTCTCCCGCGCTTGAAGCCATTTTCACGGCCGTGCCTTTTGTAATTTTTCTGGCTCCGGCGCAGGAACATAACGTCCCCATTCTTAATCCTGCCCACAAAGCTCTGATTGGCTCGGTTGGTTCTTTCCAAACGGTGGGAACAAGCAGATCTATTTGACAGTATTGGAATCACTGAAATAAGCAGAGATGTAGGCAGAGACTCAAAGGTCTGGAACCAGGCTCGGCTTGAAGCTGAGTGCCACAGACAGGATCGGGGGGTCAGACACACACATTGGTGGCTTTAGTCTTTTCGTGGGTTTGGTTGACAATGAGAAAAACATAGAATAACACCAGACTTATCCTTTAAAAAAAAAACTGCATTTAAAAAACAGGAGATCCCAATGTGTTACGATAGAGTGATGTTTGTGTGTTCCATAGAAATCCTAATGAATAGTGTACTCTCAGTGCTCCCGGACAAAACTACCATTGTAGCATTACACATGACAGAATCCAAACAACAAGAAAGCTGCACACTCGCCAACAAAGACCATCCCTCTGAGAAGCCGTTCACTCTGCATCCGGGAGCTAAGGCGGTTAGAGAGCAAACAAAGTCACGGCTGATAAGAACTGATAATTATATGTACAGAGGGAATGGACATTAGTTACAGGAGACAGGTGGGAAATACTTCCAGGCCTCTTACAGACTCTGCATTTTTATTAACACACCCGTTTGTCACTCGTTGTGTCGGGGGGGTCCAGACTGGACCGGTCGGACCCTCTTCATGATTTGCTTTGGGACACAACACGCACACAAATTTCACCTGCTGCAGAAAGGGAACATGACAGCGGTCTTTGTCGCAGATTCACGAGGGGGAAAAGGGCTCAAAGGTCTGCTGATGCAGCCTGTTCCTCTCAGGGCCGTGTGAAAATGCAATCTTGGCACAGGCCCACAAACCCGCCAAGACGCTCGGTCAACAGGGATGTTGACACAGCTCCAGGAGCAACGAGCATGCAGCAGGACATGCAGACGGAAACTGAAACTGTGTGTTTTGACCAGGGTCGGACTGGGACAAAAATTCGGCCCAGGCAATTCCGTCCTGTACCGGCCCAATTTCAGACGGGGACATCATGGCACCAGCAGCATGATGCACACTTACAGGCTTTCATAATCCAGAGAGTGAAACAATGATCGTTTATTGTCGATTAATCGATTAGTCGATCTACAGTAAATTAATCAGCAATCCTTAATAATCGATTAATATTTTTGTTTGACCAAGCGAAAATAGGCAAATATTCTCTGGTTGCACCTTCTAAAATGTTAGGACGTACTGCTTTATCCTGTTTTACATCATTAGAAAACAAATATCTTTGTGTTTTTAGTTCAAAACAAGACGCCTGAAGGCGTCATCTATAATCGGTAGTTGCAGCTCTGGATTAATCAGCAGAGAAACTGAAACCTTACAAATATGTTGTCTTCAGCGGGGGTTCGGATGTCAAAGGGTTTATCTATTAAATGTCAAAAAATGCAAGTTGACGTCTGACAAAAAAAATAAAGATGTTCCATTTACATTGACATTAAACAGAGAGAAGCAGCTATGCGAAACTGGAAGCAGAGAATATTTAACATTCAGTTCGATCATTTCATGTCGATTGATTCATCGTGTAATTGTCTCGGTGCTAAAACAGATCAAAGCCAGAAACAAAGGCGTTGGTCTGATGCCGTGCCCCGTCCTGCCGCCTCACCAGCGCTGCTTGTAGCTCAGCTGAGATACGAGGATGCTGCACTCATGCTTGATTGCTTCTGTATCTCTGACCTACTTTCCCCCCCATCATTCCCTCTCTCTGTGTTCTTGGCCTCTGGCAGCCTCTAGCAGCCACAGAGCCACTCCACCTTTCTATAATGTGGGCCTGGCCCTGCGGTGGAGGGGCTGAAGGTGGAGCCCATTTCCATTTTCCCCTCCATCTCTGAAGCGCTGGAGGGGAAACATTTTGCAGTGCCTCCGGCTCAACTCTCCTCGTGTTTAGTAGCTGTGGTGGCCTAGCCTAGAAATCTAGACGCACCCTAGCGGCAGCAAATTTGCAGCCAGGGTCATCTAGCAACTGTCCGTTGGCTCGCAAGCTGGAAAAACCAAACTCTAGCCGGGCCAATCACATCATGTATAGAGCTGGTGGGCGGGCTTAACATAATGACGGCAGAGTTGCGACGGTTCCCCGTGAATTCTTGCTCAGCATCACAATTTCATGAAGATACTGCGGTTTTGGCCCTCTGAACCTTCGTCAAGATTGTGATGCTGAGCAAGAGCAGAGTGCTGTAACTTCCTTTATCTAGTCTGATGTGGTATTTGCCAACGCACCTGCATCAAAGAATTGGTTGATGTGCAAATTTCTTCGTAAAGATGACAAACGGATACGGCATTGTGCAGTTGTGCGTTTGGGTATTGTGCAATACATATTGACCACAGCATGATTTAATGGGAAATATGCATCTGGGTAGAATTAAGTAGAATATGAGGGGGAGGATGTGCAGTGGGTTCTCGTCTCCTCTTCTGTGAGTGTGGGGGAGGGTAGGGTAGGGGCGGGGGGGGTCTTGTGTGAGGTTTATCAGATGGTCATTGAACGCAGTGGATGAGATCATGTATGATTATGTTTTATGCATGTTTACTGTATGTTTATTGTGTGTTTATGTGCGATGCGTCGCCATTTTCTGTTCTCTCGACCGCCCAAGACGAATTTCTCCAAAAGGAGACAATAAAGGCTCATCTCATCTCATCTTATCTTAAACAACTAATCGATTAATCAAGACAATAATCGGCAGGTTAATCGACAATGAAAATAACCGTTAAAAGTTGCAGCCCTAGTGGCCAGTAGTCACGTATTTATTAGGGGTGTGAATCACCAGAGGCCTCACGATACAATATGGTCACGATACTTATGTCACGATACGATATTATTGCGATTTTAAACATATAAATATATTTTGCGATATATTGCAATGTATTACCTTTGTTCCAACTTCAAATTTTTCCCAATTTCAAATAATGTCCCCAAAAGGAAACTTTGTCAACATCTGTTTTTATCTAAAAAGATAAATGTCTCGGTTTGTTCATCTCACTTCAATTTTAATGCTGCAAAATGGGATTGTCAAGCAGACAAACTGACCAACACATATATAATAATAGATCCATACTTGGCGTCTGTGTATCAGTATTGCCACGGAAAATATCGCGATACTGTGCTGTATCGATTTGTTCCCCCCACCCCTAATATTTACCACCGTTGTTTGCATACCTCCAGGATGTGAACCACACCCTGCTGCCTTTCCACACATCCTCCCTTCAGCCTCTTCAAACAAGACGCGTGTTACATCATCAGAGCTCGACTTTCAGTTTGCAGAAGGAGTAAAAGACACAACCTCGCAGTATGAAATATGAGGAAACCTTCTTGTGTTGTCATGGTGCAGAGTAAAGTATCTCCAGCTGCTGTGTGTTTCAATATGTACACGACACACACACACACACACACACACACACACACACACACACACACACACACACACTCAATCCTGGTGAAATGAACCATCCTCCATCAGCATGGTGCCAATTAACTCTGCCTAAGACTGCAGTTTAGAGCCCGCTGTGGCATTTCTTCTTCTCTTTAACGAGAAGACGCAACTGAGTGGCAGACGTTTACAACTCTGTCAGACTTATCTTGTCTTTTTCTGACTGTTTCCAACTGAACTAATGTATACATGCAAAAAGAAAATTGTATTAGTTGGCTATATAGGATATATGGGATCTAGGAATCAATTTGTCTTTGAAGTTTTGATAGAAGAAGATTTTATGAAAAGAATAATGATAATGACTTTATGTTTCATTATCCAAAATATGAGTCATTGATCAAACGTAAGACCCCATAGGAAGCAGATCAGGGCTGCAATTTATGATTATTTTCATTATCAGTTATTGTGTGTCAGAAAATAGTATCACATCTACCCAAAACTCAAGGTGACGTCTTAAAATGAAATAAATATATTTAGTTTACACTAGGGATCAACTGATACTGGTTTCTCAAGGCCGATACCGATTATTAGTAGTTAATGAAACCGATAACCGATATTTGAAACCGATATGCATTTACTGTGAAAATGAAAATCTTTAAGTCAAAATTAAGATTTTGGAATGTTACATACTCCAACACAAAACTTAAATTACACTTAAATAAATGAGAAACCTTCAACATAATAGCCAGTAACAGAGAGTCAGAGAGTGTTGAGGGCAGGACATTAAGTCAGACTCAGACGCAGAGGGACAGACACAGAGCTGTAGCCGAGCCAACGTAGCGCACTTTTTAATTCATTAACTTTATCGTTATCAGGCAAATAAAACGCTGATACAGATGATCTACAAACTGCTAAAAAAACGGCCACGGTAATCGGCCAGGGCCGACTATCGATCTATCCCTAGTTCACAGTGAATGAAAGCAGTGAATCTTCACATTTGAGAAGATTATTTGGCATTGTTGCTTGAAAAAGAACTTAAAAATGAATTGGTTTCTGTCTATTGACTAAGCGATGAATCGACCGATAGTTTCAGCTCTAAAGCAGATGTCTGAGTCAGAACAACTTGTAAGAAAAGCTTTGACTGTAGGGAAGTCATTTCATTTCAGGGATGTTGTTGGTTTTGCCAGCCTAAGCTAAGGCCCGCTGGATGAGGTCACCTCTGGACTCCAGCCTACCTACCCCACCGTCACTCTTTTCTAAATGGAGCTCTTCAGTGTGGACTCATTTCATAACGCGTGACGCTCGAGGACCTGTCGCTGAAGCTGATGACTCCGTTAATTCAGAGAGTGATTGTTTCAATTAAAGGAATAGTGCCATGAACCTTCATCAATCAACCTGCACTCATTTCCATCGTTGTCTCTGCTGTCCTCCAACCTTTTATTAAGATGGAGACGTTGTGAGGGTGGGTTAATATACTGATTTTAAACATTTTTAGCTTGATTGTGTGAGCTTGTTCCAATCCGTCATCCCTGACAGATTATGACACAAGGTAAAAACACCTAATCACTGGCAAAAAACGAAGGCTAAAGAGCACGAGCAAGAGTGTAGTTTGTAGGAGGGGGACCACAGGTCTGCAAAGAGCTTGATGAAAACTGCTAAATTGTTGCATTCTGTCTCCATCTTCAAAAAATGTATGAAGGAAAAATTGCTTATAACATATGATTGTTGATATTCTTTAAGATTTATATCTGTACTGGGATCGTCTGTATTTTGTGGTATTTGTCTGTGTCGAGTCTATTGTAGCCTCTTTTGATTATAAAGCAGGTCGAGGTGCTGTATAAGTATCAAAAAACGCTCAATCCACAGAGAAATGCACACCGTATTCAGAAACTGTGCCTTTAAATGAGCCGTCAGGACTTCCTGTACGGTTGTGATGTCACAACTATACCATATATATATATATATATATATATATATATATATATATATATATAAATAATGTAGGAATATGAGCACTCATGTAAATGAATGTAATACACCAGGGGCTTGTTTGTGCATTGCTTTAGACGCATGGATTATAGAATAAAAAGGAGTGAATGTGTGCGGCACGTATACAGCAAAGATACAGTAGAAACCATTTAGGCCCTCAGATGCAAAAAAAGGAGAAAGATCCAGATATATATATATATATATGACTGTAACGGCACTGTAGCGGCACATTCTATAGGTAGAAAGTGCCGCTACAGTGCCGTTACAGTCATTCCCTGGCTGCAGTGACGGTGCAAAGACTCCGAGAGCGTAGATGTGGAAGACCCGGAAACGCTGACCAATCATAGGAGAACAGACTTTGTCAGGGGAGGGGGGGCAGGCACTAAAACACAGGGCTTTCAAGCGACTAGCGGCCTCCCAAACGACCGGCACCTCCCAATGACCGGTACCCGATTCACAATAACCTTTTCTTTCTTCTTTTTGTCGGCTAAAGTCAACTAGCAACGGCCACCTCACAATGACCGGTACCCGACTCACAATAACCTTTTCTCAGCTAAATTTAACTTTAACCATTCGGCCATCGCCTGATTTTATACCATATCATACCAACTCGTTCATGAGAATGTGCTGTTCAGGCAGAGGGTGAATGCAGGTATATTCAGACAGACAGTAAGAGAAGAATAATGGGTTTTTAGAACATTAAAGCACGTAAACATGTTCAAGCAGAACCCAAAATACAAGTAGGAACCTGCAAAATTAACACATGTATCCTTTAAACTACAACTCCAGCAGTTCTTTGGGAAGGAGGGGTCCGCGTCAGACGTCACCGTGTACATTTCTCCAGTAACAAGTCATTCCAAAGCGCTGCAGAAACTTGCAGAATGCTATTCTGTGTCTATCCAAACATTAACAAAATGACTCTGGGATGTCTTTCATTCCTGTCCGCACATCATCTGGCCCATTGGAAGTGTTCCCAGCTGCAGTTACAGAGTACAACATGCCGCCCCTCCCTCCTTGTTGCAAAAATCTATGTATTAAGAAGCTGGCTCTTCCCAGGAGGATGGAAAGAGGTGTGTCGGAGGCGAAGAAAGAGACTCACTCCAACAAATCAATCCATTCCCCGCGACCACAGGTAGCCTATTATTATCTCTGACATGCAAACAGCTCATTAGGCCCTATTGTTTTCAGGTGAAAGGCACCTAGTGTGCATCAGATCCTGTCCGCTGACCCCGGGCGGATTACTGAGCAGCCCATATGTGTCAGATAAGCAGCCTGGTTCAGTGCTTGGGCCTATGTAACAGCGCTGTGAGACTCTCCGCTGCCGTGTGCACACTCTCCACTGTTGATCAAATGAAAAATGGGCTTGGCATTTGCGCACAGCAGGCGCAAGGCATCGTTTTCCCCGATTCCCCAACAGAATCTGCTCTCTAAATAATGTAGGAATATGAGCACTCATGTAAATGAATGTAATACACCAGGGGCTGGTTTGTGCATTGCTTTAGACGCATGGATTATAGAATAAAAAGGAGTGAATGTGTGCGGCACGTATACAGCGAAGATACAGTAGAAACCATTTAGGCCCTCAGATGCAAAAAAAAGGAGCGAAAGATCCAGAATAACGGGAGCGAGAAAGAAAAAAAGCAACGCGAAGAGCCACAAATTCACACTCAATCAAATCAGACGACGCAAAGAAAAGAAGCTGCTACATTGGACTATATATTAGAGAAACAACACTGCAGTACTGTCCTCCTTTTCATAATTAGATTACAGATATTGTGGAGGATTAGTCTTGTTAATGCGCGCAAAGACGAGCTCCGTGCGGCTGCAGCGAGAGAAGGACCTGCTCCGGAGGAGGATGGAGACATTTTGCTTTTCGCAGGGAATGAGGAGAAAACACGCCGCGTTAGAGGAGGGAGTTGAGCGAGGCTGGCTGCAACAAAAACACGTTTCTCTGTTTATTGTTAAATGGAGGATCGATGAAGACAAAGATGAAGATCGCGCACAATTTAATCTTAAAAACAAACAAACACCTAAACGTGCAAAATAAGCCGCTGCAGGATAATCTGTGCTGCAGAAATAGTGAGAGAAACAGGTATTGCATTCATGTGCATGCTATTTCTATATGTGTAAACGCTCAGAGGCCCAACCTCTCCCACCTCATGCAAGAAATATTAAGTGACAAGACGAATGCCGATGGAGAAATACGACGCAAGGTTTGGGCTGGCATGTCGGCGGCTCGCTAAGACGTTCCGGTGTGATCGCACTGACATTGGATCGGTCAAATAAAAAGAAATATGTTCTAAGGGGGGTTTTCTTACCTGAGTGCAGACAGCGGCGTTGTGTCTTCAGCGGCAGTCGCTCACCGGGTTCACACAGCTTCTCCTCGCAGTGCAGCGGCAGGCCGGAGCGGGGCGCTGCGGAGAGGAGAGGAGAGGAGAGGAGAGGAGAGGAGAGGAGAGGAGAGGAGAGGAGAGGAAAAGAGGGGAGAGGAGAGGAGAGGAGAGGAGAGGAGAGGAGAGGAGAGGAGAGGAGAGGAAAAGAGGGGAGAGGAGAGGAGAGGAGGGGAGAGGAGAAGAGAGGAGAAGAGAGGAGGAGGAGAGGAGAGGAGAGGAGGGGAGAGCAGAGGAGAGCAGAGGAGAAGAGAGCAGAGGAGAGGAGAGGAGAAGAGAGGAGAGGAAAAGAGGGGAGAGGAGAGGAGAGGAGAGGAGAGGAGGGGAGAGGAGAGGAGAGGAAAAGAGGAGAGGAGGGGAGAGGAGAAGAGAGGAGAAGAGAGGAGGAGGAGAGGAGAGGAGAGGAGAGGAGGGGAGAGCAGAGGAGAGGAGAGGAGAAGAGGGGAGAGCAGAGGAGAGCAGAGGAGAAGAGAGGAGAGGAGAGGAGAGGAGAGGAGAGGAGAGGAGAGGAGAGGAGAGGAGAAGAGAGGAGAGGAGAAGAGAGGAAAAGAGCAGAGGAGAGCAGAGGAGAAGAGAGGAGAAGAGAGGAGAGGAGAAGAGAGGAAAAGAGGAGAGGAGAGGAGAGGAGAGGAGAGGAGAGGAAAAGAGGAGAGGAGAAGACTGGCTGTGCTGAAATGCAACCTGTCTGCTCACAAGGAGCCATCATGGAGGGTGTAAACAAAGAGGTGCAAACAAGCTTTGAAAACTCAGTGTTTCCGTTTCTCTATAAAACATAATGTACCACTCACAAATCTTTCAAAAGCTACCTATGACCACTTCTGTACATAGTTATAATATCTAACTACAGTGTAAAAATACTCTGTTACAGGTAAAAGTCCTGCATTCAAAATTAAAGTCAAAGTATTAGCAACGAAAAGTTAAAGTACTCATTAAAGCAGAAGTATCCATTAGCAGTGGTGGAGAGTAACTACGTACATTTACTCAAATATTGTAGGCAACCTAATTTCAATTTTGAGGTACTTGTACTTTACTTAAGTATTTCCATTTTATGTTCTACTCAACTACATTTTTAAAAAGGGACATATAGTACTCTTTACTACATTTATTTGACAGATTTATTTGGCAGATTTAGATTGATACAAAATATAATATTTAACAACAATCAACTCATACATGATGATATATTATAGATTAAGATACCCAGCAGGACATTAAGTAGTGAGCTCCACCTTTACCAGCTGCAACATTAAAGTGATGAACACATGGATGCATCAATAATTAATCCAGTCATAAAATACACATCATTCTAAATGATTATTATTATTATTTGGTCATTTAGAATATGTGTCGATGTGTATCTGACCTTACTGTTTGTATCTATGTCTTCAGTGGACCACATGTCTGAAATAAAAATAGATTTTCAGTTGACTGTAAATATGTTTTTGATGTAATTTATAGATTTCAACAGCACACTGAAGAAATATGTCTAAAATAGTATGTAAGGGACCAAAGAGCAAGATGCAGGAAACAGGACTCAAAAAAGCTTTTCTCTCTATTTACCTCCCAAAAATGAGAAAACAGGATTGAGCAAAAGGATTATTAAAGGTCCAGTGTGTAACGTGTTTAGTTGTTCATTCTCAAAATCTGTGTTGCCCGTTCACAAACTTGTCCTTTTTCATGAATATTTACCACCACCATCAATTCCAAGTATTCCTATTGGCTTGAAATTTTACATTTGCATTTGCATGAACTGGGGTAGACGCTCCATATTCATGCTCCATCTTGAAATACGTTAGCCGGTAAGGGACATACAGGACATACTGCTCCGCCTTTCACGTTTTCGCTGTCACATGATAAACTCACAGGTGCTGCTAATGCTGCTAATGGGTATCGCACACACGTATTCAAAATCCAAATTTCAGGAACAGGACTCTTCTTCTTCGCCCAGAAAAAGAAAAAGGAGATTGAAAAGAGCAAGAGACCGGCTTTTTGAAGCGTGAAGGCTACCGTAGCTGTGATACTTACTTTAAACTGCGTGGTGTGAGAGAGTTGATTGTGATATATGATCTCAACGCTAGATGGGAGAAATTCCCACACATTGGACCTTTAACTAAATTAGGCCTAAAAGAGGTCAACGAAACAGAAATGTTCAAACTGAGAAAACTTTACTTTACACTCTAGTGTAGCTCCCAATGTTTCCAAAGATACCAAATATGTCTGGTTACATTTGGGGGGAAATGTGTACGAAATGATGCACAACAAGACATTTAAAATATTTGCGGGCGCAAACGTAAAAACTCTAAGTCATAAAGCTTCAATAAGTCAAAATCTAAATCAAAGTACACTTTATTATCCTGCAAGGGGGAATCAGAATGAGAATCAGAAAAGGGTTTATGGTCAAAATAAGTTACACTTACGAGGAATTTGCCTTGGTGGTCGGTGCATACATAAACAAACAATCACGGTAAATACAGAAACAAATATATAGTAAATAGCCGTTTAACATAAGAAAAAGGAGGCTGAATGGACTGAGTGCAGAATGTGCAAAAAAGATACGTGTATCTGTAAAGTTCTGTGATTTGTTCTTATGATTTGATACTATAAATAAAAATAAATTGAATTGTATTTCATGTGGTCTTACTCACATCTCAAAAGAAAAAGAAACATAACACAACAAAGAGTGGAGTAGGATGATCCCATACATACTGAAGGGGAAATAAAAAGGGTTATAAATGGCTTTATTTTTTTGTGATCAACTTTTTTTATTGTCCTTTTGCTACAGATATACACAAGCAAAGTACAATAAACATAACTACAATGCAACACACAATGAATCTGCTGATGATCTGGGTTTTCAGAAGCAATGACACTCAAAGACCATATATTCTCCCAGTCAAGTGTGTCCTCTCTAACGTAGTGCTTCAGGCTACGTTGACACTACTACGTTTGGCTACTACTACTACGCCGGCGTTTCCGAGCCCCTAAAACGGAGACATTTGGAAACACCGTTGGTTTGAAAACTCAGGAGTTGCTTTGAAAACTCCGGAGTTGCTTTGTAGTCTGGACTAGAGCCCGACTGATATGTCGGCGGCCCGATATTAGGCATTTTCCAAACTATCAGTATCGGCATTTATAATGGCCGATAAATAAATATTTAAAAAATAAAATAAAAACGGACGAAACCCCCATCAACCGTGTTATGAGTGTTGGCGTTGCACAGTTTGTCCACCAGAGGGCGCTCTACAACGTCCCTGTTGGCAACACTCTTTGATTTCTTTTGTTATAGACCTTTTTCACGGCAGACATGTTGACATGTCATAGTAGGAAAAGCACAGGTGTATTCAAGACCATTAATGATGGCTGCATTCCACTTAGGAGAGGCCCTGGTATTGTGCATGCTGACTCACTGAAATAGCTCACTGGGACACTTGATGGAATTGAGCCATCGTTAAGGTGATCAATTCTACTATGACTACTATCCTACTATGACAAGTCAACATGTCTGCTGTGAAAAAGGTCCACTGTGTTTTTGTTCGAAGGACTTTAAGTTTCATATCTTAAGTTTGTATTTTTATACATTTTATTTATCAGAACTTTAATATATTTTGATGTTCCTCTGTTCTGTTGTGACAATAAAACAAACAAGTTTTTTTTTTAAACTGCATTATCATATTATGTTAGTGAGGACTCGTAAATAACTACAAATAACTAATGTTAGGGAAATCTGTTTATGTTTTGTTACGCATTTCTGGATTTTTAAAAATAAATATATCGGCCGATATATCGGAATATCAGATTTTTAAATCACCAAATATTTGTATTGATATCGACCTTAAAAATCCTTTATCGATCGGGCACAAACGGAGACCTTATCGGCTAGGTAGCTTACAGACCTTTCAGTAACAGGTCCACCTTGTCTTCGCTCCAACATAATAAATCCCTGCTCTTACTTTTCACCATTGATGTTCTTTCTCCAAAGTATTTTCTGTATTTTCAACTTATACATTCATGATTTACAACCGCAGAGTAACGTCAGACAATCTGCTTCCTGTTTACACCGGCACGCACATGCCCAATGTGTGTGAATGGTCATGTGATGTGTGTTGTCAGACGTGTTAATATGGACGGAGATTAGTCCTGCTGCTGGAGCTAAAACTCTTGTGTGGACGGAGATCGTTTTTGTCTCAAAAAGCCGCTTGAAAATGAAAAGTAGTAGTGTAGATGCAGCCTCAGTTCCTTAGTCGTATCATACACGTACAATGGGGAAGTAGAACGGAAGAGTAAATATAGCTGAGAAATTAAACCTCCTTTTGTTATCACAAAATGGAGTGCAAGGGTTGGGCAGTGAGATGGCTTTATTTGATATAAAACCATGCAGCGATTGTGTGAGTGAGTGAGCTCCAGACTGAACAGAAGCTGCAGTAACAGATCGGTGTGGTCGGCACACAAAGGTCGCGTCTTGGCACATAAAGCAGTGGAGGCCCGGGGGTCTAAACAGTGCAGCCTTGTGTCACTCCTCTTACCCCGGCCTTGCTGTGGCCTCTCACCATGACACACACACCGGGCGCCAACTTTTACACCGAGTCGAGAAACCATTCAGCTCCGGAAAACAGCAGTGGAATTACTGATGGTCAGATGTGTTTGGGAATGTTGAAGCTGAGATGTGTTGGCAGGACAAGACTCTTTGTTCTGTTTTTCTCTCACATTTTTCTCCGTCTGTCTCTCCTTTTTGGAAATGTGCCTGGTGCAACAGCTGCCACGGGCTGTGTGGCTGAAGATGGTTGGATTTATGCTGCTGGGAGTTCACTGTGGGACAGGTGCTGCCGTGGGATCCTTCCCTGGCTGAAAATCTCCCTTTTACACACCCTTTAAAATCCTCCTGTGGTGAGCAGTCTGTTACCTGCAGGCGCCACTTCACTGACTGCAGGACGTTTCATTCTTTCCAGGCACATTATAGAAAGTGGAGCTTTAGGGTAGTTCAATAAAAACAAGGAATAAAGTTGCAGAAGTTTTTTTTGTTAAAGAAATAATTTGACATTTTGGGAAAAAAAAGCTTATTTACTTTCTTGCCTATTTAGATGAGAAGATCAATATCGCAGATGTCATTATGATAAATATGAAGCTACAGCGAGCGGACAGTTAGCTTAGCATAAAGACTGGAAACAGGTGGAGACAGCTAGCCTGGCTCTGTCCAAAGGTAGTAAAATCCACCTATCAGCACCTCTAAATCGCATTAATTAGCAAGATTTTGTTTAACCAATCTTCTCTATTGATTAAACAAAATCAATGGAGAAGATTCGGAATCAGAAAAAAGACTTATTGCCAGGTAAGTAGCACTTACTAGGAATTTGCCTTGGTTGATGCATACATAAAAACATATTTAAACAATAATATGAAATAAACAAACAATAAATACAGAAACAAATAATGACACATACATATAACTATTTAACGTTAAGAAAAAAAAAGAGGGGGGCGCCTGGATAGCTCACTTGGCTCAGCGTGCGCCCCATATACTAAGGCTCAGTCCTAGATGCAGCGGCTGTGGGTTCGATTCCGACCTACTAGCACCTCTAAATTACACATTATATCTCATTTGTAAATTAAACGATAGCATTTATTTAACCAGATTTTCAGATTGTGGACAGCAAAACACAACAGATGCAGAACTCAGTGTATATAACAGCCCCTTTCACACTGCACTCAGTAAGGGAGATGTTAGCCTGAAGCTAAAACCATATTCTCACAGGACAAGTATTACCAGGAGACGTCATGTGATTTAGAAACTGCCAGTGTGAAACGGGGCTAATGGAATTTATGTTGCAGCAACATCATTCTAAAATGTTAAAATTAGTTATGTGGTCCAACTGTGGACACTAAACCAGGGCTAGTAGAAACACAGTGTGGGTCGTAAAGACCCAATCACAATGTTCAGGTAGATAACCCATGCGTCCCATACATATAATTTAACGGCGCTGAGCAAACAGGGGTCAAGGAACAACTAGATATGCTCACATGTCCTTCATCTAAAATACACGTTTGATGTTTTCATATGTCAACACTTTGAGTAACGTTAGCTTGGAGAGCTAATGTACCTGTTGGGCCACAGACCGAAGAAAATGACACCACTCAAACTAGCAGTCAGTCCGACCGGCGGTGAGATGTTGCTGTTCCTAACGCTAGATTTGGTTTATCAAAGACGCTAGCAAAGCAACACAGAAAACGAACACAGCAGGAACGTCAATGTGTGACGTGCACCAACAACACCAAAACAAATTCCTTGTATGTGTTAAAAAACGTACTTGGCAATAAAACCCTTTCTGATTCTGATTCTGATAACTATAATATATAGAGAAAAAGCAGGCAAAAGCATCAAGTCTGTGTCTCTTGCATCTGTAGGAAAGCTTGTGGGGCCTTTTGCATGTCTTTTCCCAGGGGCCCATTGTCTCATAATCCATCGATGACCACGACAGATCCACGTCTTTAGCCAGTCCTTCCAGAAAAATGCAGGAGTTTTTTTGTGATTGTTGTGGGCAAAAATCCTTGATTATGCGGCACGTTTTCTTAAAAAATGCGATGGAATATGCGGGATATTTATGCAATTTTATGCGATGAAATTGCGGGAACTTGCAAAAACTATGGTTTCATCGTGGCTTCATCGCGGGGTTTGCAGCTTTTCGATTAGGTTCACGTCGCGTAATTACGTCACTTCATAACGTTCCCATGGCAACAAGGGGAAAATGGCTGCTCTTGTGTGAAGTAAACGCAACATTTTAAAACTTTCTGCTAAGATATATGTGACTTTTTTGCAACAAAAATGCGGGGATTATGAACTCATGCAAGCCCCGCATATTTTGCGTGGAAATCGGCAATTTATGCGGTGAAAGTGCGGCGTATTTGAAAAAAATGCGGCCCCCGCATAAATATGCGGACTTTGGCTGATTATGCATTGAATTATGCGTTTGCATAATCACGTTTTTCTGGAGGGACTGTTTAGCTGTTGACGCATGTTCGAAAATGGATGTGTTAAGAAGTGCATACTGTACGCGCATAGGATCCAGATTTTTGTGCTACACCACTTTGAATTCTTAGAGATCACACAGCTCAGACAACCAGTTTTTCTGCCTAAATATGTCTTCTGTCATTAAATAGAGAATTTGAACATCCATAAACCTCAATAGCAAGGGGTGGAATATATGTTAGATTTATATAAATGGAGAATGTGTTTCTTTTAGGCCTGTCCTCGCTTAAAGAAATTCTTCGACAAACACCGATATGATTTTGTCGACTAAAAGATTAGTTGAAGTAAAACTGAGTTTCTCCACAAAGAATTGTGCCAAAGCACCACTTTAAATATAGTGTTTATCAAAATTGTGCTCATAAGTTTCTTGGAAATAAGTCATTCATCATGGAAAAGAATTAAAAATGATTAATTGCCTAAGAGGGGGCAGCTCTATTTTCTTTAGCCTAAGGATGAAGGAACTGCCTGTTCACAGGTTGATGTTCATTCTGTAGTGAAATACATTAAAGTGCCAACAGAGGCAGCGCTCCAGAGTTAGAGAAGAATCAGCGGCTCAAATATTTGGGAGCTGACTGTGACAGTAGATTCAGATCTGTGCTGACTGCACAAAGCACTTCGCATCACAGTAATGAGTTCTCTGGATGCCAGTCAAGTCTTCAGGCGTCTCCGTTTAGAGTCATCTTAAAAATATAAAGACTGACTGACCATCTGCCTGCTCACTCTGGGAGGGAAGTTGTGTAACACGAGCTCATCCAAATCAGGCAGACAAGTTGTGATAATTCCTCTGGATTACTGTTAAATAACTCACATTCACTCCAACTATCTGTCTTTAAGCGGTGGTATAAACTGCTGTAATGTAAGATAAAATTATATCTACAAAACATTTCTCTAAAAATAGCCCTGATTTTAGCTTGGTGACAATGCATTTACCAGCTGATCCAAGAGGCTTTTTAACGACTTTATTTAGCTTAAGAAGTAGGTGAATTTTCTCAACACATAAAGGAACACTTCATCCTTCAGTTCATCACACAAACATTCAACATCAACACATCTGGAGATACGTGGTTTTCACCGGACAGGAAGGGGATGAAAAACTGTCATATGAAAAGTAACTAAAATGGAATATTTACCTCTGAGATGTAGTAGAGTACAAGTATAAAGTAGCAGAACACGGAAATATTCAAAAGTACCTCAAATGTATGTACTGTATAGAATCAAACACTAGAGGGAGATGTTGCAGCATCAATAGTCTCACTGCTGCATGAACTCATCTTTTTTGTATAAGCAATGTAAGGACTCCACAAAACAAGTCCAGTTTTACACATTTCTCTTCACCTTATTGTCCCAAACTAAATTCTGGGATCAAATATGAACATTTCCTCTATTAATTGTCTCCTAGCACCTTTAATGAATGTGAATAAGCAAATAATCCAGAGGAAGTTGGATATATTGCCATTTTGCTTACTTAAAAGAATGGCTTAATATTTTTAGGAAATATACTTATTCACTCAATCAATCAATCAATCAATCAATCAATCAATCAATCTCAGAGCATTGGGCCAAGGACCGTCCCCTGGGGTACACCAGATTTCACTCTAGAGTCAGAATTGGTATTGTTGTAGTTGACATGTTCAGTTTTACTTGATAAATATGACTGAAACCATGACCGGGTTGTCCCCTGTACACCAATATAATTCTCCAAACGGCGTAAGAGTATGCTGGGGTCCACAGTATCAAAAGCTGCACTCAGGTCGAGGAGCAGCAGCAGAGATGTTGAGTCAGAGTCGGAAGTAATTAATAGATCATTTACTACTCTGGTCAATGCCGTTTGAGTTAAGTGACAGGAACGGAAGCCAGATTGAAATGTATTAAAAAGATTGTTGTCGTACTCAAAGATGTTTGTTTGTTTATCACTCAAAATGTGCAAAGAATAGTCTTAATATAAGCAGAGCTTCTGCATCAGGCTGACATCTAGTGGCCGACACATCACATTACAGCGGGAACCTGACAAACACACAATCTCCTTTGTTTTAAATTAGCTTGGTGACTGGAGCCAGACCATGAAGAGCTTTCATAGTAATATTTTAAAAGATAGTGAACATAGTTCAAATATTACTTCAGTTATTATGTAAAAGCAAAACTACACTTATTATAAACATGTAACATTACATTGAGAAGTTCATAAACTCAGCAACTCACTCTGCAACAGAGTATTTCTACACTGGTACTTTTAATGTCAGAGACAATTGGACGGATTAGAAGACCTTGTAGTGTCTCGATGTCCTGATTTGTGTCATAAGGTTGTTTTTTGTTTTTTTACATAGAGCAGAAAACAAAATAGCCAATTAAGAGCACCACACACCCTCTTTGTGACCTTGTTTTAACTTATTGGAAGTATTTTTGTCAAGCAAAAACCTGAAAAAAGCCACTGTCGTGTAGGGCTTTACTTCCTAGCACTAGAACTTTTATACTTTCAAAATAAGACAACACAGTGTTTTTATAGTCTTTAAATACCAACATAACAACCTGGTTTCAGATGTTGATTATTATATTATTTTCTTGAGTAATCCATTAGTTGTTTGGACTTTAGAATGTCAGAAAATGGTGAAAATGTCGTTCAGTGTTTCCCAAAAGCCCAAGATGACGTCCTCAAATGTCTCGTTTTGTCCACAACTCAAAGATATTCAGTTTACTGTCCCAGAGGAGAGAAGAAACTAGAACAATATTCACATTTAACAAGCTGGAATCAGAGAATTTTTTGTAACAAAAAATGACTCAATTTGATTAATCAATTATCAAGACAGTTGGCGATTATTTTAATAGCTGACAACTAATTGATTAATATTAGGGGTGGGAAAAATAATCGATTCTTAGATGCATCGCGATTCTCTCTAGAACGATTCAATGCTCGATTCTGATAAGTTAATAATCGGAAGATTTTTTTTTTTTAAATGTGTTGATTTCTATTTAAACGTTACTTTCTCCAGACAAGTACAAATCAGAAAACAGAGTGACTGAAAGAGGATGGGATAATGGACAACAACTTAGAGTTTAGGCAAGAGTGCAGAAAAAAAACACACAAAAATGGCCAAAAGGAGAAAAAAAAATTACATTTTGTATATATACACATGATCTAATAAGACATACATAAAATAATTAGGCAAAACACATATAGGCTGTTCATCTACTTTATCACATTACATCTGACCACCTCATGTTTCATGGTCTAAGAAGCCAATTCTCCACCTTTAAACATGACTGAGCCTCTGACGTGGAAGATTACTGAGAGAGAAGGGGACTTTCACGAGCATGTTTAAGGCTTCAGCATGGCATGACTACAACATAAAAACCTCAGTAGAGAAGACATTTCATTAAAACGTGTGTGTGACAAATATATGTCAAAATCTAAGCTTTGTCTAGCTGCTTTGTCTAGGAAGTGATTAGCAAACTCAGATTTATGTGTAGATTTTTAAAAATCACGCATGGAAATTGAAAATTGTTGCATCAAGATGCATCAATAATCGGTTTAGAATCGAATCGTTGGCCTCTGAATCGTAATCGGAATCAAATCATGAGGTGCCAAGAGATTCCCACCCCTAATTAACATAAAATATTTCTAATTTTTTTTTTTTTAGTCAGTCAGTTTAAGGCTTTGATAAATTACTTTATCTATCTTCTTGCGTCTTGTGTTTTACCCGATTGTTTAAACTTTTTGTATCTGTTGTAGTTTAAATGTCATTGTAATTATTATTATTATAACGTAATTTGCTGAATATGCATGCTGTGCACTCGGCCCCATTGAAAATGAGGGTCTCCCTCAATGGGCCCCGAGTTTTATATAGAGGTATGAAATGAAATGAAATGAATCTTTGCAGCTCTATTAAGTATTGTACAGTAAATGTACTTGGTTACTTGATCCTGCATCATTTCATTTCTGAGCTCTGGTTCTGTGTGTACTTAGCTACAGACGCCCCATCACGGACCTCACGGGCCCCCAGGTACAAAGAAACAAAGAGTAGGCATGAATGAATCCGCGGAGGAGCTCCAAAAGTAAAACTCGGATGAAATCAACTTTCTGATTAAACAGTTTGACTATCGGACAGATGTGACTTTTAGGAGTCCACTTTCTGACAGAGTGGGAACTTTCAGCCAGGGAAGAGTTAAAGAAAAGTGTCTCCAAGAAGAAGAAGAGAAAGGAATCCCACCCCCCCTTCCTCGCCTCTGAATGGTCTAACCCACGAGTTCACATGGCACCCTCCCCCCCATGTGTGTGTGTGTGTGTGTGTGTGTGTGTGTGTTATTTCTGCCTTATATAGTGCAGAGTTTCTCGGCTGTTCTCTTTTGCCTTGGGACTGTGCGATTGGACTGCAGCCCCACTCTCTGTCCCGTCTTTGTTCTCCTGTTTTGATAAGAAACACGAGAAGAGCTTCTCCGCTCCACAGTCATCACTTCTGCCACTTTTCTTTACAGTCTACAGTGTCGGGCCGCTTTGCAGAGCACACAAAATGAATGGCACAGTGGATGGGATCTACGACCACTCTCCTCATGACGGCTCCTTCATGTTTACCTCCGAGTCTGTGGGAGAGGGACACCCTGGTGAGTAGAGGACTCCCTCTCCATGCTGCTGCTGCACGTTATGAACCAGGAGAGGTGGTTAAACACTTTTATGTTCCAGTGATCATTGATGACTTTGAGGAATGTGCAGAATCCTGCACCGTGCATGGAGGCACCGTACTGTGAAAAGAAAGGAGTTTGAAGAGCCAGACACCTCTGACTTATGCTGTGATTTGTATTAATTTGTATTTAGAGCATGAATCCTGGAGTATATGGGTATAAAACTAGATCGGTCCATTTTTGAACATGATTTAGTGCATTATCAAAGAGTAAACATGCACTGTAGATTAGGGCTGGGTACTGAACTTCAATACTTTTTAGGCAATGACTACATTGCGTCCTTAGTATCGAGTATCAAAAATGCCTTGTCATTCAAGTCCAGGGTTCAATACCTAAAGAGTAATCTCATCAGTGTCAGTGAGCCAATAAGCATGCAGCATGCTTCTCTCAAGATCTAATAATGTTTGTGACTGGCTGTGTAATGTTACTCCTCGTAGAGACACACAGGAAAAACTTTACGGTATGCACAGAGACGGGGCTTGCATGTGTGTTGTATTTTGAGAGGCTTGACTACAGTGTGCGTCACATAAGTGGAGAGGAGCTGAAACACAAAAGAAATCCACTTTAATCCAAGTGCAAGAGAGTTGCACTCTGTAGCTTCACTGTAAAGGAAATGTATTTGAACTGGTTCCACAAGTTCCCCTGCTGCTTTAAAACGTGAGGTAACTGAACTTATCTTAAACAGTTAGTTCAAAGTCGTCTCGTGAAGTTTGAAAATGTAAAACCAACTGAGTTGAGAATAAAAGTAATTCAATGAACTTTGGATATTGAGTTGAGTCAACACTCAACAGATGTTACAGACAAGTGGTTCTCAGTTTGAGGAGTCATTTCTTCTTTTGACATGAAGAAATTGCAACTGCAGCCGGAGCCACTTTTGTACCAGAGTTACGATATGCGAATAGTGCTGGACAAAAACGAACGGACAACTCTTTTCTACTGATTCTTTTGTGAGTTTGAACGTGCCTCCAAGCAAAAGCCATATGCTCGCACTCTGAAGTTCCACACTGAAAAAAGCTCTTCTCCCGCCTTCTCTGCCTTTAGAGGTTACCAGACTAACTGACATTAACATATATGAAGTGTTCCACCCTAATGCCTACTATACACCAGAAGACTTTGGACAGACTTTGTAAAAGACTAAAGTCTGACACCATCATCGTCATAATATGTAAAGACTGGGGATCTTGCAGGGTCACACATTGCAAAACTACAACTAGATTTGTTTTGAAAAACTTAACCAAGCTAGCTAGCTACAGCTAGCGTTAGCTGGTAACTTAAGGGAAAGTTTGCAGTTTTTCTGTTCTGCCGTACATGCAGATGAATGGCAGCAGTTCCCGGAGGTCCACGTTTATCCGCCAACCATAAAAAACACTGGCTCTAGCCGTTTGCTGCTTCCTGTTTGGTGCTGGAGGGAGCGCACCCATTGGTTGTTGACAATGTTCACATAATTTAAAGGAACACGCCAACTTATTGGGACTTTAGCTTATTCACCGTAACCCCCAGAGTGAGATAAGTCCATACATACCCTTCTCATCTCCGTGTGTGTTGTAACTCTGTCCGACGGCTCCACCGGTAGCCTAGCTTAGCACAGATCCTGGAGGTAACCGGCTCCATCTAGCCTACTGCTCCCAATAAGTGACAAAATAACACCAACATGTTCCTATTTACATGTTGTGATTTGTATAGTCACAGCGTGTACAAATAACAAGGTCACATGAGACACAGCCATCTTCTAACCGTATACATACTGGGAACTATATTCTCAGAAAGGCGAAGCACTGCTACTTCTGCTACTTGGGCGGAGTGATATGCTTGCAGCACCTGAGAAGCCCCGAGCAGAGAGTAGAAATGCTTCACCTTTCTGAGAATATAGTTCCCAGTTTGTATACGGTTAGAAGATGGCTGGGTCTCATGTGACCTTGTTATTTGTACACGCTGTGACTATACAAATCACAACATGTAAATAGGAAAATGTTGACGTTATTTTGTCACTTATTCGGAGCAGTATGCTGGTTGGAATAGATTACCTACAGAACCTATTACCGATTACAACACACACAAAGATGAGAAGGGTATGTATGGACTTATCTAACTCTGGGGGATACGGTGAATAAGCTAAAGTCCCAATAAGTCGGCGTGTTCCTTTAACTTCGCTACCAAGACTTAAAACTTACGATAATATCGAACACTTTGATTTTGTCTGAACGTCAAGATGGGAAAAAGACTGGGACTGAGTTTTATGACCACCTTACCCCGACTCAAGCAAGACTTTCAGGATTTCATTCCCATTTTGGAAATTCGTCTGAATCGCTCGAAAAGTCGTTTGGTGTAAGGTGGCCATTAAACAGCGTTACAAACTCACTTGAATACTGTGTGACAAAGTTTAGCTTCAGCACTACAAACATACTGGAATCTGCTGCTGCTAATACCAGCTCTCGGACAGACTCACTGCCCTGGACACTTACTACACGTACTGTACATGCCAAACGTTCGCCAACGAATACTTCAGGGCTCGCCAGATTGGTTCATGTAGCAGAGTCAGACAAAAGATTTAGTGCTTGTTAGCCACATGTGGATATTATTCCTGTTGCAGTTTGGTAGACTTCTTGTTTATTTACTGTGAAAATAGTCTATATCCACGTCGTTCCACTTCCGGGATTGCTCCGGTGCCGCCGGAAATTCCGCCGGATGTCACTCCTTTTCAGCCACACGTTCGTTACCTTCCTCTTTCTTTGTGCTGGTATTCTAAACTCCGGTGGATTTCTGAGGACTATGGTTAACTGCTCCTCAGATCTCTGCAGGGTAAATGCAGACAGCTAGCTAGACTATCTGTCCAATCTGAGTTTTCTTTTGCACGGCTAAAACTACTTTTGAACGTACACGTTCCACCAAAACAAGTTCCTTCCCGAGGCTATTTTGCAGAGGCACTGTGGCTCTGTCCGGCACTTAGCACCGCCCAAGACGATTGTGATTGGTTTAAAGAAATGCCAATAAACCAGAGCACGTTTTTCTCCCATCCAGGAATGCTGTGTGGACTTGGCAGACCCTCCTCCGCAGCACTGTGGAGGAAGGTCTGGCAACGCGAGACTATGTAAGGGATAATGTAGAGCGAGGTGGTTGTTATAGCGAATACAACCCCGACAGGATGATCAGGACCCCGACGCAAAGGTCTGAATCTTGAATCAGCCTGTAAAGAAAAAACAGACCTCAGAATGCCTTTGAATTCAACCAAGCTATGTAATAATAAGGAAATAATCCACACTTGGCATCAACACAAGTTCAGTAAAACACATCTTGGTTTAATACGTTATCAGCTTTATGTAACCGACAGCTTCGTATTTTAGAAGGATAATGAAGCTTTGCTTCCACTAGATACCACCACCTGTTGGTGCCAAACACCAAATACTCAATATATTCAGAAGTCTGGACCCCAGAGGCAACATACCACTCAAACTCCCCTGAACAACTTTAAAGAGGCAGTTGTTTATTTGACACGAAGAACTTACAGCTGCAGTAACGTTTTTTACCAGAGACAAAATGAGAGGTTTCCCACGGAGACCAGACCGAATCAGGAGTCATAGCAATATGTTTAAGACTCGTATAAATTCATTTAAGTTTTTGTTCGAATCGACACTTGCACATTATGAGTCTATGAGCGTCCTAGCTGCCGTTACTAACAGTAGTGACAGTGTTTACTGCATGTCTCACGGTGCTGGTTGAAACTTCACAAAAAAATGACTAAAAACAGCCTTCTGCAACACAAACCACTGTCACAACAATCACATTTTAGTTTATTTCAGATACAAATATTTTTTTATAACTAACATCACCGCCTGCAGCTGGTAAGAGACACCAACCCGATTATCGGTCGTCGGACAGTCTGGCGAGGTCAGTGACTCGAGTCTGCTCGGTGTGTTCCGTGCCGTCGTCCGTTGGAGGAGCCGTCGGCCTTCATTTTGGCCGACCCGACATGCTCAGTCGGAGACAGGGCAGTCGGGACTCACCCAGAAATGGCGAGCAGATGAGCCTCTCAAAATCTGACGAAAATCTTTTAAACTGACCTTTGTCGATCTGAAATGAAGACAGATTCAGCAACTGCACGGCCTATTACCTATATACGTTTCAGTGAACTATTTTAGTACAATATGAGATCGTATTCTGAACAAGCCGCCGTGACAGTCTGGCTGTGAATTTCCAGAGAAAAAAGACCCACGTGACGCGTTCGTCCAATCAGCTGCCGGTTTTCATTTTCTGGGAAACAATACAGAGAAGCGCCGCCTGCTGCTATGGAGACGTATTACGTTTCACGCACGCGCAGAGCGTACGCTCAAATCGGCGTCGCCTCACTGTGTTCTGAGGCATTTTTTTGGACCTCGGGGAGCCGACTGATCAGTCCGACTGGCTTTACTGCCGACGGTCGGCCGTCTGGTTGGTGTTTAACAGCTCTAAGACACTTCTAGAGACAATACATCGTGAGACATTTCTAAAACGAATTGTTTTCTAAGAAGAATGCACATCACATATCAGTCAGACATTTATTTCATTTGTAAAGAAGAACATAACATGGATTTTCTGCTTTTTCTTCTTTCGGTCTGTTTTACTGGAAACGGATATGATGCAGTTGCCGTCGGCGAATAGGGTTGGGTTTCGAGAACCGATTCCTAGTTGGAATCGTTTCAAAAATTACGATTCCAGTGGAATCGTTTGGAATCGTTTGGAGGATTTGGTTTTAAATCTGATCATGGGTTCCAAATTTAACATGCGCAAGTTTTGGTTTCCGTAGCGGCCAGGTGCTTGTTGTGTTGCAGCCTTGGAGCACAGTAAGCAGCGCTCTAGTCTGGCTTTATTTTACGTTGAAAAAGCCCTGCAAAACTGCAACCCACCACTGAATCAAAATAAAACTTTCCTCTTATTTGTGATATAGGCATGTGACCCGTTTCAACTCCACCCCTCAAAGAATCGGAATCCAGAATCGATAAGAACCGGAATCAGAAGGAAGAATCGGAATCAGAATTGTTAAAATCCAAACGATGCCCAACCTTATCGGCAATACTGTATAAACAGAAAATATTTAGGTGAATCATAGGTAAAAAATAAATAAATTACATTTCTGGGGAAAAGAATTGATGTTAAAAAATCGTCGCAAAAAAAAAAAATCACGATGAATGCGTGAATCAGTTTTTTTCCCCACCCCTAGTTGGGACTCTTGTAACAGTCAGCAGATCTGTCTCGGACAGTTCATAACAAACTGCAACCGATCAGAAAAGTATTTTGGTCCTAAATCACTGCAGCTTATAACTGCACCCTTGTGTTGTCGTCCATTTGACCATGCGTCGTCCTCCCGGCTCAAAACTGGCTGAAAACTTTTCTCTAGGTCTCTTTTTCGACACTTTTGTCAATGTTTTTGGCACTTTTTTTTTTTTTTTGGCGTTTAATGCTTCTTTTTACTACCATGTATAAACACCACTAACACCAACTTATTACCACTACTTTTACAATTATTTTTGGAATTAATGGTCAATCAAAATCACTCATTTATAGGAAATCATATCTAATTCTTCAGTTAAAAAAGGAGAAATTATTAATTATTTAGACTAATATTAAAGGAAGGATAATCACAGAAGGGTATATGTCAACGTTCAGTGAGGACACTGTTTCGAAACATTAAAAAAAAAAAAAATCAAATGCTAAAAAATGTAATAAAACACCCAAAATGCAATGAAAGTAGAGTTCTGATCTTTTGTTGTACTTGCAAAGCGCGTTATGGAATCATCCGTGTTATTTTTGGGCAATCAAAATTAGGTAGTTAAAAAGAAACCCATGTTTCTGATATGGACATTTAGAAAACGGCTCAAATTTGACCCAAAGACAACACAAGGGTTAATTAACAGCGTGTCACTGAGGTCAATCTCTGGTTTGTTTGGAGTCTTTCTGTCCAAACAATAAAACTCAACAATAAATTCTTTCCTCTTCTAGAGACGGACGTTTGCAGCCTGTGCACACAACTGATTATTCATCATAAATACAAAACCACCTTCCTCAGTGTAACCTCACAAGAAAAGAGACAACGCTCAGACAAATTACACAAAAATGACCGACAACAATCAAGCAGAGCTATGGACACCGTTATGGCAGCAAGTATTTAGAGCTGTAAAGGTTAATCAATTAGTTGTCATCTATTAAATTAACCACCAATCAGAGATGTTCACAAGTCATTTTTTGGAAGTCCAAGTCGAGTCTCAAGTCTTTGAGCTTGAGTCCAAGTCAAGTCTCAAGTCTCTGGCCATCTGATCTGTCCCTAACACTGTATTGTTAAATCTTATGATTTCAAAGCATGTCCTGTAGCTACCATCCATACAGTCCAGTATTAAAATCAGTTGTAGGATAACTTTATGGGGTCTACTGCAATGCAATCTGATGAAACACAAATTAAGAACTCTGTTTCTATTTCATAACTGTATTTTTCAACATTTTGGTATCTGCACCAAAGAATACATGTTTGTCTGTGTTACTAACTGGCTGTAAAGCCCAACCTCATCATGCATTACATTTTTCAGTGTTCAAAGTGTGAGGGAAACATCTGTATTGAAAGTTAATACACCACCCATGGTGCAAACATCGCAAATATTAACCTAAGTCTGTCACATCATATGGATACAACTATAAAGATACAATGTGCCTGTTCCCAGCATTAGCACAACACTTTGCTATGGTTAGGTTGTTACCTGTGACAATATGTGCTAACATCTCTTACACATTAGCAAGTGACTGACCTATCTAGGTGTGTTTTGAGATGCCTGATGAAGTTCGACGTTGTTGATCCGGCATCATTTATCTTGGTGCCACACACCTTGCATGTAGCTGTTGGCTTACTGCCACTGTTTACCAAGTTATTGAAAGCAAAACTAATGACAAAAGGCTCAACTCTGGGAGGACTTGGTGTCGCCATCGTCAATGCATTTTTTGATATGTGAGTGAGTGCACATAGGCATAGCGTATGCGTTACGTTGCACATTACGGCAAAGGGCAGGGGTCATGCATTCTAAACTCTGGTGGATTTCTGAGGACTATGGTTAACTGCTCCTCAGATCTCTGCAGGGTAAATCCAGACAGCTAGCTAGAATATCTGTCCAATCTGAGTTTTCTGTTGCATGACTAAAACAACCTTTGAACGTACACGTTCCACCAAAACAAGTTCCTTCCCGAGACTATTTTGCAGAGGTGCCAGGGCTCCATGTGGAGCTTAGCACCGCCCAAGACGATTGTGATTGGTTTAAATAAATGCCAATAAACCAGAGGAGGATTGCTGTGTGGACTGGCCAGACCCTCCTCTGCAGCGCTGTGGAGGAAGGTCTGGCAATGAGAGATTAATCAATAGGGCTGGGCAATATATCGATAAATTAGGCTAAATATCGTATTACATTTTGGATATCGTAACATCGCAATGTGACACAAGTGTTGTGTTTTTCTGGTTTTTAAGGCTACATTACTGTAAATTGATGTTATTTTCTGCACTTAACAGACTGTTCTATTATTTGCCTTAACCCTCTTAGTCACCCATATTATTGATGAATATTTATCACAAATGTCATTGTGAAAATATTTTGAGGAAGCAATCGTCACAATATCGACATCCATGTATTTGGTCAAAAATATTGTGATATTTGATTTTCTCCATTTCGCCCAGCTCTGCTAATCAACTATGAAAATAATCGTTAGTTGCAGCCCTACAGGCTAACATCACCAAGGCAACAACTGAGATGTAAAGACGATATAGACTTGACTGCAGCCACAAACACTTAAAGCAAAAGAGAGCTGCTCGGTTTTTACCATAGACATATATAAAAGGTTTTTACACACCTCAACACCAACACAAGTTTGTTGTGGGACTCACCTGTCGTTGTGCGACTTTTGTCCACCTTAAAGTCCTTAATCATCTCAGTTCGACTTCACAGCTCGTTCACTTCAAAACAGAACCAGTCCTGAGTCTCTCTGGTCCCACTGGGCTCCTGAACGGCTTCAAACATGTTGAGATGAATAAAGCTCTGCAGTCACAACTGGGTCACATTATTGTCACAAACAGCAGAAGAGTTTCTCAGCAAATCACCGCTGCAGGATCCACTGTTAGCATGTCAGTCAGACCCTAGCATGCACATGTAGTAGGGTGACCAGATGTCCCCGGTTTCGGTGACCTGTCCCCGGCTGGATATCTCCCCGGAAATGTCCCCGGTTTTCACTGTGACTGACAGACCCGAAATTGGAATGAAATAGTCGTGCACCCTACACGCACAGGCTCAAGACAGCCAGAGCAAGCCTCAGAGCTCAGAGATGTTCTAGAGTGCCCATTTTACGATGCTAAAATTACTGTTTATTTACATGGAGTCTGGTGGGTTTAGCGAACGCAATTTCGCCGACTTTTTATATTTAAAAAAGGATCTTACTCTTTAACAGAAAGGTCGACCTCCTTAGAAATCCTTTCCATAATGTTGTCAATCACTTAGAATATTAATCTCAGCCTGTCAGTGGCAAAACGAGCACTTTTTTGAACGTAAATACAAGCTGGACAATTGACGTCCTATTAACTTACATTATAGCTTGTTTCGCCTTTGCCGACTGCAGCGATCTCGTTTAATACTGGACCAATGTCAAAGGAAAATATTTCCTCAATAGTTTTAATTGTATCCGATACTCAATGAGCTGTTGCAGAAACAAGCCCACCGTGAAGCAATAAAGCAAAAGCTGTCAGATAAATGTAGTGCAGTAAACATTACAACATTTCCCTCTGAGGTGTAGTGGAGTACAAGTATGAAGTAGCAGCAGGGGCGATTCTAGGATCAGACCTTTAGGGGGGCTCAGCCCCTAATGAGAATGTGACACGGATGCATGCAAAAGTGTTAATCTGCGACATGAAATTACCAACTTCTTCACAACCACACTCCTGCTCTCCCTCTGACAGATAGAGACTCAGCCAACGGGCCAAAATTATAATGTATTCTCATGTAAACTATTTATGTCAACACAGACATTTCTGTTAGCTAATGTGTCCCACCATAATGTTTATTATATTGCCAGATTCCAGACAATCCCACACTTCCTCCAAAGTGATAGGCAGTTATTTTCACATGTTTTGGGAGTGTACCCCAGTGGCCAACTTTTGGAAGATGGTTGCCTTTAACTTCTCTAGGTTGTTTAAGATTAGATTGCCCTGCTCGCCTGCTACACTTATTTTGAATGATTTGTCAAGGCAGGATTTGACACTGAATAAGAGAAAAGCATTGCTGGCTGGACTTACTGCTGCAAAAAAACTAGTTGCCACACTTTGGAAACCTCCACCTTCGCTCTCTTTTCGAGCTTGGGTTTTAACATATTTGGATATTGTTTATTTGGAGTTGTCGACAGCTAGAGTCCACGGAGCAAAAGAGTCAACAATAGAGGCTTGGCATTCTCTTTTAACTACCCTCCGCGGGCTTCAGGTTTAATATGTAACCGAGATTTGAAGTTCTGGATCCAGGGGGTGGGTGGGTTATGTCTGGGGTTTTATTTAGTTAATTATTTTATTTTCATTTTTTTTTATAGTAGTTGCTAATTACACATTTCTGCGTATATGTATAGGCAGATATGTGAATATATGTTTTGTGCTTTATTTTTGAGGCGTATACATAACTGTACATACTGTCTCTTTAAAATAAAATAAAAATTTGATCACAAAAAAAACAAAACATGTAGTCCACTTTACGCATCATCTTATGCCGAACTTTCAAGCAACTCCACTGTCGCAGACTAGAGTCTTGCTAGAGTTGGGGCGCTCCCATCGTCTCAATGTGTGTTGGATATTATCGTAAGTCTTGGTAGTGAAGTTAAATCACGTGAACATTGTCAACAACCAATGGGTTCTAAGAGAAATTGATTTAGTAAAGAGAATTTTTTTTTTTTTAAAAGAAACTTTCCCTCAAGTTACCAGCTAACGCTAGCTAGCTAGCTAGGTTACATTTTTCAAAACAAATCTTGCAATTTGTGACCCTGTAATATCCCCAGTCTTTACATATGACTGTCTTTAACGTTAGATGCTGTCAGACTTTAGTCTTTTCAAAGTCTTCTAGTGTGGCACATAGACATTAGCTAGGTGCCGGGTCGGTCAGACAGACCTGCAACTTAAAAGCATTTTCTTTTGTGCGTTTGTTCGCTTTATAAAGTACACAAACATGACTTTGTTACAGTAAGAGTAAATGTAAGCTATAATTTGTTTTCACCCCTGGTTTGCAGCTTAGTGCACTCCCTTCTCCAGTGGTCCAAGATATTTACTCATTTAGATGAGTTAATCTCACACACACTTTAAAAAAGCTCCCATTTCAGAAACAATTCAATAAGTCTTTAATTTGCAACATCAGTCAGAATCAGAGGTTGACAAAGGCTTTACACTCTTCTTGAAAAAGTACACGTGAATATTTCCAAGGGATTTCATAAACAGTGAAGTTGCACTCAAGTTTCTGAAATATAAGACAAACAATTAGTGCATCCTGTTAGACATTTGACATTGATGTACTGGGGCAGATACGTATTGGGCTTAAGTTGTTGAGTTTCATGCACGACCTGAAATCTTAAACTTGCCTTGGGTTGAGAGTGGAAATCAAGTGGTTCATTAGCAGCAGTGTTGTCTTTCTTCCATGTTGTACGTCCTAGGTGCATTTTCAGGAAGTAGTTCAATCCTGCGACAACCTAAAGTTACAGGAAACAGCAGGACTCATATGCATGAGGTTTATCGTAAAAAATAAAGTACGTCATTGAATATTGAAGAGGATTAGGGCCAATGTCAAATGTATTAGAGTTCTGAGATTAAAGTCACAAGTTTAAACTTAAATACATTTGACATGGGCCCTAATCCTCTTCCGTACTAGAATAATAAGGTTTAACGTTACCTGAAGTTCGGCCGATGTTACGTTCACAATTTTGTAATCAAACATGTCTTCTGTGTTGGCTTTGTTGAATTCAACCACAGCAAACTGTGCTGCATCCAAAACATTGTTGTCGTTCACCGGGACTTTTTGTGGGCCACCGACAATCGGAGATTGTTCGGTTACAAAGCGACCGGTCAAAGCACCAACCAAAACACAAAACCAGATAAACATCGTGATCGAAACAAGTTGTTTTGCTGTAGCTATTAGGAGTCCTGTTATCGGTTCTGAGTGGCCTAGTTCCTGTTCACAGCCGAGTTAATATACTATGTAGAGAAACATACACACACCTGTTTCCTATCTGTTGATGAACACATGACTGTCTGAACTGAAAGGCCCTGAACACCCACACAGGTGTTTTCAGTTGATCTGGCTGATTAGACCTCATCCCAGGACTCTGTGGGTGTCTTTAGACTGATTGATTGATTATCTTTCTGAATCTCTTGTCAGCTCACCTGTTAGGTCAGGACAAATGACCCCTTTATCATTCTTACTGGTCAAAAAGATTTGTGATATAATACATTCCTATCAAAGCTCCGGCCCTCTAAACCTTGATGCAAAACTTATACAACAACAATTTGTTTATAATATTTCATTTTTATTGTAATTTAAATCAGTGTGTTTAAACGTGTGCTTGAAAGAATAAAAAGAACATGTTGCTGCATTAGAACTAAGGAACATTAAACTTGATTTTTTGAAAATACTTGAAACAAGTTGATTTGCATTGGACGTAGGTTTTAATATTCTTTTTTTCACTGATAGAGATTAATTTTAGGACTTTGTTATGGACTAAATGACTTGATGAGAAGGGGATTTCATATCTTATAAAGTGATCACATGTTTTGTGTGAAGCATAATAACTTTAGTTGTCAGATACAAAAAAGTGTAATGAAATGTGTTTGAGTACAGTAGATCAGTGGTTCTTAACCTGGGGGTCGGGACCCCCAAGAGGGTCGCAAGAAAATTTTTAGAGGGTCGCCAGATAGTTGAAAATGAAATAACATATTCTAGACTGGGGAATGGTTTTTACATTACTGAGTGAGTTTGGTACCTGGAACACAGAAAAAGGGTCTGAAGGTGGGTCAGGGTAGAGAACAAGTCAGGTCACAAACACCAACTTCATAATATTGGGGGGGTCGCGACTCTAAAAGGTTGAGTCTATTCATAGCGCTGCAGCTCCTAATAAGAGTGATGTGTAGTCCTGTGACGGAGCAGTGAAACATGATATTTTCAGGCTCGACCCAGATGAGGAATGTGCAGCAGAAGGTTGCACAAGGGAACAAACTGGCACACAAACAGATGTTAACGTATTTAAAAATCTCTTGTTTTCCAGATAAGATATGTGACCAGATCAGTGACGCTGTGCTGGACGCTCACCTGAAGCAGGACGCAGACGCCAAAGTGGCTTGTGGTGAGTACAGTAGGCTACACAGTTGCATTGTGGGTAGGGATGCTCCGAATCCAGATTTCCAAATCCATCCCTAATTGTGGGTAATATAGGTGCCAGGTTTGAACAAGGTAGAAGAACGTGTGGAATAAAAAAAAAAGACAATATCTCTAAATCTGCTGCATCGATTTTGATACGTTTTTTTTTTCATGAGTCAGACAGTGTTCTAGGAGGGTGATGCAAAAACTCTGGAGTACTCTTTAAAGTCATACATGGCATGACAACACTGCAAGCAATTATTCTTCAGATGGAATTGTAAAAACTTCTTAATAAACCTCTGATCACTTCAGTCTGACATTGTAATCATTTTAAAGCCGTCAGAAGGAATTGGTTAATCTTTACAGCTGCTGAGAGAAAGCCCAACTTTATGGTATCAAGACAAACCTGCAGTGTGATCTCCTCTGTGTGTTGAAACAGAGACGGTGTGTAAGACCGGCATGGTGCTGCTCTGTGGGGAGATCACGTCCCGAGCCCACGTGGACTACCAGAAGGTGGTGAGAGAAACCATCCGAAACATCGGATATGACAACTCGGACAAAGGTGAGGGGAACCAAAAGCTTTGTTTTGCATCTCTGCACCCATTCCTCCAACAATAGCTTGAATTTATAAGCATGAATGAGGACTGGACTGGAAATCAATGTCTGTATACAGGAACAGGAACCAAACAATTTGTCAGTCAGGAGTTCTTTAATGTAAAATTCCACACTCAACGGCTCAGGGATGTTATGTTATTCCTAAAATTGGAAAAGATCAAATATTCTCTGAGAGGTGATTCCGATAAGTAAAGCAAGTGGCAGTTCATTTTAACCTTCTTTAAATCTCATTTATTTTCTCGGTTTGATGTGTGTACAGTATGCCTATGACTTTGTATTTGTTTGTTCTGTGTATGTATGTGTGTTTAAATGTTGTACAGCTGGAAAAAAAAGAAGAAGAAAAGTATGGCTCTCTTTTCCGTTGACCTGTTGAGATACACAGAACAATATTTAAGACAATTACTATTGTTTTTCTTTCCCTTTAACTGTGGTTCTCATTACTGCGCTGAAATGTATTATCCATTGTGTCAGATGTTTAAAGGTCCTATGACATGCTGCTTTTTGGATGCTTTTATATAGACCTTAGTGGTCCCCTAATACTGTATCTGAAGTCTCTTTTATATAGACCTTAGTGGTCCCCTAATACTGTATCTGAAGTCTCTTTTATATAGGCCTTAGTGGTCCCCTAATACTGTATCTGAAGTCTCTTTTATATAGGCCTTAGTGGTCCCCTAATACTGTATCTGAAGTCTCTTTTATATAGACCTTAGTGGTCCCCTAATACTGTATCTGAAGTCTCTTTTATATAGACCTTAGTGGTCCCCTAATACTGTATCTGAAGTCTCTTTTCCTAAATTCAGCCTTGGTGCAGAATTACAGCCACTAGAGCCAGTCCCACAATGATCTTTCCTTAGGATGTGCCATTTCTGTGTCTGTAGCTTTAAATGCTATTGAGGAGGAGAGAGGGGGGGGCAAGGTGGAGGGTGGGGGTGTGGCCTTGACCAACTGCCACTTTGCTTGTTTGCAAGCCATGATGTCTCTCTCTTTCTCATGGGCGGGCCAAAATCTCTGGGCGGGAAAAGCAGAGAAAGGGGAGGTAACCTTTCCCCTTATGACATCATAAAGGGAAGATTCCAGATCGGCCCATCTGAGCTTTCATTTTCTCAAAGGCAGAGCAGGATACCCAGGGCTCGGTTTACACCCATCACCATTTCTAGCCACTGGGGGACCATAGGCAGGCTGGGGGAACTCATATTAATGTTAAAAAACCTCATAAAGTGACATTTTCATGCCATGGGACCTTTTATAAAAATATCTATGCGAAGAAACACTTTGCATAAGATCCTGCACTCTGCTCTTGCTCCAACATCACCATTTATTGAAGAAACTAAACTTTGGACCTTTTGTAAAAGAGTATTGTTCAAGTCTGATAATAATATCTATAAATAAATAAACACTGCATGTCACCCTCTCATTCTCTCGGTCTGTCCAGGTTTTGATTATAAGACCTGTAACGTGCTGGTGGCCCTCGAGGAGCAGTCCCCCGACATCGCACAGGGAGTTCATATTGATCGTCTGGAGGATGACATTGGAGCTGGAGACCAGGTCATCTGCAAAAAACAGTCTTATATAAAGTACTTGAAAGCAATACTTGAGTAAAAGTACAAGTATCTTACCAGAAAATGACTGGTAGAAGTGAAAGTCACCTTTTAGAATACTACTTGAGTAAAAGTCTTAAAGTATCTGATATTTACTGTACTTAAGTATCAAAAGTAATTTTATAATATTAAATGTACTTACATTTTAGAAGTAAAAGTAAAAAAACAAACATTGATTATGAACTTTATTGTGGCTTCCTTATAGTGAAGCATAATATTCAGGGTTTCCACACCTTCTTAAAGGTGCTGTAGGTAGGATTGTGAAGATCCAGGACTTAGCCAAAAAATTTGAACATCAACAACTTCTCAGTCCCTCCCCCCCTTTCTGCTAAAGCCCAAAACGGTCTCCTAAGCCCCTCCCCCCACAAGGGAGAATGAATGCGTGTGCATGAGCAGTGATTGACACACAGTTAGACACGCCCCCTGGCCCTGATTGGTGCATCTGAACAGGGAGCGGTGGGTTTTTGAAAATCACACTACAGGCTGTAGGTGGAGCCAGAGGAGCCAGATTTATTTTTAAATGACCTTCTTCATGTAGTTCTACTGGAACATAGGGTCAGTTTCAGCAAATATGACAGAAAGGTAGTTTTATAAGTCTTACCTACTGCACCTTTAAACATCAAGTCTGACATCAACAAGGAGAAAAACAGAAACATAATTTTATTTTTTTGTGAGAAAGAATCACTTTCACTCCCAACGTACGGAAACATTTATTGCAAGTAACGAGTAACGAAGACGCTGAGGGGAAATGTATCAGAGTAAAAGTATACATTTTATTTAGGATATGTAGTGGCGTAAAAGTAAAAGTTTCCAAAAATATAAATAACGAAGTAAAGCACAGATACGTGAAAATTCTACTTAAGTACAGTAACGAAGTATTTGTACTTTGTTCAGTACAACACTGGCAAAAACACAACACGACACAACTTGGGAACAATTTCTGTGTGTTTTTATCAACTTGGGTTAGGGTTAAAATACAAAAAGTAAAAGTATGCATTATGCAGAATGGCCTATTTTTGAGGCATAAAGTACCTCCAAATTGTATTTAAGAACTGAAGTAAATGTATTTAGTTACATTCCACCTGTGTGTGTAGGACAAAGACATTTATGACATCATAACTCATTAGTTTCATCCGTGGGGACAGGGTCTGATGTTCGGATACGCCACAGATGAGACAGAGGAGTGCATGCCCCTCACCGTCGTCCTTGCCCACAAACTCAACGCCAAGATGGCCGAACTGAGACGTAACGGGACCGTCCCCTGGCTCCGCCCGGACTCCAAGACACAGGTGGGATCCAAATGACAACAACATTCGCCGATATAGTTTCATGCACACACAAGTGTTCAGCCCAAATGGATTTATGAGACACTAAAAACTACTGTTGCAGTTCAGACTTGAACATACATTTTCACATTACTTTGCCAACAAAGAAATGTGTTGTCCAGAGCAAGACTTTACAAATGAAATCTGGCACAATAAAGGTGCCCATCCTTAAAAAAAAAGTACAGGTTTCTTTTAATCATCCAACCAGAAGAACTCATCAGAAATTATTTATCATTTTACTAAAAGGTTCAGCCCTTAAAGCTATAGTGCATAGTTTCTGTCTCCCCCATGAGGAATTCTAAAGGCCGTTTTATGGTTCTGTGGAGGCTCCATGCAGAGCTTTCGCCGTAGCCTACGTAAGTGGCCTGAAGTTTATACTTGTACGCTGGATTGTGCGTCGAGCTGACATGTGTGTGTGTGGGGAGTGGGTGATAGAGCGAGGGAGAAGTGAGAGAGTGACGCCGATTAGCTTCGGAGTGAGTAGCGACTCTAGAGTCACAGTGAGAGAAACAAAATGTCTCCCCTGTTCTTTCTGACCACGGTGGAAATCTGGAGCAGGAGAAGTTAACCCTCTCCTTGATTTCATGTTGTTTATGGTGAAGGAGAACCAGGAAATGAGTCAGGGGAAATGCAACGCTACCAAGCCACGGCTGAGCGGCGTGCGTCGCTGCAACGTTTAGTTACATTTTTCGAGAGGTGCACGTCAGGCTACGGCGTTGGGTGAAACGCAGACGCAGAGGGGTCTGCGGGGTACGCCGTCGATTCGACGCAGAAGCATAAAACGGCCTTAAGTAATGACAACAAAACTGTCGACGTGTCCACGTGATACAAGCCTTCCGTGACCGCGCACCTGCTGTATCAGCTTTCATTTATGTGACTAATGATTTTTGCTTCACATAATGTTCGCTGGAGTGTTTTTTTTATGAGACAACATGCTTGGGATTTAAGTTTGAACCAAACATCAACTGACTATCTTTCCTTAAAACATTAGGGACAATTTGAGTGTCATGAATTTAACACTGTAACTACTTTACACTGAAATGAAGATTTCACCTCACTAATTCCGGGACATCTGTGCAAAAATATCCCAGTTAAAGATCTTTCAGGCACACACACATGCTGTTGTAAAGTAGAATCAATCATCAGACATTTATGTCTGATGTTAGGAGGTTTCCATCCCATATATTCTGATGTATTTTAACTTCAGAAGTATAATAGGTAGGGCGCCCGGATAGCTCAGTTGGTAGAGCGGGCGCCCATATATAGAGGTTTACTCCTCGACGCAGCGGGCCCGGGTTCGACTTTGACCCGCGGCCCTTTGCTGCATGTAATTCCCCCTCGTTCTCCCCTTTCATGTCTTCAGCTGTCCTGTCAATAAAGGCCTAAAAATGCCCAAAAAAATATCTTTAAGAAGTATAATAGGTACAGGACACACACACAAGACTTATACAGGTGTGTATATGTACAGAATCTCAGATCCTTTCATAGTTTTTGACTTCAGTACTAATCCCAGTACTCCGCCTTCTGTATTCATTAAAAGCCTATAATATCCTTCTAAAAAGTCCGACCCTCATCCGAAATGAAACCTAAATATTCACATTATATTTACATATGGATCAAAACATATTTTAATTCAAAGATATCCTGATTTGCGATAGGGTCAAGCTCAAGCCGCCGTGTTTAGTTACTCAGTAGTAGGTGGGACGGTAATCCTGACCTCCAAAATGTGCTTGGTATGCAACATCTGAGCTGGGAGACGTCTTTCCAATCCCCCCCACCCCAACAGTTTCAGGCTGTGCATGTGTCGTATTTGGTGCTTTGAGCTCACTGTGAAGTGTGTGAAGACTGACAGCTCTTCATTTGCTAAAGCTCAGATATGAGAAGAGGATTGTTGTCTAAAGATGTGGAGTTTCTTGTGTTATGGCAGACAGTTTAAAATGTCTATCACTTCAAATGCAGCATAACACAAAATAAGATTTACCTGCAAATAAAACTAAAATAAGCAGTGAAAGATATTCTAGAAAAACTAAAACTAAACTGTAACTATATTGCCTGGATGAAAAAAAAACTAATAAACGTAAATCATTTCAGTTATTGTATTTTAGCCGTAATAGTTCACTACTGAAAAAAAGGAGATGGCATGAATTTCAGTCAACTCTCATTGTGACACTGAACCACAGAAACGGAACAGGAGATGGCGCCGTGCCGCAATTGGTTTACATCGGACACTTAAAGCAGCGCAAAGATTAAACATTAAACATCATGGGTATTTGCCAACCATGTATTTTGTATGTTTATGTAGGTCTATACTTTTCAGACGCTATACCTGACCCTAACAAAACAAACCTTACCTTTCTGAAAAATTCAACTAAAACTAGCAAATACTCTGTGAAAACTCACTAAAATGAAATCCAAAAGTCAAAACTGAAATAAAATTAAAACTAATTGTAAAACTATAACAACCTTGCTCCATACACTCCCGTCCGTCCAGGTGACGGTCTACTTTTTTAGATTATTTTTTGGGGCTTTGTATGGACTTAATTTATAGAAGACAGGAGGGAAGAGAGAGGACAGTGACAGGAAGCAAAGGGCCGTGGGTCAAACTCGAACCCGGGCCACTGCCAAGGACTCAGCCTACGTGGGGCGCACACTCTACTGAGTGAGCTAGAGATCGCCCCAACTAATTGAAGATGTAAACCTATAATAACCTTGCTCCACACACTCCCGTCCATGCAGGTGACGGTCCACTACACCCAGGAGAATGGCGCAGTGATCCCCACCAGGGTTCACACCGTGGTGATCTCCGTGCAGCACGACGACTACGTGAGTCTGGAGGAGCAGAAGAAGGTCCTGAAGGAGAAGGTCATCAAGGCCGTGGTCCCCTCGAGGTACCTGGATGAGAACACCGTCTACCACGTGCAGCCCAGCGGACGCTTTGTGATCGGGGGGCCCCAGGTAAACGGGTCCTCTTTCCTTCAGGCTCATGCTGCCAAAATGTTCTTTTTTTTTTTTTTAAAGAAATAAAAAAAATTATAAAAATCAACACTCAAAATACAGATGAAACATACAAGCATCGTCACATGGGCGCACACACACACACACACACACACATGTATGCCCAATTCATCTTAACCCTAAGTCAAGGAAACCAGATACCATAAATGTCCAATGATGACTCTGATCTGATGAAGGCTACAAGCCAAAACGTGTTGGTCCCACAATGAAGTTGTTGTTTTGCTACTCTTGTTTTGTGATTTCAGACATTTTTTCTTTACTTCATGCACCTTGAAAATTCATGAAGAACAAGTCCCCACTCTGCCATAAAAATAAGTTTGAAGGTTTTACAGTATGCACAAGATGTGAAGATGCAAACAACTCAACTTTGTGTTCCAAATCATCAATAAGTTGATTAAATGATAAGTTGATTTACAGAAAAAATAGAAAAATACCAAATATTTGTTGTTTTCAGCACCTCAAATACATCGCCATTCTCTGATCGTATTCTAAAGGAAATATCTTTTGAATTTGGACTTGAAATGATGACTGTTTTCTTACATGTTATTAACTAAATGAAAAGTCTATTAATTGCCAATATTAACAAATGACTCAACAGTGAGAATAATTATTAATTGCAGCTCTAAACGTTTCCTTTTCCATCTGGTTTGTTTTCTATGAAGTGTATCACATTATCACTTCTTTGGCACAATTAAACAAGATGTAACAGAATCAGGATTATGTTAATGCTTGTTCACATTTCACATTTATGTAACCTTAGTAACTCCCATTGAGATCTCTTTTTAAGAGACTGAAGAACAGTCGTATTAAAGATCCAAGTCTTGCATAAGCATTCTTTGTGTACGTTGGAAATGTAAATGTTTGAGCGACTCTCTGTCAGGGCGATGCTGGAGTGACGGGCAGGAAGATCATCGTGGACACGTATGGAGGTTGGGGGGCCCACGGCGGCGGGGCATTCTCTGGGAAGGACTACACCAAGGTGGACCGCTCGGCGGCCTACGCTGCCCGCTGGGTGGCAAAGTCTCTGGTTAAGGCCAAACTGTGCAGGAGGGTGCTGGTGCAGGTGAGAACAACTAATCCTTCCGAAATATACGAGGCATCTGGGAGCTTCTTGCACCGGTTGTTATGCCTTTCTTTTTTCCTGAAGCTTTAGCCTTTGATGTGGTGCAGCTCTCCATTTTCTAAGTAATTTTGGAAGATGAAATTGTACAGTATTTGCTGTAGCTATTTGCCCTTCGTGCTTTAGTATTTCATCCTTCCACCAGGAGATTATTTCATAAAATAACAGAGAATATGTGTGAAGTTTGTCTAAAATACAGATCACTGACAAACTAAAACTCTCTCTATCACAAGCATAGATAATCAAAACTGTGCTTTTTCCGAAGTTTTTGTTCCAATTTAAGGTTTTTGGTTGCTTTTTTTGTCGTATTTTGAATGTTTTTGTAAGTTTTCTGACATTTCTTCCGGTTAATGTCAAGACTTTGGATAGTTTGTGTCGACTTTTGAAATGTTTTTTTTTTTTGGACCATTTATTTCGATGTTTTTGTCGCTTTTTTCAATACATGCGTACATGTCCGGGGACCTCCCTAGATAGATGTAGATCTCAACACCCCCAATGTTGAACCCAAAGTTACACCCATGTTCACAAGTCATCAGGGATGTATCTGTTTGTTTCTCTTGTCTTGTACTTCCAGGTGGCGTATGCGATCGGAGTCGCCCACCCGCTCTCCATCTCCCTCTTCACCTACGGCTCCTCTCAGCGGAGCGAGAAGGAGCTGCTGCAGATCGTCAATAAAAACTTTGACCTCAGACCCGGCGTCATCGTCAGGTCAGCATTAAACTGATCACACTGCATCTCATTTGTCGTTATGTGCAACATGATTGATTTTACTTCATGTCTCATTCACCGGTAAGCAAACACCTGATATTATAATACCGAATGTTTAAAACAAACAGTTTTAAATGACTACTGTTAGCAACATTGGCGATTTTAGACCCTTTTTAGGAGGGCTCAAGCCTGTGTGTCTGTCGCCGATGATATGCACCTGTAACCCAGTCAAGGAAAGGGTTAACAGAAACGTAGTGTTGGCCAATCAGAGGAGGTTGTGCCAGACTCCCGTCTTTGGCTGAGTCTCTATCTGATCTGTCAGAGGGAGAGCAGGAGACGGTTGTGAAGTTTAACGTTGGTAGTCGCCAGAGAAGAAGTTGGTTCTTTCATGGTGCAGATTAGAACCCAAATTTAAACGTAAGCAACTCAAATTGCTGAATGTTAGAACATTGAGTCAAATTGGTCGTTATTACTGTGACTTATAAAGTGTCTGGTTTAGTTCCATCATAGTGTCAAAAAACGTTAGCGGACGTTGTTGTTCAGTAGCTAGCTCAGAGATTATTGGCTAATGAAATTACTGATTTAGCAGGTTTTTTTTTTTGCAAGGCACCGTGTCACATTCTCATCAGGGGCTGAGCCCCCCTAAAGGTCTGATCCTAGAATTGCCCCTGGTTAGCAATGCAGCAACGACGCACACTGAGCTCCGGTACGCACATTAAGGCAAGGAGGCATTTCATTGGTTCTCTCCAAGCGGACCGTGAGGCAATGATTGCTAGGTGTTTTTACAGGATTACAGCAGCTACAGATGACGGAACTTTTTCGCTCCTTTTTCAGAGCCCATAAGTTAGTTGTTGCTGTAGGGGTGTAAAGACCATTTCAAACAATAGATAAAAAAAGTATATTTTGGAAATAGTTACCAACGCCTTTAAAGCTTTAGTGCGTAACTTCTTTTTATATTAATGAACGTCCGTTACATTCAAGCCATCACCAAATGAGTTGCTACAAAGCTAATTAAGACTATCAGCTCCACACAACTCTCTCTGTATTTCTCAGTATGACTATGTTGTGGCGTCCTGCGACTTTCGCGTGCAGAAACTAGAGTGAAGATAATGACCTCTTCTGAAGAGTCCATCATGTTTTTTTAATCCTCTGTGTCCTCCTTGGCTACTAGCAACTGTGTGGAGGAGGGGGGGGGGCGATCACAGAAGGCTTGTATCATGTGGACAGGCCGACGGTTTTGTTGTCATTACTTAGAATTCCTCACAGGGGAGACAGAAACTACGCACTATAGCTTTAATTACCCCGAATTTGTACTTAAGTACAGTACTTAGAGTAGTAGATGTAGTTACTTTACACCATAGACTACACTTCACCCCAGACACGTTTAACTTGTAAGCACCTGAATTTTATTACTGATTATGCTGCAGAGACCTGGACCTGAAGAGACCGATCTACCAGAAGACGGCCTGCTACGGACACTTTGGCAGGAAGGAGTTCCCCTGGGAGGTCCCAAAGAACCTCAACTTCTAGAGTATCAAAGTGTGTGTGTGTGTGTGTGTGTGTGTGTGTGTGTGTGTGTGTGTGTGTGTGTGTGTGTGTGTGTGTGTGATGTATAGATAGCTGTCCTCGTGATCCTGTAACCCAGTAAGGGAAAGGGAGCTGGGTGGGTTCAGATAATCTCTGGTGATTGGACGAGGAGGGAAACAGGTTCCATCCGTAACAGATGACCCCTCAAACGTGACATGACATGTGAGTGAGCGATCTGGTATTTTTGTCCCATCGATTCGGTGTACAGTGACGTGCCTGCAGTTTGTTTCACACTAAAACTGGTTGTTTGCAACAATTTTCTGTCCAGAAATAAGTGAATGACCAAAATGTGAAGAGCGAGCAGCCATGCCTATGTTTGAACCACTTTAATGTCTTAAGAAAAATCTACATTTTTGTTATTGTTGTCAGTATTTTTATATGATTATTACTGTACAATGCAGGTTTTAGTGTGCCTTTGGATGAGCTAAAGCCTTCTGGAAGATCTTAAACTTTTACATAGAGTAAAGTATGTAGGGGTTAATAGTTTTTTAGGGGTTTTGTTTTTTTCAGCATGAAATCAAATCTGCTCCCTGACGCTACTATTTTGGTCCGTGTTCAAGAAAAAAAACTACTGTTTCTGAAGTTTTAAATGATCTGGTATTAAAACAAGAATTTAATCCTGCAGAAGATATACAGCAGATATACCAAAGATTGTTAGTCACTCATAAGTTGTATCCGAACATTTACACCAGTTATTTTAATCATCCTTGTCAGTATTTATATATGATAGATAACTGCCTGCTGGCAGAGAGTCTGCAGATAATCAAAAGTCTTCAAAGTTACAGTATAAACTCTTGCTGTAAACTATAAGTTTTGTAAGTTGATGCACAAACATTTATTCTTCTAAATATACTATTGTGTTTTCTCTCCACCCTCATCGTAGTTGTATTTTATTTGGTATCAAACCAAATGACCTGCAGACACTCAATCTGCACAGAATGACAACAAAAGACGAGATGTGAGGGCAAGAAACAAATCGTTGCTATCCAGCAGAAACCTTGTATCTCCATATTTTGATTCTTTTTTTTATAAATTAGTGCTATTGGCGTAGGAATAATTTACAGGGACAATGGGGATGTTACAACCCCCCCCAATAAAAACTGTCCAGTGCAACCCACCCCAAGAACCTATTATATTTTCCTTTACATAAATAAAGACGTGCACCATAACTGGATGCAGAAAAGGTACAACACTGAACCCAAAATTACGCCCTTAGCTAGTGGTCACCCTGTACGTTTGTCTGTGGGTATCACAAATATTTAAACAGTGACGAGGTCGATTTTGTCTGGGGTGAATAGCTCAATAAAATGTTTTTAATTTAGCCTTTTTTTCATTTCTTTAAAAAAAAAACATACAAGGTTTTCACCCGACAGCGACGAGATGTAGATGTCCCAAAGAAATTTCAAATGTTAGAGACCTATAAGGTGAAAAATAGAGAAAACCTGCATGCTGCTGCAGGTCCTAAAATGATTACATGCAGTAAAGACTCTGAAGTTGTTTTTCTTTTTCAATAAATCAGTGCACACGCCTGCATTCTAAACATACGATTACATTTTCTTAAGAGGTTCACGTTCGAGAGGAAACTGCCTTAAGTTTCATATTATTCTGTACTGAAACATTATAAATTCCATTAAGAGCTGCGGACACTTGCAAAGCAAAGATGAGATGTGATCTAGACGTCCTAAAGATGTTTCAAATGTCAGCGACTTATAACTTGGGAACCCTGAATGCTTCCTAACATTTATTTTGATATAATAAGACAGCTGCGGGTTTTACTGGATGATCTAAAGCAGTGATTCACAACCTTTTTTTCCTTAAAGTGATGGTTCGGACTAATTTCACCCTAGGCTGCTTTGTACCTTGACCTCGAGCCAAACAACCCCCCATAAGCTTTTTCCCCTTGTTATAACGTTGGTCGAGTTAGCGTTATCAGCTGGTTAGCTTAGTGCAGGCGCTAATGGATCCATGTTTGTATCTCGTAAATTACCCCACTAATAATGCCCGGAATTATATCAAACTTCTACAGTAGTACAAATAGTTTCTGTACTAAACGAGGCATTAGAAAGTTTGTAACTACACCAGAAGTATGTAGTAGTAGTATGTAAGTAGTGCGCGATAGCGCCGATAGCGCGGTAACAGCTGAGAGGAGTATCCATCAGGCAAGTGTTATTTAAATATACTTCTGGTGTAGTTACAAACTTTCTAATGCCTCGTTTTATAAGTACAGAAACTATTTGTACTACTGTAGAAGTTTGGTATCATTCCGGGCATTATTAGTGGGGTAATTTACGAGATACAAACATGGATCCATTAGCGCATGCACTAAGCTAACCAGCTGATAACGCTAACTCGACCAACATTATAACAAGGGGAAAAAGCTTATGGAGGGGTGTTTGGCTCGAGGTCAAGGTGCAAAGCAGCCTAGGGTGAAATTACTCCGAACCATCACTTTAAGGGACCCATTTTCTATCGGTGAGTAAACTGACGACACCTTCTAATGGCGTTTTTTCATTACATGGTACCTGCTCGACTCGACTCTACTCTACTCGCCTTTTTTGGTTTTCCATTATGAAAAAAAGTTTTAAAACTTTGAAAAAAAAAAAAATGAAGAAATGCTGAGATATAGGCCAACAGTATATCAGTATATGTTTTAAAAGTTGTCTTACTGTACACCCCTTAAAAACCAGAAGGCCTCGCAGGCTCCGTGAAGCTTTGGCGGCCCCCAGTGGGGATCAGGAGTCCCATGTTGGGAACCAGTGATCTGAAGCCTTTAAAAAGGTCTTAAAATGATTGCATATGTACGGAAGAGGATTAGGGCCACGTGACTACATTTTTTTTTTTTTTTTTTTTACTTAAAAAAAAAAGTTTGAATTTTGACTGGTTTCTCAGAATTTGGACTCTTTTTTTAAGTTTAAAAACCTTAAAAAAAAAGAAGTCAGAATTGTGACTTTAAACTCAGAACCAAACTCAAATACATTTTTGACATGTGGCCCTAATCCTCTTCCGTACATATAGGCTGAAAGTCTTACTAGTTTTTTGGGTTTCAGTTGGAAATAAATGCACAAACCTGCATTCTGAACAGATGTTTTCAGTTGGATATATATGGACGCTAAAAACTGATTGTCATCAAGACCTGCAGACACACAAAGCAACAATGACGTGATCATAACGTGTTTAAAATGTCGTGGAATCAGAGAAAAACCTGAAAATCTGGAACCTTGTGTGACGTGTTTCTCACCTAAAATCTCATTCTTTGCACATGTACTGTGTCATTAATCCTGGAAAATTATGTAAATATGTTTTTTTTTCAACAATAAAACATTTTAACAAGAAGCATTTCATTTCTCTTCAAGGCGGCATGTATGAATGAACATATATCTTTTTTTTTTTTCCTACTTTAATTATTTTGTTCTCTGCATACATTATTAAACTTTACATTCTTGTAGAAGTATTCCTGTATAATGGTCAGATACAACATGACAACATCCGTGCTTACGGAGTAGTTTGGTCCCATTCAAACTGTCAGACAGACAAACTTTGGCAAAGAGCTGAAGTAAGACAAACAACAAAATATGCAGATAACAGAACTTATCTGGCCAATATGTGCCTTGATGCCATAAAGAGTTGCACAAAATGCTTTAACAAAGTAACATTAAACCACATTAAATGAATTATTCTTGGCACACAGTGACCTTTAGTCCATCTATTGTCAAACGTCTTTTGGAAAAACTTCACCTAACTCAGTGAAGTGAAGAGCGAAAGCTGATTATGTAACAAAACTTCCTGAGTTAAAAAAAAACAACACAGAGCTCAGTGTCTGAACATCTAAACATTCAAACAAACTGACGCCGCTGCATCTGAGGCCCTTTCAGGGACGTCCAGTCTGATGAAAGGCGACTTTTGGCTGAGAATGCAGAGAGTGATTGTTATATTAAGAGAATTAAAACAAACGGCGACAACTGTGTGTGGTGTATGTGTGTGTATCTCTTTCATGGTTCAGAAAGGCACTTCTGAAATTGTGCAAAGCAGGGAAAAAGTCTGTAGAGTGTTTCAGTCTTTGGTAGAGATGTTTCTGATACTGAAACATGTATCAGAAAAGCCTCCGATACTGCCTAAAATGCTGGTATCAGTAAGTACTGGTCCGATATCACGTAATTTAGCCCTGAAGAAAATCTACTTTGAAGCAGGTTACTTATGTTCTTTTTACGTTATGATTCACTGTCAAACTTGATGGTAAAAGAAAGTTCTATGGCGTTCATTGTTTGTTCATGTTTCACAAAGAGTTTAACCTGAGCCAGGCCGACAACAATGATAGAAATCATATCACATCCATACAAGGATAGTAGCCTAGTTTACAGCTGTTAAAACATAGTAAAATATATGTAATTTTAACACACTGGTATCGGATCGGTACTCGGTATTAGGGACAGACCGATTATCGGGTCGTATTTTGGCAGTTTGCAGGTTATCTGTAACGGCGTTGTATTGCCTGATAAGCGCTAAAGTTAATGATTAAAAAGTGTGCTACATTGGCTCCGCTACAACCCTGTGTATTTAGCGTATTAAAGCTTCAGTGCGTAACTTTTTGATATTAATGAACGTCCGTTACATTCAAGCCATTGCCAAATCAGCTCATCATCATCAGCTCCACACAACTCTCTCTGTATTTCTCAGTATGGCTATGTTCAGAAGATTGTGTCGTCCGGCGACTTTTGCGAGCAGAAATCCGAGTGAAGTTAATGACCTCTTCTGAAGAGTCCATCATGTTTTTTTAATCCTCCGTGTCCTCCTTGGCTACTAGCAACTGTGTGGAAGAGGGGTGGGGGGGTGGGGTGCGATCACGGAAGGCTTACATCACATAGACGCACCAACAGTTTTGTTGAAATTGCATCAAATTCATCATGGGGGCAGCAAAAATTACGCACTATAGCTTTAAATAATTGCATAAAGCATTAAATCAAAGTTTCGCGTTGGAGTTTGTAACATTCCAAAATCCTAATTTGGATTTAAAGATTTACATTTTCATAGTAAATGCATATTGGTTCCAAATATCCATTATCGGTTTCATTAACTACTAATTATCGGTATCGGCCTTGAAAAACCACTATCGGTCGATCCCTACTCGGTATCGGCCGATGCACAAATTCAGGCACCGGAATCGTTTTAGGGAAGCAAAAAATGGTATCGGACCATCTCTAGTCTTTGGGCCTGGCTGAGCAGAAGAGCTTTGGCACTGTGGCTGAGTGAAACAGGGAGCGTGACGATACGCAGGATGCAGCTTCCAGGCTCCAGACTCCATGTTGGAGTCTTCCAGATTGGCCCACGTGTCGCCCTTTGGACTCCAGGGGGATGCTGACGCTTGTTTGCAGTTTGGTTACAACATCGATAAGCTCTCTGGCTGGCGGTGGTTGGAGCCGCCGCCGCCCACCTCCGTCTTGTTCTCGGAGGTGGAGAAGCTCTGCCCCCCCCCTCCTCCTCCTCCTCCTCCTCCTCCTCCTCCTCGGGACAGCACCATCAGCGTGTCCCCCGACATGCCGCCGAACTCGAAGGCAAAAGTCCCGTAGAAGAGCATGATGAGCATGCAGTAGAGCCACTCGAAGATGGCGGAGGCGTGCTGCAGGGCGAAGCTCTCCTGGCAAAAGAAAACTCCGCCTGGTGATCAGAGGTTAAGGAGGACAACGGTTACAGCCAGGTCAGCAAATCTCTCTCTCTCTCATGGATCCAGACATCCCCACATTTGCAGATCTGAGGTCTTCATAGATGTGATTTTTGAAGACATCTTTTGTCTTATTTTTTGATGTATGAGCGTATTCATGTAGTGAGACTTTTTAAACAGAAGTGGCTTGTAAAAAAAAGCTGATCTGTTGTTTTGGGAGTTGGGGACACTCAAGATACAGTTTAATTATCAGGGATTTCAGGTCAGGGGGCCCAGATTTGATCGATGGCTGTGTGATGTTCTGTGTTGTGTGTCCCTGTCCGCTTTGGACCTGCACCGGGCTGGTTTGGGGGTGGGTGGGAGAATTGAAGGGAAGTGACACACTGTTTTCACTAAGCTTTGTTCATAATGGATTGTGTTGTATATCACAGGCTATAAAAAATTGAATAAAAAAAGTTGAAAAAAAAAAAAAAGAAGTCGTCCAGATGGTGGACATTTGGATTCAGGAAGGGGATTTTTTTCTCCAGCAGGGGGCCACGTAACACAATTTACGCCGGAGCATCACAGCCAAGATCATGCAAGCAAACAAAGCACACTGGCAGTGGGGAAAAGTAATTAAGTACATTTACTCAAATACTGTACTTAACCCTCTGGGGACTGAGGGGTTTTCAGACACATAGATGATTTTGGCGGGCTCTGATATTGTTGTTCATTTGAACAAATGTAAGCAGTATGTTCAGCTACAATAATATCTGAGTAGAGAGAATAGAGTAGTATTTCATTATTGTACTTAAAAAAAAGAAGGTAAATACACAAGTTGTAAAAAGTAGTTTTAGAAGTGTCCTGGAATTTGTCTTACCCATTGTGACAAACTGTTTTGATCACTTGAGGTAATTGTGTAAAGTCTTAGGTGTGTAACACGCACCAACACTTTCACCTCTTTTTTGTTTAGTACATTTACTTAAGTACTGTACTTGGGTAAAATTTTGAGGTACTTGTACTTTACTTGAGACTTTCCTCTTTATGTCTACTCCGCTACATGTATTTAGTGCTTGTGTTACTTTGCAGATTCAGATTATTAAAACAAATTCTAAATCAATTCATAAATTATGAATTATAGATCGAACTACCCAGCAGTATACAAAGTAGTTAAAATTAGCTCCACCTTTACCAGCTGCAACACATTAATAATCCAGAATAATATTGTAAACACTGCTCTGCATTAGAAGCACTTCTTTGTGGTATTTTTGATACTTTAAGTATATTTTGATGCTGACACTGTTGTACTTTTGCTTAAAGTGCTCATATTATACTCATTTTCAGGTTCATAATTGTATTAAGGGGTTATACCAGATTAGGTTTACATGGTTTACTTTTCAAAAAACACCATATATTTGTTGTACTGCACATTGCTGCAGCTCCTCTTTTCACCCTGTGTGTTGAGCTCTCTGTTTTAGCTACAGAGTGAGGCATCTCACTTCTGTTCCATCTTTGTTGGGAGTCGCACATGTGCAGTAGCTAGGTAAGGACTACTAGCCAGTCAGAAGCAGAGTATGAGGGCGTGCCCTGACAGTACCTAGGTAAGGACTACTAGCCAGTCAGAAGCAGAGTATGAGGGCGTGCTACACTAGCAGCTAGGCGAGCATTATAACGTGTGTTCCAAAGTGACCACGTTTGTCTCTGAAGTAAAGGCTGGACTACAATAGAGCTGTTTGGAGCAGTTTGTGAACAGTGTTTTCTGTTGGAGATGGTAAGTCCCTTTGGGGTATATATATATATATATATATATATATATATAACACAATAAAGGAAAGGGAAAAAGCCAAAAAGCATAATATGAGCACTTGAAGTAAGATTTGAAATGCAGGAACTACTGGTAACACAGTATTTTTACACTGTAGTTTTGAGATATATATATATATATATATATATATATATATATATATATATATATAGACATTTTGAAGAAATAATAACAGAAACAAAAACTTCTGAAAACTATTTTCTCTCTAGAATTTTGTTTTTGAAATTATATTTTAACTGATCTTCCTCTAAATTCACAGAACAATAGAAGAAAATCCCTTAAATCTTAAGAAAGTGTCGTAATGTGTAAATAGACAAGGATACTGAGCACCAGGGCGATCAGAGCCAGCAGGGCCATCCCCACACGCAGGTGACCCATCCGGTACTCCCCCTGGGTCTTGGCCAGTCGGTAGGTCAGAGCCGACTGCAGACACACAAACAGCATGCTGGAGGGGAACGCCACTCCAGCCCCGACGTAGTGAAGGACCTTGGCAAAATCCACCTGAGAAATAAGAAAAAACGAAGCGCCAAAACAAAGTTAATTTTCATGTTCATGGTCGACGGAAAGACAACACGAAGTTAAGGGTTGGTGAACATAGTCAACATTACACTTGTACTTTGTGTTTAGTGCTAATTAGCAAATGTTAGCATGCTAACATGCCAAACTTAAGATGGTGAACATGGTAAACATTAGAAAGCTCTGTGGCGTTCATTGTTTGTGTTTGTTCATGTTTCACAAAGAGTTTAACCTGAGCCAGACCGACAACAAAGATAGAAATCATATCACATCCACAGAGGGATAGTAGTATACAGCTGTTAAAACATAATATATGACACACTGGTATCGGATCGGTACTCGGTATCGGCCGATATGCAAGTTCAGGTATCAGAATCGGTATCGGGTAGCAAAAAATGGTATCGGGCCATCTTTAGTAAACATTACACCTGCTAAACATCAGCATGTTAGCTTTGTCATTAGCGTGTTAGCCTGAAGCCGTTAGCATTCAGCTCACACAGCACCACTGTACCTAATGCATAGTCTTGTTCTCTTTTCAGAGATCAGTGAGCCATGCATTTTGAGAATGTTAAGTTATTTCTTCTTCACTAACGATAACCATCTCACACGTGCTATAGCTGAATATTGATCTGGCAAAGATGAGCTGATCCCTTTCACAAAGTGTTACTGATCAAATCTTTTTCTAACCATTAACCCTTAAAAACCCTCTGAGCCCTAAGGTTTTATTTTCTAAAAAAGCTTGTGAAACAACCCTGTTGTGCACAGTCAATCTATAAGCGCCATTTTTTTCAGGACAAACTGGGCTATTAGAATATTTGTGCTGCAGTGATGTCACTTCAATGTTAAAAAAGGTTATGGGACCATAAAGACAAATGAAAAAATAAAATGGAAATTGAATCTCACAGATATGTATCGATATCACACACACAGCAATACAACTCAAGCATATCTGCTGTCTAAAACAGTTCTATGTCTTGGGAGTCAAACAGGGAAAAATAAACATAACTTATACAGTGGACAATATATACATTTCTTAAAAGAAAAGTTGAGATGCTTTTGCCCTTATGACATTCACTTATGCCAATACTCAAAATAGTAATGCCATATTTATTGATATCACACACACAGCAATGCTACACAAGCATTTGTGTGGTCTAAAACGGTTATATGTCTTGGGAGTCATCATTATAATTAGAGATGTTCCAATATCGATACTGGTATCGGTATCGGCTCCGATACTGCCTAAAACGCTGGTATCGGTATCGGGAAGTACTGGAGTTTATGCACCGATCCGATACCACGTAAGAAAGCCCTAAAGAAAATCTACATTAAAGTAGTTTATTTATGTTCTTTTTTCGTTATAACTGACTGTCAAACTGGAGACTAAAAGAAAGTTCTGTGGAGTTCACTCAAACACATGGGTCATGGTGACCTAACACTCACTGGGTAATCACTGTTACAATATCATCCGAGAAAGAAGGTTGCAGGTTAGTACAGGACAATCTGCACCAGCAAAATACCATACGGGAGAAAAAAAACTGTAATGACGCCAATCTACAAAAGCAATGACATCCTCTCCATTCTGATGTCTGACGCTGAGAGACAGAAGAAGCAGTCAGTTTGAACCCGACCAGTTTCAGCATCACAGGCAGAGAAAGTCCTTTTAAAACACTTCCTGTGTGCACGCTCATATCTTTCCAAATGCAGCAGCTAGTACGACGATGACACGTCCCGAACATGGGATTGAGTCAACGACAGAGGTGCATTGTGGTGAAATCACAGCCGTTTAAGCCGTGTAATTACAGGGAAGAGACACAAAGAGCAACCAAATGTACAAGTCGGAACAGATTTAAATGTTCCACACAAGCCACCTAGAAGTTCTCTGTAAATGTCTTTCTTCTCTATAAAAGTATTCTGCAAAGAGGAGGCTGCATCCATTTCAGAGCACACAAATTCCAAGTTGTCTCCACCTTCACAACAATGAAATGCAACAAGGACATTAGAGGAAAATCGACCAGTACTATCGTTATTCTGTATATTGTTCGAGATTAATAGTGTAAGGCAATGTTTACAGTGTAGGAGAGAAGCAACGGAGGTTTGTGTTTTTAATATATTTCTCTGAGCAGTATGTCAACAACAATGTCAATGAAACTGAAATTAGCTCTTAGTATCTCCATCGTTTACACGCAGCTGTTCTAGCTGTAGCTAGTCAGTGTTACGACTCCATTATGTGAGCGGTCTGCCAGGGAACTCACGACACATATGATTACGTTTATGTTACAAGGTAGACAATCCTTTTTCATCATTGACGCGAGGAAAAGTATCATAGACGTCGTTCTAGCGTTATGCACAACCATGCTATAGTTAGCCAAGCAAGTAGCAACTATAAAACTTTGAAATTACACAAATAGGCAGAATGACCTGTCAAGAAGAAAGCAGGCAACGTCGGCGTCCCTTTTAAAATCCTCGCTCCTTATGATCTCTTTGCATCTTCAACTCCAATATTAACTTTGGTCTTGTTGCTTTGCCTGTCACGTTGTCGTTTTAATTCTCTTTTTAACTTCCATGGCGACTCCGTTACATGTCCTCAAGAATAGACGCAATCCTCTATTTTCAACAGGCTTTCAAATCTCCCGGCAGTAGCAAGTAATCTTCTCCCCCTGCCTCCCTGGCATTCATCACAGTCAGTGCCACTGAGTGAAAAGCGCGAAAGGCGGAGGTATGTCCCTCTTTGGCTAATGTATTTTAAAGATGAAAGCACTAGATGGCGGCCGTCATTCGAGCGAGTCGCTGGTATGTATTCTGAATGATTCTAAATGGCAGATTCTACGCTTACGAGAGTACTTTGATTAGTTGGTGGAAGTAATTACACATTAATGAGCACATATTTGTGAAAGAACAAAGGGGTTTTTGCTAAGAATCAACTCAAAAAATGACACAATGGAGCTTTAATTTAACCTCTTATGCCAAGAGGGACCAACTGCAGACATCATGCCTTCTTTTTAAACTAGATTTGAAGAGCTCACATCTCTGCGTAATTTGTCGCAGGCTGCAACGACAAATCAGGACAGCGGGAAAAATCAAAGGCATTGACCAAAGAATCTCTCTCAGGCTTCAGGCATGACTCCTGCCTATCAGAGAGTCTGGGAAGAATAAATGTGTGTGTGTGTGGGTTTGGGTGGGTGGGGGGGGGGGTCCTAGGCATCTGGCAGCCTTTAAAAACATGGAGTCTTGGTTGGAACTAGTGCTGAAATTCTAGGTCAATTATCAGATTATTATATCCACACAACATTTATCAAGCAAAAATGCCAAAACTTCTCTGGTTCATGCTTATACAATGTGAAGAGTTCCTGTTTTTTCTCGGGTTTAATTTGATTGTAAATTGAATGTCTTCGGGTTTTAGACTGTTGGTCGGACAAAACGAGCAATTTGGAGCCATCCAGCTGAGCTCTGGGAAATTGGGATGACTGCTTCCTGACAAAAAACATTTAGATCCAGAGGATGATGCAGAATATGATACCGTCGCAGAGTGTGCGATAAGATGATTAAAATCACTTAAGGGAAATAAAAAGGCTGCTTAAGAAATGTGGACAAATTGAAAGAGGCCATAATGAAATCTTATTGAAAACATACTTGATATGTAACAACGCTTCTCTCCTCTCTTTGGCAAATCTTGTTCACGTACTTCACTTCAACATCAACACTCCCAGCTCGGAGATGTAAGCAGCAACGCCTTGTTTATCACTCCGCAGACGGCTGGAGCACATTTTTACAGTACATGGCCTCCTCAAGGACTCCTGCTGCCATGTTTGCTCTGAAGGGAAACACGGGGGTTCATTATGTAAGACTGAGCACACGCACAGGGAGGAGGGCCCCTGCAGCCAATCAGAGAACAACAAGAGGACCACCCTTTAACCGCGAATTGGACGACGGACCCTGAGGATGAACTGTGCAGTGTGTGCCCCGAAATGTAATCAGAGGGGCCCAGACGGAGCAGGAACACACACACACACACACACACACACACACACACACAGAGTTCTGCTTGACTCTGAGCGCTCTCATAGCGTCGTTTCCCGCTGCAGCAGAGAGCACACGACTGTTTTCAGAGAAAAAGCTGTATTCAGCAACTTAAGAGATGGAGATTTCCCTCAGGAGGAAATATTATTGGACTTACATTCATCAGGTGGACACAAACACACACACTTCACAGGTCACCTTTGAGTATGAAGATGCACAGATAGACCGGAGTGAAGAAATACATATGAAAGAAATCCTTAAAATTATAATTAATAACAAATATCCAGTGTCACAAAAAAACATGCAAATGTTCATATCTGTACTTATTCATAAGTTTGGGCCTAAATGACTTTCTAAAACATCCTGTGGAGCATCTGAGCTTCCTCAACCGGTCACTCAACATACTTTTGAAAGTTGACATTTAAAATATCTTAAACATAGTTTTAATTTTCATCCATAACAATGCAATAAGCTCATCATATGTTTTGTATGCAAATCTGAGTCTGCAGTATATGGCCAGCAAATGAATGCAGTGGAGTGAAATGTAACCCACAATAGTACAAGTATTAATTGCAGTACTTGATTAAAAGTACTTGGTTTCTTTCCACCAGTGCAATGCCTAAACACATAAATGCATGCTGAACTACATTCCTGGCAAATAAACCCCCACACTTAGCACATGTTGAGCAGCAGATTTAACACAGCGAGCACCTGAGGCGATGAAAACTCTGTCTATACAGTTCCTGTATGTAAAGTACGCTCCATACATGTACGCACACGTGCTGTAGCTCTTCGTCTCTACTGAAAATCTGTCTGTAATTATCTCATCAGCTGTTTCAAACCAGCACAAAAGGGGACCCTCACACTAATCTTCTTTTTTCAAACGAGTGGTGGACGTTATCACAAGAGCACCTCCTTGAATTGGACTTCTCGATTGTGCTGAGCACAGGAACACAGACACACAACACGCCTTGTTTTTAAGATCATGCTACCGCAGAGAGGCCTGCGAGACAATTTCCAGACAGAACAAAGAAAACATCAAAAGAGATTTGCTTGGAAGGTGTACAAAGTGCTGAGAGACCGTGGGGGGGGGAAGGGCACATCAGAGAGGCGTTAAGCGGAGCGTTTCAAACCAGCAGAAGCAACACTTACACGTGTACTGTTTACCTAACAGCCTTCTATCACGGGTTGGTATCAATCCTGTCCATACTAAGTCTGGTCTTCTGACGTCAACAGGATTGATCAGTCTCATATCGGGTCTTTAGTTTTGTGCACACAAACACCCTTCTTAGAGCACAACAGTGCTTCTTTGCAGCTTTTGTGTGCACAGTTCAAATAATTCACACAATAAATAGTTCTGTATTAAAAATTGCTTTGTTTAAACCAGAGATCTTCAACAGGGGGTCCGTGACCCCTATGGGGTCCACAGAGTTAGTGCAGGGGGGCCGCCAAATTATTAAAAACATTTTTTTTTTTGAAAGTTCCTTTTTTTTTTTTTTAAATGTATGAAAATATACATTAATATGAACCCAACATATTAATAGCAAAGATACATTGGCCTATTTGTGAAAAAATCTATTTACATATTGAAGATAAGCTTACTCTAGGTAACTATGGTAGCCGACGAGCCATATAGTTAAGTTTAAAGATTCACTGTGCCTTCCACATGTATGTTTAATTTTAATACATGATGCATACATATTGACCATTTATTTCCATCAATTCAACCCAGTTTAATATGCAACTCAGTTGTGTACAATATATGTAGTAGGGGGTCCCTACTTGGTCTCTCTTCAGCTAAGGAGTCCCTGGTATCCACAAAGCCCAAAAAATAATCTTAAAAAAGGGTACGTGTGTATCTATCTATCTATCTATCTATCTATCTATCTATCTATCTATCTATCTATCTATCTATATATATTGTGTTATCACCCCCCCCCCCCATCCTTTATTTTAAGGGGCTAGAATTTTGCCCTGAAGGTCAGATGGACAAAGAGCAACTGACCAACACTACTTGTCTCCACTACTTTTAAAACAATTTCCAACCACTAATCTGTGAGAAAAGTTTGAAATGCATTTATGTCTGTGGGCGCAGAAACAAACTGTTATTCTTTCTTCCCGTCAAACGAAATTGTGATGAAATATCTGTAAGGCAGAGGGAGTTGAGGTTGCAGCGGGGATGACAGTGAGAGATGCAGGGAACAATTTCATCTGTTTACCTCTGTGTTCTTGATGTCAGTGAAAATGATTTCCTCTGACCTGCAGCAGAGATTTTGGTTAGTTAAAGAGAAGCAGGATGTTACCTCCACGCTGTTGATGTTATATGGAGGCCACCGAGACCCTCTGCTTTCAGTTGCCATGGCACTGACCCACAAATCATGGGAAGTCTTATCTAACCAGCAAAGTCATAACAGTGCACAGAGAAAAAAAAACATTGAAGTGAGAATAAGGCAGTGTTCTAACCTCATGCATATTTCTAGTAGGCACAGAAGAAAAAGTACATTTGATTGGTATTTTAATACGTTTTAATGTCTAGTTACAGTATAATGGCTTCATGTTACGCTGCTACAATTACAAAATGCCCCGCTGATTGCAATTAGACGACACCTGGTCAACTGCAGAACAGATCAAACATCCACCTCCATTACAAACATGTGCATGTGATTCACAACAGGTGGCAGAAACACCAACATATCTCTCTCTCTCTCCATTATGTAAGATATTACGTAACTTGCATTTTAGAAACTGCTGCACTTTTTTTGCAGGAGGAGGAGATTTATTTATTAATTTGATTGTTTTCATGAAATCAATCCTTGATTTATTTTTTGGAGCTTTTGTATCGTGTGCTCCAACTTATTTTGCCACCATTTCTTTCGGACGTTCTATCAGTTATACCAGACTCCTTTGACAAAAACAGTAATTCTACCTTGCAGAACACAAGAGTAGCTGGTCTACCTCTGCCTCCATCGCTTAGTTTGTGTTATTGGGTAACTCTGGTGTTTTAAAAGGTTAGGAACTAACAAAACTAACAAACTAACTGATGGAGGCAGCGGTAGAGCAGCAACTCCTGTGTTCAGCGAGGTAAAATGACTATTTTTGTCAAAGGAGTCTGGTATAATTGATATAATGCTTCAGTTCCCTGTCGTAAAGGGCTGTCTGACAGCAAGATAAAGTGGTGAAAATATTCTAAATATAGCGTACACTTAAACTGACAAAGATGTTTTTAGGGGTCTAAAATGTGTCTAGCTGCTGCCCCCGTCCACAGCAGGACGTCGCTTAGCTTCCGTGTTGGTACTCCTGTCTGCTTCTCCAAACTGGAGGCGTGCCGACCGCCATCTACTGCAGCTAACACACTGACTCTGGAGAAGTGGCTCACACAACCACACTTCAAAGCATCTGAACTGTGCCTTTAAAGGGATCACCAAAGTTATTACAATTCATTGTGAAGGCCAAGAAATGTATTCAGTAGTCGAGAGATGTCAACCTCATGGTGGCGCTCAGAGGACCGCCAAAGTCTTTAGAATAAATTGTCTGGAAACCACAACAAAATTGTGCAAATGTCATGGCAATTCCGTCCTATTGTTGTTGAGATATATCTTCCGTTGCTAAATGCGGTAAGTCGTATCTAAGGTCCGTCCTATTTACTGGAGCAGTGAACAATGTTTGCATTGCATAAGAACCTTATGTGATGGGAATGATCATTCCAGGTGTTAGTCAAACCCTCAAGTGTTAACAGGGAAACAGTTATTGTTGCTTTAGATTTTGATTGTAAAACACATTAAAATATAAATTGATGGTTTCAAAAAAATGTTATTCGGCAAGTAACCATGGTATAAGCGGAGCCCTTCAAAGTGTCCCTCATCAGGTCATTACTGGACTTCGGTGGAGGCAACCATCTGACGTGTTCAGGCCTCACCGTTGTCCATTAATTCCTGATAATGGACACCTCGTCGGGCATAAATAGTGCGTTCCATTTGTACTCAGAAGTCGGATTTTCCAAGGTCAAACTCTGAAACACGCCCCGTGACCTCGATTTCCGAGCTCGGAACTCGGACAACCTCCGAGTACCCCAAGCTCAAAATCCAACATGGATGCCCTGTGCATCAACAGTAGTGAAAGCTGTAGTAACATACAGTTATTAGCACTTTTGTCTTATTTGTTTCACTAAAGCAGTCGTACACACAGTCCTGTGGACATGTTGCTACGCTGTTTGTATGGGTGCCATGTCATTTCTCTGACGCTCCATTGTTCCGACCTCTCAATAACCCAAAAAATTCCCTTTGGTCTTACAGCCCACTAGTCCGACGTCCACCAGCGATATTACGAATCCCACTATGACCACACCAAGAACCGCCCTTCAATAGCATTTATTGGCCAGGCGTCCATGCTTACACAAGGTAACGTAACCCCATTTGTTCATGCTATCACTATCATCACTCTTGATTGACATAAACAGTGGTGGAATGTGATGTAAAGTACATCTACTCAAGTACTACTTAAGTACACATTTGAGGTACTTGTACTTTACTTGAGTCTTTTCTTTTCATGCCACTTTCTACTTCTACTCCGCTACATTTCAGTGAGAAATATTGTACTTTTTACTCCTCTACATTAATCTGACAGCTTTAGTTACTAGTTACTTTACACATTAAGATTTCTGCACACCAAACACATGTAGTTTATAAAATCTGATGTTTTATTATAAATTAAACTACCCAACAATATAACGGCCTACAAGTCCAGCTGAAATGATTAGCTGATCAAAAACTTTGTTGAGTGAAAGAACTGTTTGGATCGTTTCCAGTTTATAAAATGTGAGGATTTTTATGCATCGAATACTTTTACTTTTAATACTTTAAGTACATTTTCCTGATGATACTTAAATACTTTTTAAGTATTAGTACTTTTACTTAAGTAAAGGATCTGAATACTTCTTCCACCAGTGGACATAAAGCGAATGATTACACAGAAACAGAGACGAGATCTGGGAGTAAAGGTTGACCTCGACGGTCGTTGTTCTGTGAGCCTCTAAACCAACATCATCAACACAAAGAGCTGCAGCTCTTCAAAGTGATTGATCAGATTGTGATTACTGGTGGTGATGGTGCAGTGGATATGACACATGCCTTAGGTGTGGCGGTTCTGGGTTTGATTCCCACAGCAATACACCACTGCAATACATCAACCAATGTGTCCCTGAGCAAGACACTTAACACTCTAGTTGCTCCAGAGGCGTGCAACCTCTAATATATATATCAACTGTAAGTTGCTTTGTATAAAAGCGTCGGCTAAATGACATGTAATGTAATGTAATGTAATAATTACCTGGAAGTTTCCGACCATGATGAGACCGGCACCGCAGATCCACGCGGTGGAGAGGCCCGCCGTGTTCAGGACACAGTTCTGGTGCTTCTCTATGACGTGAGCGTAACGCAGCAGGCCGATCAGCATCACTACAAGAGCAGATGGAGAGAGACAGAAATAAGTCATTCAGTTTGGTAATCACTTTAAATCAAATGTGTTCTATTGCAGGAACTGTGCCCACACTACAAACTGTGTTTGCGTCTGAAATCTCAAACTCGGCGCTACATACTCAACATGTAAACTATCGTTCAACACAAACAGTGTGTAAATAAACGGGAGTGTGTATCTTTTCGGACTTTCGGATTTTCAACGTTACTTCCTGAGAGCCTCCTTGCCAATGAAGACGCATAACCATGGTAACCCCTGCCGACCTCCGCTCTAGCGGCATCGCCAGATAGCGCTTAAACTACATAAAGTAGACCAACAGTCGTTTAAATATGTAGAAATGTAAATTAAAGCGTTTGACGCTACAGAGCTGCCTTTGTTGCAGTCCGTTATGAACGTTGTCGTTACTACCGTATTGCATTGTGGGATATTTATGCCGGTGTAGCGTCCAGATTGCATACTGTAATATTTTACCAGAAATAGTATGCAATTCGGTCGTAGGTTTCGGACGTACTAAAAAAATCTCACATACTGTTTTAGCCTACTAAATAGCATGTTAGTGTAGAATTTAATTTGGGTTGTTCCCTTCTTTTTGCTCGTTGCAGAAGAACGAAAAAAAATCAGAAACTTTTCCAGGAAACTGCCTACCCTAGCTTTAATAACGCTAAGAAAGAGCTCGATTTGCATTGCACATTTAAAAACAATAGTTTACAAAGTGCTTTGACAGAAGAAACAAAAGCACACACACACACACACTCACATAAAAAGGAAAAATAGAAGATGGGGCAGCGCTAAAAAGGACAGAAAACCGACAATTGAATAGCAACAATTGGCGCGTCCACATGATACAAGTAGAAAGTGGCATGAAAAGAAAAGACTCAAGTAAAGTACCTCAAATTTTTACTTAAGTACAGTATTTGAGTAATTGTACTTAGTTACATTCCACCCCTGTACATTATTATATTTATTTACACGTCAGAACTACTCCCCGTTCTTTCAAATTGCCCCCCAGGGGATAAATAAAGTTATTTGAATTGAATTGAAAGGAGCAGCGAGTTCAGTGTTGTGTCTGAAACTGCAGCAGATCTCAGTGTGAGCAGATTCCTGATGTCTGTTTGTTAAACTGCTCCATCAAAGCTTCGCAGACTCCCACGTGTCCACCTGATGCTCACGCAGCTCACATCTGCTGCTCATCACGCTGCAGAGGACACACAGCGACTGTTATGATGTTCATATCGTGAGTCCAGCGGCGAACCAGCAGCAGCCAGCGATAATCTTCACTTGCATAAAGCTTCACTGGAGTTCTGATCTTCTCATGACCACTCACACCACACCTCCCAAACATAAACACAGTATTGTTTATGAGAGCAGGGAAAAATGCTTTTGATGTTGGGGAATTTCCAGAGTGAGGGCTTGCACCAACAGCTTTCATTTAGAGCTGGATAAAGTATTGGAGAAATTAAAAAATTAAGCTGATTTTGTACCAAATTTTAAGCCAATCCATCCAATAGTTGTTGAGATTTTTCAGCTTGGAACAAAGTGGCGGACCAATCGAACAAAGTTGCCGTTCTGTTTTTATTCATGCTGCTAACATGGCTCTCTAAGCCTCTCAAATATAAAGATTTGCTGCTTTTCTTTGTCACAAATGATAATATATAAGATTATAATTTTTTTAGCCTGTTGAACGAAACCAAATAAGTAACTTGAAGACGTCACCTAGGCTTTGGAAAATTATAACATATATTATTTTTACTATTTTCTGCCTTTTTCTTGAAAAATACTCTTGTCTTGCATTGCCAGATCTCTCTCCACAGCACTGGAGTAGTTTCTGGCTACACTGCTTATATATTCTGGGATAGGGGTAAAAACTTTTGTTTGTATTTCTTTAAACCAATCACAACCGTCCTGGGCGGCACTAAGCTCAGGGTAAATTTGTGTTTCATGGTGAAGGCATGACCCACCCTACTCTGCTCTGATTGGCACTAGCACTTGTTGCCTTCGTTGGTTGGATTGGTTAGGTTTAGACATGAGGAGCGATATTGGTTAGGGTAAGGGTAAGAATACCAGGGCAAGCCGATCAGCGGCAGAGTAGGGCTGAATCTCACTTCCCTTATTTGATAGCTCCTCGGTTGAACCGGAAGTCCTTCTGGCCCTGCTTCTTAAAGGCCGCCTCAAAGCTCTAATTCCTGCCCTGAAGGAGTGAGGAGCTAGGATCGAGGAGGGATCTCTGAAGAGCTATGAGCGAGGATACACAAGGACAGCCTTCCCGGAAGCCGTGCAGCTGAAAGCCGTTGCTAACTCCGCCCATACAGCTGACAAATTCACGTGACGCTTCAAAGGAAAGGACGTCTCCTCCCTCTCATTTCCTCTCTCCTCGCATTTCCTCCATCTCGCCCATGCTTCCTTGGTGGGACAAAGACTAAGACATGAGGAAGGGAAGCAAGTGGAGGAACCGGGGATGCCATTTAAGTTAAATGTAGTCTATATCCACACATTCCACTTCCGCTTTCTTTGTGTTGGCATTCTAACTGCTCCAATCTGAGTTTTCTGTTGCACGACTAAAACAACCTTTGAACGTACACACATTCCACCAAAACAAGTTCCTTCCCGAGGCTATTTTGCAGCGGCACCGCGGCTCTGTCCAGCGCTTAGCGCAGCCCAAGACGATTGTGATTGGTTTAAAGAAATGCCAATAAACCAGAGCAGGTTTTTCTCCTATCCCGGAATGCTGTGGACTAGCCAGACCCTCCTCCGCAGCGCTACGATACGTCACAGTGACTGAACATGAACACACAGAGAAACAGTCTGAGCATGTGTAACATATGTCTTTTGCACTTTGTTACATTAAAAACCCAGTTTGAGTTGTAATGAATTTTGTTAGTAATTTTACTTTTATTTGGTAGTTGTAATATGTACATAGTTTATAGTCATATTTTCATATTTTTATAATATTTCATATTAAATAAGTTACTAGGTTACAATATGGGAACATCCCAGCTATAAAGCTTCCATCACTGGGGGAATAAGTCAGACTGCGCTGATAAAACCGGAAAATATGAATGTATAGTTTAAATGAGAGACAGTAAATCCAGAGTAATTATCTATGTGTACATATCCATCTGTGTAATTAGTATCTTTGTGTGAAATAATTTGTAAACTCAGACATTATTTTGGTTCCAATGACGGGGTTATCCGTTTGTAAAGTGTCTATATGTCAGTAACGTCTTGAAACTAGCACTTCGCCAGCAAGCAGTACTTTGTGGGCAGTTGTGCTAAAGTTTGCTTGCTAACATAACATAAACTGGCTGGCAGACACCTCGCAAATAACCTCAGACTTATCACCCCCCAGCGTTATGGCGGTGAAACGCACTGCGATGCAAAGCAACCCCGACGCAGAACTCCAAAAGGCTCACAACGTAGGAGCGACGGCGTAGCTACGGCGTGGAGTTGACGCAGAAGCATAGATCAGCCTTTAGTCTTCAACCATCACACAACACAGTGCAGAGACTACCATCAGCGGCAATAAAAGTGTTAACGGGAACGTTATTAGCTGTATACAAAAGAAGAGAAGTGTGCCCCCGTTACACATGCACGAGGAAGAACCTTATTTCTAAGAAGCTGTTCGCGATCACAACCGATATTTGAAAACATGTGTCTGAACCTCTATGAGTTTAAGAGCATCCATTATTTTCTCTCTCCTGCTCCTCACTTTTCTAAATGAAAAAATGTTGACAACAAAGAACTTGTGTTATGTCTAACTGTAGTATTTGTCCTCAGTTTGCCGTTTGTAGTATTGTGCAGCGTTTAGCTGCCCTTGTGTTGTATTGATGGAAGTTTACAGACAGCAGGGTGTTGTGCAGCGATAAGCCTACGTGATCAGCAGCACTTTGCACTTTATTCATCCACCAAACCCAGTTTCCGCTGAAACACTACATCAAAAAGACTGTTCAAACAAACAAAACAATTATCTAATAATCACTTCAACATCAACCCTTTTCTTCTATAATGCAAGAGCTACACAATTATTTGGTCCTGCAAAATCTGAGACAAATTGTAGGAGTGCAAAACTAAAGGCTCCTTCACACTGTGTGTTTGTGTGTGTGTGTGTGTGTGTGTGCGTGTGTGTGTGTGTGTGCGCGTGGTATGGTTGTGAATTTTGACTTTCAAAGTCAATATGTTTGCTTCTTCAGAAGTGTTGTTGGATGGTCTGGTATATATTGTAAGCCAGGGTTTGAAATTCTCTCTCTAACACTTTTTCCCCCCCCATTCTTCACACAACTATTTCTGTCACTTTTCCGGTGAACGATGGAGTGCAACCATGGCTGGATCACTGAATGGACCTACGGGGCGCAGGCCCAAGGACCCATGGGGTCAGCAGTCCTGACTCATAAAATGTTGCTGAAAAAAACAAAACACAAATCTTTAAATGACCACAAACATACACAAAATGACTACAGAGAGACACACAATGGCTACAGAGTTGCAAAATGGCCACGAAGAGACAAATGAAAAAAATGAAAATAGACACAAAACGATCAAAAACGACACTAAAAACTACAAAATAACAACAAAAAAGACCACAAAGACACGCAAAACAACTAAAAATAGGCGCTAAACAATCATAGAGATGCAAGCCGACTACAAAGAGATGCAAAACAACTACAAAATTACCAAAAATTAGAGGTGCAACGATGAATCGATTAGTTGTCAACTATTAAATTAATCGCCAACTATTTTGATAATCGATTAATCGTTTGAGTCTTTTTTATTAAAAAAAAATAAGATTTCTCTGATTCCAGCTTGTTAAATGTGAATATCTTCTAGTTTCTTCTCTCCTCTGTGACAGTAAACTGAATATCTTTGAGTTTTGGACAAAACAAGACATTTGAGGATGTCATCTTAGGCTTTAGGAAACACTGATCCACATTTTTCACCATGTTTTGACATTTTTATAGATCAAACAACTAATCGAGAAAATAATCGACAGATTAATCGACTATGAAAATAATCGTTAGTTGCAGCCCTACCAAAAATAGATGGAAAATGACTAAAAATAGATGCAAATCGACTACAAAGGGATGCAAAATAGGCTCTTTGGGTGTGGGTGTCTTGTTCCTGTGGGGGACCTCTTACATGTCTGTGCCCAGGGGTTCATTATCTCATAATCCATCATGAGGACAACACTATGAATGTTTTCCAGAAGACTGTCTGCAAATGTTTCCCATTATCTGCATCTCTAAATGACATTGCATCTCCTCCCTCTCTGTGGTGGCCGGCTTTTCATGCCACATTTGATATTAATGAACGTCCGTTACATTCAAGCCATCGCCAAATGATTCGCTGCAAAGCTAATTAAGACTATCAGCTCCACACAACTCTCTCTGTATTTCTCAGTATGACTATGTTCAGAAGATTGTGGCGTCCGGTTACTTTCCCGCACAGAAACTCGAGTGAAGATAATGACCTCTTCTGAAGAGTCCATCATGTTTTTTAATGCATACTAGCAACTGTGTGGAGGAGGGGGGGGAGGCTTGTATCATGTGGACAGCCGACAGTTTTGTTGTCATTACTTAGAATCCCTAATGGGGGAGACAGAAACTACGCACTATAGCTTTAAACACTTTTAATTTCCAATGTGGTCAAACAACATGTCTTAAGGGTGATTTGTGGTTCTGCGGAGGCTCCACGCAGAGCTTTCGCTGTAGCCTACGTAAGTGGCCTGAAGTTTATACTTGCGTGCGTTGGTGTGTGCATCCATCTCTTTAAGAGAATAGCAGTGTGTGTGTGTGTGTGTGTGTGTGTGTGTGTGTGTGTGTGTGTGGTAGAGCGAGTGAGAGAGTGATGGTGATTAGCTTCAGAGTGAGTAGTGACTCTAGAGTCATAGCGAGAGAAACAAAGTGTCTCCTCTGTTCTTTCTGACCACGGTGAGAAATCTGCAGCAGGAGAAGTTAACCCTCTCCTTGATTTCATGTTGTTTATGGAGAAGGAGAACCAGGAAATGAGCCAGGGGAAATGCAACGCTACCAAGCCACGGTCGAGCGGCGTGCGTCGCCGCGACATGTAGTTACATTTTTCAAGAGGTGCACGTCAGGCTACGGCGTAGGGTCGGTGGATCCACGTACCTACGTACGTAGCCACGGCCCAGATTGAACGCAGAAGCATAAATCACGCTTTACAAAACTAGTTCTGTTCAAGCATCAAACTTCAGCTGCAAAACCTGACAGAAAATCAGGGCAGTTCCCGAGATAAGCCGCTCTCTCCATTGGAAATAATTGCTCTGTGCAATGTCGAGCTTGTACATCGTCAGCCTCCAAGTGAAACATTTTTATATGGTAAACTCCTGGAGTGTAAATTCTCAGAAAGAGAAAATCTACTGTACATGCACCAGCCTGCACACTCGGAGTACATCAACCAGAATAGATTAGTTTAAAGTAGTTTTGGCACACAGCAGAGCAGTAGTTGCCCTCGTGGTTAGAGGGTAAATGCGCGTAGGTCATAAAAATGCAACATTATTGGCATATAGAGTCACATTTTCCTTGAGAGAGGGGGTAGAGGGGGTGAGGCGGGACCTGGCAGTGGATTCTGGGGAACAGAGACTTGGCTGGAGCCGTTACAGCTGAGAAAACAAGCCGCAAGTTTTGAGTGCACAGAGCCTCGTTCAACCAAGAGCAGCATGTTGGGTAAATGTGTGTGAGGGTAAAAAAAAAAAAATAAGAGAGCTACATTCTCTGTACACATAGTTGTGTTGATACGTACCCATAAAGGATCCAGTGCTGCAGATGAGGCTGAAAAAGCAGCTTTCAGGTGGCAGGGTTCCACATTTACTGAAAAGAAAACAGAGAGGAGCAGAGGGGGGAGTTAGTTAGTGTGTGCTGGCCTGCAGGCTCAGTGGGCTAAAGTGCGAGTTCAATCGACTTCCTGCAGAGTTCAAATCAGTTCTGTGACCTCCGCGTTTCTTACTGCACTTCCTTAGAAGTAGTCATAAAAAAAAGCAGTGCGACCGTATTTGTGTTCTTACTTACTCTGTGGCATTAAAAACACGCCTGTGTTTTCTTTGAATGTGGTTTAACAGAGAAAAAAAAAGACGTCTATAAATGGAAAACGACAGACTTTCTGGGAGGTCGAGGAAAGAATGACACTGCGATCTTTATCTATAGACCAAAAGCATCATACAAGTGTTTAAGCCATGCATCCACAGCAACACAAACCCCTTGTTCATCGTTCTGGGTGTCGTGGTATGCACGCACTGAGGGAGAAAAAAAAAAAAGAAGCATTTCTAGTTTACATTTTGCGACTCAGTGTGGTGACACTTCAAATAGTTTTGAAAGATCCACTGCACACAACAAAAGCTCTTCTTCCTGTCGAGGTGAAGAGGTCGGCCTCCCCTCCTCTGACAGCGCGCCTCAGTCGGGCAAGTGTGGGCTCATCTCACGACAAACTCTGCAGCTGCTCACCCAATATCACAGCAATGCATCCAATCACTCAATGAGCTTCTGGTACCATTTCTTTTAACATGACTGTACAAACGTCACCGTATTCTTTGTTTGATATGAACATTGAGATTCATAACAGTGAGCTTAGAAGACGGTAACGTCACAAGATGTGTGTTTCTCTCTCTGCATGTTTAACTTCCGCGCTAATCTTACATTTTGCAACGGCACCGTGGCTCCATCCGGCGCTTGGCACCGCCAATGACGATTGTGATTGGTTTAAAGTAGTGCTGTCAGTTAAACGCGTTATTAACGCACACACTTGTTTGGGCTTGCGAGCCGGCCAAAGAGTAGTAGGCTAACGTAACGTTTTGAGTGGATGGCGAGCACGAGACGCCGAAATGGATGCCAATAAGATTCTGAATGGAAAGTTTACTTTTAAAAAGTTGCCAAATGGTTCCATTGACAAGACCAAAGTGATCTGTGTGTGTTGTCGTTGTGAACTGAGCTATCATCGCAGCACGTCCAGTCTGAAATACCACTTGATGGCCAAGCACACAGCTGACGGCCAAGCACACAGCTGATGACCAAGCACACAGCTGATGGCCAAGCACACAGCTGATGACCAAGCACACAGCTGATGGCCGAGCACGCGGCTGATGGCCAAGCACGCGGCTAAGCACACAGCTGATGGCCAAGCACACAGCTGATGGCCAAGCACTCAGCTGATGGCCAAGCACTCAGCTGATGGCCAAGCACATAGCTGATACCAATTCTCCGCCCCCTCGTCCAAGCCAGGCGACAAAAGCACAAAGCAAGCCGATCCACTTTTCCATGTTGATAAGTGCATTAAAATGAGAAAAAAATAATTGGACAAAAAGAAATCAAGGGACATTTAGAATAGATAAAAATGTGCGATTAATTGCGAGTTAACTATGACATTAATGTGATTAATCGCAATTAAATATTTTAATCGTTTGACAGCACTAGTTTAAAGAAATGCCAATAAACCAGAGCACGTTTTTCTTCCATCCAGGAATGCGGTGTGGCATGGGCGATTTTAGACCCTTTTTAGGGGGGCTCAAGATTAGAACCCAAATTGAAACGTAATTGAAACGTAAGCAACTAAAATTGCTGAATGTTAGAACATTGAATTGGGTCGTTATTACTGTGACTTATAAAGTGTCAGGTTAAGTTCCATCATAGTGTCAAAAAACATTAGCTGACGTTGTTCAGTAGCTCAGAGATTATCAGATAATGAAATTACAGATTTAGCAGGGGGGGGGCACCGTGTCACATCTCATCAGGGGCTGAGCCCCCCTAAAGGTCTGATCCTAGAATCGCCTCTGCTGTGTGGAGTAGCCGGACCCTCCTCCACAGCGCTGTGAAGGAAGGTCTGGCATTGAGAGACTAATTTACACTTGGCTTGAGAAGTGACCAGAGGCTGCACAATATTCAACATATTTATAGACTGATAAATGCTCTGTTGCAACCTCTTAAATGTTTTATATCTGTCACTAGTCCATTACAAAGATGCATTCTGTTTTTTTTACTCACTAATGAGAGGCTGAGCTGCGGTTTTTTTTTTTTAAAGAGCAGAAATGAAGCAACTATTTATTGTTAAAATGAATAAATAAATCAAAACTATGGATGGAAACTACAGACCACAGCGAGGCAAGTTGCTTTTTCACTTCATTCGATACCCGCGGTCACATGACGTGTACAATATGTTTTTCTGTTGATATTATTGTTTGTGTTTAAAAGAGAGTCCTCGGTCAGTTTCATCGATGGTTTACCACTGTGGCTTCAAGAAACCACACCACTCAATGTCAACAATGTGCCGTTGTTCGCTTCATTGATGATCACTTACAGGAACCAGACAGCTGCAGTTTTACACAAGAGGACTTTCATTCTGCAGAATGACTAAAACACTGGGGGTGAAGTAGCTGCAGAGGTCTGATCACTGACCTGATGAGTGGGATGTTGTCCAGGGTGCAGCACAGAACTGGACCCCTCTGTAGTGGAAGCAGCTCCTCACACGAGTCATTATAAAGCCTGTAAACACACACGCACACGAACATGCAAACACTCTCAGTCTTAAGATACTGACGGACACAGAGATGGAAAAGTGAAACAATTAACCCTCAAATTTGACCCTTTTTCTAAATTTCCCTCAATTTCCCTCCGTGAAAAATGGGTTTCTTTTTAACTATACCTAATTTTGATTAGAATAGCTAGAATCAACACAAACTGAAAGTTACATATAGCCACTTTTAAAGGTGCTGTAGGTAGGATTGTGAAGATCCAGGACTTAGCCAAAAAATTTGAACATCGACAACTTCTCAGTCCCTCCCCCCTTTCTGCTAAAGCCCAAAACGGTCTCCTAAGCCCCTCCCCCCACAAGGGAGAATGAATGCGTGTGCATGAGCAGTGATTGACACGCAGTTAGACACCCCCCCCTGGCCCTGATTGGTGCATCTGAACAGGGAGCGGTGGATTTTTGCAAATCACACTACAGGCTGTAGGTGGTGCCAGAGGAGCTGGATTTTTTTTTTTTTTTTTAATTACCTGCTTCATGTAGTTCTACTGGAACATAGGGTTAGAGCTTAGATCGGCCCAAAAAATCAAGCCCGAACCTACCCGAGCCCGAGCACGTTGCGTCCGAGCCCGGCCCGGCCCGACACATTAACTGTAATTATGAGCCCGAGCCCGATTTAAACCCGACAATTTTTTTAATACGTGGGCCGTAATAACTGACGTTCAAAACTACAATTCAGAGTTGTTTGAACTACAGAAATCTGTTTAGAATAATACAACAAGGACGAAGCATGTAAACAGCTCTGTTTGTTTAGAATGGAACGGATCGCAAGTGGATCTGAATGAAGAAACGTAAAAAAAAAAAGAAACAATGATGAACAACATATTGTTGTCACTGCCCAAGACTTGTTTAAACTGCTTCCATACCTCCGACTTTCCTCCACACTTGCTCAAAGTTAATTCTCCTGTTTTTCTTTTTTTCTTTACATTTTCAAGCTCCCGGTGTGATGCGTGCGAGAGGAGGAGACTCCGCGCATGAAGTGCTGCATTTTGTAACTGCAGCCTAACTTCTGTAGGCTACACATTTGTTACTTTTATATAGCCTATATATATTTATAATATTTCTGATTATGGCATAGCTTTCTCCCCACCCAAATAGGATAATAAGGTAATGGATAAAAAAAAAAAAAAAAAAAAAAATTGCTTGATCAAGGGTCCGAGGATGTGGCGGAAAATAACAGCCCGAGCCCGACCCGAGGTCCGGTCGGGCTCGGGTCGGGCTCGGGCTCGGGCCGAGAATCTAAACTCTACATAGGGTCAGTTTCAGCAAACACAACAGACAGTTAGTTTTATAAGTCTTACCTACTGCACCTTTAAGGTTTAACGGACATCAGTTGTAAATTCAAAAAAACTTGTCCAAAAACTCATTTTGGGCCAAACTGGAATCTCTGAAACTCATCTTAAAAGTTCAAAAGGTCAAAAGTTCAAGTCTTTTGATTGTATTGTCACCAGCTCAATGGAGCATAATGACGCGCTGTTAATGTTTGAGCATCAACCGGCACATTCAGAGAATTATGACTCATGATCGGAGTAACAAATGTAGAAAATTAACCCAAAATATTTTGAGGTTAAGGGTCTCTTTTTATAACAGTTAAAGGCTGAGCTGCGTGTGATGTTTTGAATACAAAACAGTTAGATCTCCTCTTCATCCTCCCACAGGAATACATTTCTGCAGAACTAAAACCTGAGAGCAGCGTTATTTGTGAAGACTTTTTAAATTAATGGAGGGTATGTAAATCAACGGCACCATTAAAAAAGACATCACAATAAACTATTATCTAACTATTGTCTGTTTTTAGCAAAGAGTGGGATCGCACATTTGCAAGTGTGCTTTTATTCATTACCTCCAACAACTTGGTTTGTTTGTTTGTCAGCAGGATCACAGAAAAACTACAGCCCTGATCATCATGAAACTTGGTGGAAGGGTGTAGCACGGGCCGAGGAAGAGTCTTTTAATGTTTGAAGCGGATCCGAATCACGGGGGCAAATACGCAAATTGTTTTTTACTTTCGTTGACATCGAGAGATAAGGCGTCTGGCCTTGGCGGAGGTCTGCGCTCTCCGAGTGCCCTTCTCGTTTGTGACAGGTTTGTCTTGAATGCATCGACTCCTTTGTCCTTACAGGAGACAATCAGAGGTAGAAGAAGTACTCAGATATTTCACTTAATAATTAGTCTACATCCATGACATTCCACTTCCGGGACTGCTCCGTTGCCGATGGAAATTCCGCCGGATTTCACTCATTTAGGCCGGATGGCCGTTGCCTTGGGCTTCCTCTGTGTTGACATTGACAATGAGGAGTATGGTTAACTGCTCCTCAGATCTCTGCAGGGTAAATCCAGACAGCTAGCTAGACTATCTGTCCAATCTGAGTTTTCTGTTGCATGACTAAAACAACTTTTGAACGTACACATGTTCCACCAAAACAAGTTCCTTCCTGAGGCTATTTTGCAGCGCCGTTGCTCCGTGCGACGCTTAGAGCCGCCCAAGACGATTGTGATTGGTTTAAGGAAATGCCAATAAACCAGAGCACGTTTTTCTCCCATCCAGGAATGTTGTGTGAACTCGCCAGACCCTCCTCCGCAGCGCTGTGGAGGAAGGTCTAGCAAAGCGAGACTACTTAATAATAAACAAAACAGTGTGGCTACACTTTCTGCTTTTAGTTTTGGATTGTCTTACATTGTATGTGTGTGTGTGTGTGTTAAGGGATAGGGGGGCTAAAGAGAAGAAAAGAAAGGGCTAAAACTGTGATGTGTGATGTTGTTCATCTTGTGCCTTTCTCAATAAAAAAATGTATAAAAAAAAAAAAAAAATGGCTGTCAGCACTTTATTACCGTTTAACAAACAATAAATAAGCCACACTGTGCTAACAAAACGTGTCCCACATATTACCATACTGTTGCTTTCACAGACTGAGCCTTGTGTTTCTCAATGCGTGTACGCAGAAGCTGCTGGCTGTATTTTAACCTGCACTATGACGCTGCTTCTTAAATCCCTTAAATGTTCAACCACACAATAACTCCACAAGCACACAGCCTGGCTGCAAACCTGAGATCATTTATCATACACAATGCCTTAGTTACATAAGTCTGTTGGTCTGTGTCACTCTTAAATGAAGTCTCTCCTGATTGAAATGGAGCTGCAGCCCTGACACAAGTTTGGAATCTGTTTGCACTCTGAAACATCAGTTTACCTAAACTCCCTTCCTTCACCCACACACACACACTGTCTATACACATCATGTCAACATTCGCCCCTGCAGCTCTTGATTTTTCTTAATGTCCACTCCCCCATCGTATGTTTGAATGGATAGACTTAGGTAGGGGGCGAGGCCTCGTTGAACCAGGTTGAGAAAAAGATTCTTGGCACAAAAGTGTGTCCACCATGAATGACACATTCTTTTTTTTTCTCCCTGAATCAATGCTGCATAAACTTGCCAGCTGAGAAAGTTTTTCCTTCCACAGTTTTCACAGTGGGCGTCTGCAAGTAATTACTCACAATCAGTGCCTGAGTTTTGTGGCACATTAACAGGAATTGAAAAAAAACCTCCACGCTTCTTTGGAAAAAGAATTTTTCTCTCAGTTTTGGACCTCGTCCACACTGAGCTGCTGTGTTTCAGCCCCAGGAGCTGAGCTGTTCTGCAGCTCATGTGAATATAAAACACTGGCTTCCTGTTTTAGTGTAGACAAGGGGGAAACTAACTTTTGGAAAACGAGGATGTAAATCACAGACGATACGGTTACTGTTCGCCAAAACCAGCCGACACAAAGACAGTTTCTTTCCCCAAGCAGTCACTCTGTTGAACGCTCAGAAATAGCCCCCACCCTTACACTGAACAAAGTCAATCAACGCTGTTCTGCTCATCTACCTCATGTATATTTCAATCTTACAATTACAATATTGTTATTAATATATTACCATTGCACTGAACTGCCTTGCACTATATTTATATTTAAATCTTAAATCTCAAGACTATACTGATATTCCTTCCCTCTTTTCAATTGTTATTGTATATTTCCTGTAATTTTGCAAATTCTATTATATTGTTATACTGCATACTTAACAGTATTTTTTTTATATTTCTTACTGTCCTTTCTGTTTTGATTTTTTTTATATGTTAAAGTGCTCATATTACGCTCATTTTCAGGTTCACACTTGTATTTAGAGGTTATATCAGAATAGGTTTACATGGTTTAATTTTCAAAAAACACCATATTTTTGTTGTACTGCACATTGCTGTAGCTCCTCTTTTCACCCTGTGTTCAGGTCTCTGTTTTAGCTACAGAGTGAGACCTCTCACTGCTGTAACATCTTTGTTGGCAGTCGCACATGCGCAGTAGCTAGGTAAGATCACATCATCTAGCTAACTGTTTGTTTCTACAACTTCGGCCTGTACAAGGCAGGATTAGCCGGGAGACTTCTTCTAAACGAGGGCACACTTCCAACTTTGTGTTGAATACCTGCAGAACAGGGACATGTAAGTAGTTCTTTTGTAGATTATGGTGAACTAGTGTGTGTTGTAGCAGTGTTTTGCCATTCAGAACGAGCTGACATGCTACCGCTAGCATGTTACTGTTAGCCAGCTCGTTTCGGCTAGTGACATAAAAAGCCGTGCAGATTTTGAACAGCTCACCCGGAGACTGAAGGCAAGATACATTCAGAAACCCGTATCTCACTCAAAACAGCATGGATGTTTTTTTTCAAAGTCTGTATTCGTGTGGAAGCACCAGAGACACAAAATAACACCCCAAATCCCAGAAAAAGTGTTTTTTTCATAATATGGGCACTTTAAGTTTTGTGTTGTACTTTGAGAGCAAAGATTAACCAGAGTCAAATTTCTTGTTTGTTTACGCAAACCTGGCCAATAAAGCTGATTCTGATTCTGATGATAGGGTTTAAAACCAGCAGAGACTCTTTACCAAATATCAGCTGTGATGAACATTTATGTTATTTGCTGACCAGAGATATTTAGCTGTTTCACTATTGTTCAAGTGACCTGAAATCCTAGTGTGGACGCCATGTGTTCACATCAATGGCGCTTTCAACTTTAGCTAACTTAATGTGGATGTAATCTAAGGATTAAAACATCTCTAACCTCCCTGTCTCTGGTGTTTGCAAAGCCTTGGTCTAAGAGATGCTAACTTTTAGGACACTCCACTAAAAACCAACGCAACTTTAAAACTACATTAGCAAATTTTTTTTGGGCCACTTGGGGACAGCAGAAACAAGTTGTGAACACAACACTGACACATTATCACCTTTTGAGTTCATACAAACGGTAGGTAGCTAGATGGGGTCACTGAAAATCTCAGGATGGCACACCAAAATTAAAAGCCAGTATTGAATTTCAGGAATTCTATTAGCGGTGTTAGTAAATAGGCTAGTTGAAAGCTTTGTCAATATGAGAGTTAAAGGACAATTCCGGCGCAAAACGAACCTAGGGGTTATTAACAGATGTGTACCCACTCTGTCGCTCTCTGGGACATGTTTTCATGCTAATCGAATGAGTTTAGCTTGAAAGACGCTAGCGCGGACCGCTGATTAGCTTACAACGCTAGTATTTGGGGCACAGGGAACGTAAAAACAAATCACTATTTATACCACTAAAAAGGCTCAAAATATCACCACACTTCAAGGGTAGCATAGTGAGGGTCCCTAAATGTTAACAGAAGCATTGAGAACTTTGTAAGCGTACAGACAGTTTATTGAACGAAGAGCTGCGGGAGCTCCGTGAAAGGGCTACGAGAGAGAGAGCTAACGGTAGTCAATGCCGCAACACAGCCTCGTACTTCAGGAAACTGGTGGTGTACCTGCGGACATTGTGAAGCTATGGCCACCGAACAGGAGTGTCTGTGTTGCACGGAGTGGGACCTGTTGCGTTGCGATGCCCAAGAGACGCAGTGTTTTGTACAGTCTGAAGATTTCCCCTCTCTGATAAACAGGGCTGTACTTGAAACTTTTTCGGTGACCCGGACCAGAGGGACCAGATGGTCAGTTATCCACTGAGTAAGTACACTAGACAAGTTATGCAGAGTGCGATTATTTCAGATATATTGAGCAAATTGCTTTTGATTTTAGTTTGCTTCGCCAGCTGTAAGTCATGACTGGTTTCCAAGACGGCGGCGGCATGTAAACATGAACGGTACTGTCTTTATAATCTATCTTTTCAATAAACTGTGTGTACACTTACAAAGTTCTCAATGCTTCGGTTAATATTTAGGGACCCTCACTATGCTACCATTGAAGTGTGGTGATATTTTGAGCCTTTTTAGTGGTATGAATAGCAATTTGTTTTTATGTTCCCTGTGCCCCGAATACTAGCGTTGTAAGTTAATCAGTGGTCCGCGCTAGCGTCTTTCAAGCTCCAAACTCATTCGATTAGCATGAAAACATGTCCCAGAGAGCGACAGAGTGGGTACACATCTGTTAATAACCCCTAGGTTCGTTTTGTGCCGGAATTGTCCTTTAAGGAATCGTATACTGATATACTTTTGGTTTCTTCTCAAGGCTGAAGACTTTTCTTTTTCCATCTGGCGATCCCCTCATGCTATTCGCCGCTATCTGGGGTTAGCGCCGCCCAAGATGGTTGTGATTGGTTTAAATGACAAGCCAGAGTGTTTCCCCGCATCGCTCTAAAAGTAACAACAACCCAGCATCAGCTGGTTGATTGATTGCATTCAGGCACATTTTGAGTCTTGGATTTGGTTCACTGTGTGAAAGTCCAGTTATGACTGAGACGAAATTCTTGAAAAACTCACAGTACACATTTGTGTGTGACAATAACATCATAAAGCAGTGTGTGTGTGTGTGTGTGTGTGTGTGTGTGTGTGTGTGTGTGTGTGTGTGTGTGCTGTACCAGTTGTTCACAGGGCAGACATGCTGGTTGTACAGGGCCATCGCATATCTGTAAAGTTAAAGGAGAGAAAAATCACTGGTCAAGGAAACTGAACAGGAAGAAATAAATAACTTACGGATACAATCTTTGATATAGTCTCACTTTGCCAGACCCTCCTCCAAAGCGCACTGAAGGAGGGTCTGGCTACTCCACATAGCATTCGGGGATGGGAGGAAAAGTCTCTGGTTTAGTGGCATTTCTTTGAACCAATCATAATCGTCATGGGTGGTGCTAAACTCCGCACAAAGCCGCTGCAAAATAGTTGTGCAAGAGAAAACTCAGATTGGACAGATAGTCTAGCTAGCTGTCTGGAGCTTAAAATTCCAACACAAAGAAAGCGGAAGGAAACGGAAAATACATGCATCCGGCGGAATGTCCTGCAGCACCGGAGCAATCCCGGAAGTGGAACTTGATAGTGATCTTTGATACGACTAACAAAACGTGTCCCACATATTACCATACTGTTGCTTTCACAGACTGAGCCTTGTGTTCCTCAATGCGTGTACGCAGAAGCTGCTGGCTGTATTTTAACCTGCACTATGACGCTGCTTCTTAAATCCCTTAAATGTTCAACCACACAATAACTCCACAAACACACAGCCTGGCTGCAAACCTGAGATCATTTATCATACACAATGCCTTAGTTACATAAGTCTGTCTGTCTGTGTTGGTCTTTCTGTATTTTATGTGACTCTTTGCTTTAATTGTCAGCTTTTAACCATCTAGGTTGCTGCCTCCTCCTGCTGTATCGTTTGTCTTTATGCATGTACTGTATGTGGCTGCTGGTTCATGTTTGCTTTACTGTTAGTTTTTATGCATCTGTGACTGCCTGTTTGTCTGCTTCAATTGTTAGTTTGTATGTCTATTTAATAGTGTTTTACCATGTGTCATTTCTGAACGCCTAACCAGGGACAAGGACTGCAAATTAGCCTACGGCTAGAAGTCCCATATACATTGCATGTGTTGCACTTTAGATGTAACAATGCCTATATGCAAGGGTGTGAGAACACACACACACACACACGCACACACACGCACACACACACGCACACACACACACACACACACAGCGTCTCACTAACTAACCCAAAACTCTAACCCTAATCCTAAAACCAAGTCTTAACCCTCAAACAGCCCTTTAACCTTGTGGGGTCCAGCATTTTGGCCCCACAAAGCTGTCCGGACCCCACAAATAGACTGTATTCCCAGTTTTTGGACCTCACGAATATAGTTAAACAAGAACACACACACACACACACACACACACACACACACACACACACACACACACACACACATCGCATCTGAAATATCTCAACAATGATTGGATGAATTTCCATGAAATGTCACTTAACCTTTCCTGAAAGTGACAATTTGACGGGTTAATGCAGGATCTTATGTGTTTTACAAAACATGAAGAAATTCAGAGGAAGTCGCAGTTCTGAGCATCTTGTTCAACTTAAGTGCACAGCTCAGGGCCATGTGCATGGCTGCAGACTCTTGTTTCTTTGATTCATCTTTTAACTGTAGCCACATGTCAACAACATGTAATCTGGGGCTTTAAATATATCAGGATAAAAGATAACATGAGTTTAAATCCCACCCAACACTCAAAAGACACATTGTGCCACGGATAAGATTCACAGGAAACAAAACAAGGGGATGATGACACGTTACATGGAGATAAAACTTAAAATTAGACTCGTGAGTGCCTCTATTGATCGCTGATAACAAGGTCCGGTCAGGAGAATTGATTTGCCTTTACTTGAACAACAGTGATGTACTTTGGTAGATGAGATAATAGCTTTTTGGATTTAAAGAAGTGACTTGGCTGCGGTTAAAATCTAAAACATAGAACTCTTATTGTTTTTACAGCCATATCTGTCCATTCTTTCCTATGAAAACTTCACAAGCTCGGTCGAAGCTGCAGTCCATGCTTCCGTTCTGTTTGTGGTTCGTACAAAATGAGCACTCAGAGGCACGAGCAGACAGGTGTCAACGTGTCTGGAAAACAAAACGAAGGGGGGGGGGGGATTACAGACTCGTCTCTGACGGGGGAAAAGCTTTGGAGACCTGGTGTGAAAACCTTTCGCGCCCACTTTGGGAAGGTGTGAAAGGTTTCTCACAAAAGGAAGACTGTTGTGTCAATCCGCTCGCACCGAGGAGAGAAAGGAAGACAAAGAGAGAGACAAAGACACAGTCACACAGCCCAGGAATAACCTTAACGTGTCATCTCAACATCTGCAGTAGAAGTGTCCTAGTGTGTTTGACTGCTTCCAGTCTTTATGCTAAGCTACGTATTTAACATGCAAACATAGGAGTGCTATCAGTCTTTTCATCTAAGGCTATATCCACACTACTATGTTTTTTTTTAAAACGCACACCTTTTGCTACAAATACGCCTCACGTCCATACTACTCTGGTGTTTCTGAGCTGCTACAACTGAGGCTACTACTAGGTTTTTATTTTTTATGCCGCGTTGAGACAAAAACGATCTCCGATCACAAGAGTTTTAGCTCCAGTAGCTGAACTATTATCACGTCTGACAACGCATATCACATGACCATTCACACACACTGGGCATGTGCGTGCCGGTGTAAACAGGAAGCAGATTGTCGGGCGTTACTCTGCGAATGAAAATTTTGGATGTATAAGTTGAAAATACAGAAAATACTTTGGAGAAAGAACAACAACGGTGAAAAGTAAGAGCAGGGATTTATTATCTTGAAGCGACGACGAGGTGGAACTGTTACTGAAAGGTCTGTAAGCTACCTAACCGATAAGACTGACTGACGTGCGTCATCATTTCCAAATGTTTCCGTTTGTGCCCGTCCAGACTACAGAACAAACCCACAAGCCCCTTAAACAGAGACATTTGGAAACACTGCTGCCCTTCGTTTTGGTTTGAAAACTCCGGGGTTGTTTTGTAGTCTGGACGGACACAAACGGAGACCTTTGGAAACGATGACGGAGTAGTGTGGACACGAGGCGTAAACGTAGCAAAGATATTCGTTTTTAAACAAAAACATAGTAGTGTAGATGTAGCCTAGAAAACTCTGGGGTTCCATTGGTGTTGCCAAAGAGAACGATATGGAGATCTTTGAGATTGTGACTTTAAATCTAACTTAACGTACTCGGTGTTGGATAAACAGGAAAACCAAAACAATTGTCACATGCTCAGGGTTTTTCCTGACTCAAAATCAGCCTTTTGGGGGGCAAGCAAGCCTGATCGGTTTAAGGTGCTACCTTATTTGACGTGAATCTATGCATTTGCCTGTTTTTCCTGACAATTTCATAATCAAAAATGTCTATTATGCTTGAGTAAATGAAGCCCCAAGTAACAAAACTGTTTAAATAAATATAAAAAACTGTGTTTTTTAGTGCTCCTATTCAAGTTTATGTTCTGCTTGTTCAATGGTTATTTGGTAAATTGCTGATAAACACACAGAAGATTTGAATTGCTATTCTTCTTCAATCATTTTAGCACTAGTGGTCCCCAAAAATTCCTCTATGCAGGAATAACCCTGCACGCTGAACACACTCACAGGAGCAGCTGAAGTCGCTCATTTCCACCATGACAAGCCGCTCTTATCGTGTCCGGTTGTCATGTGATGGGACAGATGTGGCAGCTGGGAGCAAAACAGATCCAGATGCAGGGACACGCAGACCAGACGAGCCCAGAGAAATGTCAAGGCTGACTCTTCTCCGGCACAGTCTTAGACTAAACAGCAAGCCGGTACTCTCTCCTCCCAAAAAAGGAAACGGTTTTACAGTCATGAACTTTGTACAGCCAGTTGAGGTCCTCACGACCACGGCGGTGACAACACCAGTCTGACCAGGCTGATGTAAAGACAGCTGGAGTTGCAACACGTCAGACTGTCTATAGATACACAGTCAAGACGTGTCGCAACAAGAAATGATTTGGTATATGAAAACACATGGAAGAGTGCGCCCAGATAGCTCAGTTGGTAGAGCGGGCGCACATATATGGAGGTTTAGTCCTTGACGCAGCGGTGTGGGGTTCGATTCTGACCTGCGGCCCTTTGCTGCATGTCATTCCCCCCTCTCTCTCCCCTTTCATGTCTTCAGTTGTCCTGTCAAATAATGCCCAAAAAATAATCTTAAAATGTTTTTTAAAAAAAACACACGGAAGAAGCAAATGTTGATGTCTTTCCCACTAGTCTACATCAACGACAACTCATTTAGGGCATTGTTCAGGTGCCGCTGAAAAAAATCCACGCTGATTTTTGGTCTGATCTCCATCCCCTTCCTCTTTTCTTTGTGTTGGCGTTCTAACCTCCGGTGGATTTCTGAGGACTATGGTTAACTGCTCCTCAGATCTCTGCAGGGTAAATCCAGACAGCTAGCCAGAATGTAAGAGCCAATTATGGCGTTTTTCCATTACATGGTACCTGCTCGACTCGCCTCGACTCTACTCGCCTCGACACACTGTGCGTCCGTTTTCCATTGCAGATTTTAGTACCGCCTCAGCGTGGCTGGTCTTTATGCCGTATCGATGCACACACCAGCGCACAAGTATAAACATCAGGCCACTTGAGTTTGTTTTACAGTTCTGTGGAGGCTCCACGCAGAGCTTTCTCCGTAGCCTGTGTAGCCTGTGTAAAAGTGGCCTGATGTTTATACTTGTGCGCTGGTGTGTGCGTGGAGCCGGCCATGTGTGTGTGTAGTTAGGCTACGGTGAAAGCTCTGCCGGAGCCTCCGCAGAACTGTAAACAAGCGGTGCCGCAGTAAACTACTGTGACCTAACACGACACACACACACACACAGAACGTGGAAGGTGTGTGTTGCCAGAAGACACATTTTGTTTCAAATGAAGCTGGAGGCAGCAAAAAAACAAACAGCTGGCTAAACTGTTTAAAAATAGCGGGTTTGTTCAGGACACCCCCCGTCTGTCGCTTTCACGTCACCTTTTCGGCTCGCCTCAGCTCGCTTGGAACCTCGACTGAGGAGGTACTAAAAAAAGTACCTGTTAGCAGGTACCAGGTACTTTTTTTCGTAATGGAAAACCAAAAAAGGCGAGTAGAGTCGAGGCGAGTCGAGCAGGTACCATGTAATGGAAAAGCGCCATTAGTGCCCTTGGTATAAATAGGAAGCAATCTTTGGTTCCTCAGGTGCAACCCGGAAGCACATACTTTTTTTGACCACACACACACCAACACCAACACCAACACCACAACACTACACAGGCATACATACAAGCAGTGATTTGTCTGGAAACCCAACTAAGATCTCATGGAAATAAATGGAACCAAATGTTTAAACTGCAAATATGACTTGGACTTTCATTGATCAAAAAAGGTCAAAAGTGCATCAATTACTCTACCTGTGGAACAGCACCACAGGGGCTAAAAGCTTGGGCTCTACACTATCTGTCCAATCTGAGTTTTCTGTTGCACGACAAACAACCTTTGAACATACACATGTTCCACCAAAGCAAGTTCCTTCCCGAGGCACCGTGGCTCTGTCCGGCGCTTAGCACCGCCCAAGACGATTGTGATTGGTTTAAAGAAATGCCAATAAACCAGAGCACGTTTTACTCCCATCCCAAAATGCTGTGTGGACTAGCCAGACCTTCCTACACGGCGCTGTGGAGGAAGGTCTGGCAATGCGAGACTAAGTTCACACAAACTCTGGAGGTACTTACACGAGCCATATCCCGGTGATGGTGAAGACGGGCAGGCTGACAGGAAAGATCATCCACAGGGACATGATGACCAGCTGGAGATCTCCACTGCAGAGAACAACAAACACTCAAACACCTGCAGCCATTAAAACCACAATCACCTGTTTGTGTTGGTGGCATAATTATAATTTACTCACGTCAGAAAAAAACCCTTAACCATCCTGTTATGTACTTTTGGGACACAAGATTACCTGATTAATTGATTTAACAACAACAATTTTCTTGTTCATGCTTCTCAAATGTGAGGATTTTCTATGTTTTATAAATTGAATGTCTTAGACTTTTGGACTGTTAGTTGAACAAAATAAGACATTTGAAGGCCACGTTTTTCCAACATTTAATAATAGAACTGCAAAGATTTATCGATTAGTTGTCAACTATTAAACTATTTTGATAATCGAGGAATCAGTTTGAGTCATGTTTTATGAAAAAAAGTAAAAATTCTCTGATTCTGAAAGAACTGCTTATTTGCTTGATTAACCAGTTAGTTGTTTTATTTGGTCTAGAAAATGTCAGATGTCAAAAAAGTGTTTCCCAAAAGCCCAAGATGACGTCCTCAAATGTCTTGTTTTGTCCACAACTCAAATATATTCAGTTAATTGTCACAGAGGAGAGAAGAAACTAGAACATATTCACATTTAACAAGCTGAGATCAAAGACATTTTGCCTCAAACCGATTATCAAAATAGTTGGCGCCTCATTTATTGGTTGACAACTAATTGATTAATCGATTCGTCTCTGCAGCTCTACACAGGACGCAAGAAATAAAGAAAACAAAAACAACCGTGTCCTTTTTTGCACGATGAAAACTGTTGAAAATGGGGAGAACCATTCAAACCATTTGAATAATTATCAAAGTTGTCACATAGTCTCATTTTCTCAGGTTTGAACACTGTGTATATATATATATATATATTCCTATAAACTTGTAAATAAGGTTATCAGAACAGAAGAAAGACAGTTTTCAACGTGTTCCTGTGTTCATTCTCTCCTTAAAGTTTATTTGAACACACAAGAAGCTCAGACAGCGTGGCCGGTTGCTCAGTTGGTGGAGCAGGCGCACATATATAGAGGTTTAGGGTTAAGGTTAGACCTGCGGCCCTTTGCTGCATGTCATATTCTCTCTCTCTCTCTCTCTCTCTCTCTCTCTCTCTCTCTCTCTCTCTCTCTCTCTCTCTCTCTCTCTCTCTCTCTCTCTCTCTCTCTCTCTCTCTCCTTTCATGTCTTCATCTGTCCTATGGAAATAAAGGCCGAAAATGCCCGGAAAAATAATCTTAAAAAAAAAAGAAGCTCAGACCGCCATTCATAAAAAAGTTACTTGAAACTACAAATTGACTTTAAAGTCATAGTGAGAACTTTACTCTCCTGTGGTTTCACTGAATGATCCTTTTACCTGCAGCCATTTACCTCAGGACAGATCTATATCTTACTGTGTGGAGCAACCTTTAACACATGTATGTATTTGTTTTTCTGTATTTATTGTGTATTTCATGTTAATGTTTAATATGTCTGTTTGTTTGTTTATTTATGCACCTTTCACCAGGGCAAATTCCACATAAGTGTAACTTTTTTCTGATTCACTAGAGAGACTGACATGAATTATGATGACTGAATAAACTACTACTACTAATTCTACTATTACCAGTGGTGGAATGTAACTAAGTACATTTACTCAAAGTACTGTACTTAAGTCAAAATGTTGACATACTTGTACTTTACTTGAGTCTATTCATTTCATGCCACTTTCTACTTCTACTCCGCTACATTTCAGAGAGAAATATTGTACTTTTTACTCCACTAGATTCACCTGACATCATAGTTACTAGTTACTTCATAGATTTGCACACAAAACACATGGTTTATAAAATATGATGCATTATTATAAATGATAGTAGCCAACAATATAACGGCCTACAAGTCCATCTGAAATGATTAGACCATTAAACACACACTGTTTGGATCCTTTACACCTTCTAAAATGTGAGGATTTTTCTGTATTGAGTACTTTTACTTTTAACAGGGTATTTTTCACAGTGTGGTATTAGTACTTTTACTTAAGTAGCCTAAAGGATCTGAATACTTCTTGCATCACTGACTACTACTGCTACAGTTAAGGGACTGGCATTAATTTGTTTTTCATTAATTATGATGACCGAATAAACTACTACTACTACTACTACTACTACTACAGTGTGCAGGCAGAGGTCCAGTACAGGGACTGGCATGTCTGATCGTACCTCTGATTTGTTCGCTGGAGAAAGCTTCAGGCTCTCCTCTTCATCTCAGCTCCTCCAAACTCGAAGAAAAGTTGCACGAAGTCGCAGCTTGTCCGAGCTCCTCTGCACCAGCTGCAACTGATTTCATTGTCCAAAAAGTGACAAATATGATGCAAGTTTATCCCACCTGGTTCCGGGTTTCGGAGAAAGGGTCTTCATTCATCCAACGTACAGGGAGCCTGTCCTCCGTCTGCAGCCTGACGGGGGAGAGGAGAGAGCGGTGACTTTAAACTCCTCCCAGTTCACTCTCAGGAGGCTTTTACTCCTTCAATCACGAGCACAATCGGACAGATGTATTGCCAGGTAAGTAGCACTTAGGCTACTAGGAATTTGCCTGGTTTGAAGGTGCATAAATAAAAAAAACAATAATATAAAATACATAGGGGAGACCGGAGGGATAGTTGGGGATAGTCAGCTGTACTAACGCGTCCATTTTCTCCAATCGGGAACACGTTGTTACACCTGAACCACTCTAAACATGCTGTTTAGTCCTTAATACATGTGTGAAGATTCAGCCCCCTGGGGCAGACGCTGCACATTTTAGAAAGAAAAAAACTATTTTAGGTAAGAATGTAATTTTTTTTTTAACTCATTTATTTTTTTGTGATAGCATTAGTCAGCTTTGTAGTTAAACTCAACACACTTGTTGTTTATTGTGTGTCTACATGGATATCTTTCATGCAGGTTGTTAGTGCTAAGTTTTATGTTAGCTGTAAATTAAGCTAGTTCATGGCGACAGTAGTCTAGGTTTAGTAACAAGAGTCTTGGGTTAGAAAATGTTAAAACCTACCCCAAGCAAAATGTTTGTTGAATTTATGTTTTTTTTTTTCTACTATGAAAACTATGGGGTCAATTGTAACATTTTCCTCTTTGTGTTTGAGAGTAAACCATGCGTTTTCTGTTTGGGGTCCAGAGATACCGGCTACACCGTTTAATAGCTGACACATGTAATTAATGTTTGTATAATTTTGAACGCGCTGGCTTAAAAGAGCTCCGAAATGTCAAATGTTACAGCTATCCCTGGTCTCCCCACATACATAGCCTTCATATAACTGTTCAGCATTATTTGGGTTAGGTTAGTTAGACAGTCTGAGCTGCTTTAAAGCTACTTTTCATTCAACCAGTGTTAGGAAATGTACGTTTTGTCCTTTTCCTATTGTCCTTTTTCACAGCAGACATGTTGACTTGTCATTGTAGGAAAAGCACAGCTGAAATTTATAACCTTAACGATGGCTCAATACCAGGGCCTCCCTAAGTTGAATGCAGCCATCATTAATGGTCTTGAATACACCTGTGCTTTTCCTACTATGACATGTCAACATGTCGGCCGTGAAAAAGGTCTATTACTTTATTATAAACGTGTGTGTGTGTGTGTGTGTGTGTGTGTGTGTGTGTGTGTGTGTGTGTGTGTGTGCTGAGTGGACTCCATACAGTTTAGTAGGACCAGCTGTAGATGTTGTTGTGTTGAGTTTTTTATTTTTTTTTTCTGATAAGTGATCATTTTGTTCTCCGTCTAGTTCCTGGAAAACAGATTTCATCACACATCACTTCTGTAGTTGGGGATATTGAATCTCCTCTTTTCTTTTCTCCCTCAAAATAAGCTCAGATGTTTTCCAGGAAAGTGGAAATGATGCCTTCAAGTGCCCATTTGTAAGCTCCTGTTTCTGAGTTGGCAGGGATGGGTGTGGTGTGTTGAGGTTTTCTGCAGAGTGGGAAAAGTCAGTGTTTTCAGATCTTTAAAGGTGCCCTGCCACACACAACCATTTTTTTTATTTTTTGAAATATGTTAGGTCCATATGTGTTTGTTATGTTGTGAATGTGAAAATGAATGGCTACCTCCTCTGTCAGCTCTAGCCACTGAAAAGAAATAAGTGGAGAAATCAGGCCAATTACAAAAGCTGGTCAGTCTGACGTGGTGTTGGCTGAGCTCATTACTATTCATGAGCTCGCCCAGTTGCGCTGGGTAAAGGATGCTGATAGCCAGGCTCTCATTGGCTAGCTGTTAGCCAATCAGAGTCAAGCAGCTTAGCTCGTTGAATATTAATGAGAACTGGCACAAATCGAGCGGAGTTTTCCTGCAGGCTTTCTATACCACGCTAGAATGGCTTGAAACAAGGTAACCAAGGCATTTTTTCCACAAAAAATGTTACAGGGTCCATGGTAGAACTTCTGACATTACCACAAAGTAATGAAATACGTGTGGCAGGGCACTTATGTTTGTTGATTTTTAAGTTTGAAATGAATAGATCTGAATCAACTTGGTCTTTACCTCACCATGTTGCATTCAGAATGATCCATTCCTCACCTCATGCCCCTTTTTAAACCATGTTCCATTGTTATCTTTTATTGTTGCTGCACTTTTCTATTATTTAATTAGTTTTTTAGTTTTGTTTTGCTTTAACACTTTTTCTTCCCTTGTCCTGTGTACACGAGGCTTTTACATGAATTTCCTATTAATGTTTATGTATAATGCACCATCCACCACTGGCAAATTCCTTGTCAGTGTAATTAGCCACTCACTTGGCAATAAATCCTTTTCTGATTGTGATCCAGGTTTTTCCCCCCCCTGCGGCACCTGAAGGCAACCTAAACGTGGCTCCTCGCGTGATTTCCACAGCTGCTTTCAATTAACTAAGTGTTTAAATGGAAAATAAATAGCGCTACAGCAGTTTACAGTGTTTTCCAGAAGCTGCTGTGGCAGCAGAGTTAAGGTAAACTGAACTTCTGCCACATGAGGGCGCTGCAGCTTCAGATTATGAGGCTCACTCACTTCTGATGCTCCAATCAGAAACACACCACAGAGCAGAAATACTCTGTTACACTCTCTGAGATCTTCAGCAGGGGGTCTGGGACCCCTAGGGTCAACAGTTACAGTATACTGTCTCCTAAATCAATCTGTCCTCAGCAGAGAAGGTTTTAGTTGGCACAATAAAATGCTTCTTATAAATATTGCAAAACCTGACATAATTCTTTTAAGTAAAAGTTTATATTTTTGCATGTTTACAATGTTTCAAAGTTTTATTTAAAGTGCTCATTATGCTTTATGGCCTTTCCCCTTTCCTTTATTGTGTTATACATCTTTTTTGTGCATGTTATAGGTTTACAAAGTGAAAAAGCCCAAACTTCACCCCAAAGGGACTTACCATCTCCAACAGAAAACACTGTTCACAAACTGCTCCAAACAGCTCTATTGTAGTCCAGCCTTTACTTCAGAGACAAACGTGGTCACTTTGGAACACACGTTATAATGCTCGCCTAGCTGCTAGCATGGCACGCCCTCATACTCTGCTTCTGACTGGCTAGTAGTCCTTACCTAGGTACTGTCAGGGCACGCCCTCATACTCTGCTTCTGACTGGCTAGTAGTCCTTACCTAGGTACTGTCAGGGCACGCCCTCATACTCTGCTTCTGACTGGCTAGTAGTCCTTACCTAGCTACTGTCAGGGCACGCCCTCATACTCTGCTTCTGACTGGCTAGTAGTCCTTACCTAGGTACTGTTAGGGCACGCCCTCATACTCTGCTTCTGACTGGCTAGTAGTCCTTACCTAGCTACTGCACATGTGCGACTCCCAACAAAGATGGAACAGAAGTGAGAGGTCTCACTCTGTAGCTAAAACAGAGAGCTCAACACACAGGGTGAAAAGAGGAGCTGCAGCAATGTGCAGTACGAAAAAGTCAACATACATGTGGCCCAGTGGATCCTTAGGATGAACTGTATCTGTGGATGGCTACCTAAGTGACTACCTTACCTATAGGCCAGTAAGTCTATCATCAGTGGGGATTTATATTTGCTAATAATATGTTAAGACATTTAATATTTAAAAAAATTAATAATTTGGAGCCACCCACCCCCCTGCAATGACTCTTTCCCGGACCCACTGTTGAATATATCTGCTTTAGGGGATTTGTTATGATTCAATTTATAAATCAGTTACAAATATTTAACCATTTCATGGCTTTTTCTGCTTACATATTCTATATGACAGAGGAACATAGGTGCAGAATAAATGCAAATGATTTTACTCGCTTTTAAGGTCTTAAGACTTGAAACTGTTTTCCTTCCCCTCTGAAACAATGAATGGAGACCTTTTAAAACCATTGCCATTTATTTATTACATACATTTCAACATCAAAAGCCCTTAAACAGTTTTTTTCCTCCATAGAATCCACTGTGGTGAAATCAGCCTAACTGTAGCTTTAATGCACAGACCAACATGCTCACGTTGATAGAAAACAAACCAACAGAAGCATTGTTTGGCACACAAATGACGCATAGTAATTTCAAGTTTAAAAGTTGTTCAAACAAGTCCTGACCGGGAATCATTACTGACGTTAAAAACACTTCTGACAGTCTTCACCTTCTTTACGCGGTCCTCCTGCTGCTTTACAGTAAAAGTGCAGGTTCAGTCGTAGTGAGAAGTACTGAAACACACGATGGCAACGTGTCGGTGGTAAAGACCGATCAGAGTCCTATCGGTGGTTTCAGCACCTCATACGTCTGGGATTCTCTACGCCAACCTTAGTGGAAAAGTCAAAACATTTTTCTTTAACTGTTATCCAGCTGCAGGTTGCATCGTCAAAGGTGTGTTTGTGAGTTCCACTTTCTGGAATAATAAAATATTTGAGACTGTCCTCCAAAAAACGCTCCCATAGGTCGTTTGTTCAAGCAGCAATAACGAGTCATTTTTACATCTATAGTGGTGGCGCCCTCTGGTGGCCTCCCGTAATTATGACGGGAGCAAAGCAGAAAGTGACGAAGTATAAAAGTGTCAAATACTGTGTAAGGAGGCAGGTTGTGGTAGCCTGGTCCTACCAGACTCTGGTCCATTAGCCTGGTCCTACCAGACTCTGGTCCATTTCATTTGTACAGAGAGTCTGGCCACTCTCCATTGACCAGTGTTAACTTCCTCGAAGGTGGATACTCGGTTTAAAAAGTTTAAAACTATTGGATCTGCCCAGAGCCACTCTGGATCTGCCATAACCAATCACTAACGTTTGGGCGTGACGTTGGCTTAGCATCGCTAGCGTTAGCCTTAGCCGACTCCTTCACCACTAACGGAGCGAGCTGGAAAATCAAACTGTTCCCGAACCCCGTGGGGAGGAGGGCCACAACATCACGGCCACCAACACAACTCAGGAAAGATTGTTCTTGCTCGGCTTTAACTTCTGGATATTCGGCAGCGTTGCCACAACGGACCGAATGGCTTCGCTCGCATCTTTCTCCACCGCCATTACGTTCTGAGCCTCTCCCTCTGTTCGCTGATTGGACCGGTAAAGATTGGCCGGAGAAAACCCGCAACTATACCGAAAACCCAGACGGTGTACTGAAGGAAAATGAAAATGGAGCGGAAGTACGTAGGAGGGCGCAGCCAGGCTAAGGTTGTGGTGGATGGATCAAACAAACACAGGCTTTCCACCCAGGAGACCGGGGCCACGTTCAGCCCTGACAAAACATAGCAACACATTTTTTTTTTTTTTAAACTGAAACGGGGGTGAGTTTAACACCCTGTTGTGTGCGCAAGCACTCTGCCTTTTTATCACCACGAGTTTACAGACAGGTCTCCGCTGATTGAGTATCATCTGACACACCCACCAAACGAGAGAAAACATAACTCAAAGCCCGTTGCGCACCAATCCGAGGAAACATGTTGTTCAACCAGGAAACTGTAGCAAAACGGTGCACACCATTTTTGAGATTGAACGTTCCCCCGGGTGTTTGTGACCCGTTTGAAAATAATCGTATGAAAATCGTCGTACGGTTTGGAGCATATGTTGAAATATTTGCATGTTGAATCTGCAAAGATTGAAACGGCAAATATTTCATTTCTCCGAGCAGACGGAGGACTTCCGTGAAGTCATGGAAATACCTTTTGAAGATGCAACACGCTACTAGGGCTGGGTATCGTTAAAACATTTTCAATACCGGTACCGATACTAATACAGTGACTTCGATACCGGTTCCTAAACGATACGTTAGGAAGTTTTTCCCGCGTGTCACGTTAGACAGCCAATCAGACATTATTAGATCTTGGTAGAAGCATGCTGCATGCTTATTGGCTCACTGACGCTGATGACATTTACTCCTTAGGTATTGACATTGGGTATTGAATGACGAGGCATTTTTCAATACTCCATACTTTAGAGGCAATTCGGTCGGTGCCTAAAAAGTTCAAAAAATTCAGTACCCAGCCCTACACGTTTGCGTGCGAACGATGGCTGCCAACAAGTCCACCATTACCCACATCTGTTCGATGTCATTGCCGCTGCACAGTGAAAAATATCGAAACAGCTGGCGTCAGAGCAGTACCATATCAGAAGTTAACGCGCAAACCTGCAAAAATGGAAACAAGTCTGAGACCGTTGTGTTCATGCACGGCGGAAAATGTTGGAAAAAACGAATTGGGTTAGGTGCCGATGGCGTGTTTTTTGTCCCCCCAGCCACCAGACGCCTGAGCTGGCTCGTTTACATCATGCAAATCCAGATGTTCTACTCGTTGTGAGTTCTCTGGTGCCCTCTAGTGGAATCCTACAGTAGCATGTGTGGTACATCAGCAAGTATGGGAACCATTCTGTTCACGACGCAGCCAGTTGTCTATGCCGATGCGTGGTTAAAAAGCAAGTATATCGCCAGCCTAACAGTTAAAATATGGCAGTTTGACTTTTCCCCTAAAGTGTGCGTGAAGACGGAATCACCCACTAATGTACAAAGTGCTGAGATTGTTGGATGTTAGAACTGGAAAACTAAAAACACATCTTGTCAAAATCATGTCCCTTTTTTAAAGCCACGCTTTCAGCAGGTAGGACATATGGCTGATGTCAACGTCAGCTCCTCCACGACAAAAAGACAGTAATAGTGGTTAAACATTATGGCAGAACAGACCCCTCGATATAACACTATAAGCTGCAACGACAGTTTTTTACCTACAAAGAACATAAAACACAAAAAGGTTGGCATGAAATTACACTACTACTTTAACTCAAATTAAACACACTCCTTTCAACGTGAAGTATTAATGGCTTTAAGAGTCTACCTTCATAATAATCCTCCCTCTCAACATTTAATAGGCAGGTATAGTGCCACGATGAGTTTGTCAGCAGATGTGAGGAATGAAGAAACACATGACAACATGACATTTGGATGGAAAGAGGAAGCACAGCTAACTGCCTGACATCCTGATAAAAAATACTCTAACATCTACCACTTCAGATCTGCTGGAGGAGGTTATATATTAAGAAAATAAATAGATTATTTTTATTTACATTGGACACATCTTGTATCTTCCTTCATGGCAGCTCTTTGAGTGCAGCACAAAACAATCGCTGTTATTTTCTGTTTAACACCTCAGACATTTTTAACGATTAAAGTACAATTTAAATCAATTTATCAGTTCAGTGATTACCAAATCACGTGCTGCACCCTGTGGGGATCTACAGTAGGTTGGGTTGGGTGTATTTAAATAATCTGGATTACAGCACACACAAGGAAAAACAGGACAAACCCAGTGTACAAGTAGCAAAGGAGGAGTATGATTACATTAAAATAAAAGGGCAACGAAACAAATTCCAGAGGCCAGATGTGTAACGATGTGTGTGCATAAAAACACAATTTTCCACACATTCACAAATATTTGCAAAAGTAAGAAGACCGTTTGCACCTCAAGCATTAATCTTAAAACCAGTGGTTTCCAAACTGGGGTCAGGAACCCCAAAGGTCCCAAGATCAGTATGACGGTTTACAAGAGGATTTAAAAAGGGATACGGGAGACTTCTCTTTTCTGACTTTTCTCCAATTTCAGTTTTGGGGCCTCTAGAAATCTTTGTTTGTAGTTTGGGGGTGTGAAAATGGCGGAAACATTAGATTTTTTTTTTTTTTTTTTTTTTTTTAAATCAACTAGGCAGCATTCATCTCTGAAAAAAAGGTGAATAACTATCGTTGCAATGATCACCATAAGATAGGTTTGTGTGTGCGTGTGGGGGAGAATCGATGCAGCATAGTATGACATTATTTATCATGGCAATACTGTATTGATGCACAGACGCCAAGAATGGATCTATTATTATATATGTGTTGGTGAGTTTGTCTGCTTGACAGCTGCTTGAGATGAACAAACAGAGAAATGTATCTTTTTCGATAAAACAAGATGTTGACAAAGTTTCCTTTTGGGGACATTATTTGAAATTGGGAAAAATTTCAAGTTAGAAAAAAGGTAATAAATATTTCTGTGAACTTAAATGTTTGTTTGAGATATATATATATCTCAAACAAACATTTAAGTTCACAGATTCTGTAAAGTGGTTAATGATGATGTATGATGTGACTTGGTTGGATGATGTGGTGGCTCATTCACTAACTCAACATGGGTTGAAACTACGTGTTGATACTGCCATCTACAGGTTGAAACTTGTTTCAACACTGGGTCTTCTTGCCACAAGTGATGATGTAACAAAAACCATCACTATGGACATTTGTCATCTGGTTTTCAACGCTTAAACGATTGTAACAGTCAATATGTATGCAGTCAGGGCTGTCAAAATAACGCGTTCATTTCGATTAATTAATCGGAGAAAAAATGTGTTAAAAAAAATAACGCAGATTAATCCATTCCATATTGAACTTTGACCCGGAGCCGTTCTAGCCACCATTGGACTGTAAAATGAAGGAGGGGGACGAGAATGTGCTGCCTGGATCATTAATTGGAACATTTACTTATAAAAATCTTCTTCCTGAATAGTGTTGGGTACCGAAATCCGGTGCTAATACGGCACAGGTGCCTTCACGACCTGTATCTACCGGACCGAACAGTAACGCGGATTTCGGCGCCTCATTTCGGTGCCACTGATATGTCTGCACTTCTCTCTGATGGTCTGAAACAGACGTTACAGGCAACACAAACACCACTGCACGTGATGCTAGTTAACACTACACTCGACAGCAGCTAACGTTAGCCTACCGCTAGCTAGTAGCTGGATTAAACACGGTTAAAATGCTGACAGCTAACGCTAAACGGTGTAAAGTTTGACTGTGTTTTACTGTAGAGGATTCAACAGCGGGGTGTAACAATCTGCAGCTACCGTCGGAGAAACAACACGACGGGGCGTTCAATGAAACTGGTAAACTACAGCCTCGTGGTGCATTCAAAGTTATTGTTAAATGTCCTTTTCCCACCTGGTGGTTGTTTTTCTCATTCAACAGCAATTTACTGGTGAAATAAGTTATTGTTATAGTTATTACATTATTATTAAATCATTTAATTTTGACCATATGGCCTAGCAATAAACAAGCCATTCTTTAATGTTGCAGACTGTTGTTTGGTACCCTTCTTTTTTTATCGTATGGTGAGGCCTCTGGTGATTCCCACCCCTAGTGGTTCGCATTCACTCGTCTAGTGAATTTTAAGCAAACTTTCGCATAGTCACAAAAAGGAAATGCGAATTAGACGCCTTTCCATCAACTGGTTTGGAGCGGATAAACTCGCCTACAGCATCGTTTGGTCAGACGTTAGCGCTGTAGGCTACACATGGCTGTGATCCTCCAGTAAACAGAGCAGAAGATGTAGACGTTGTTAACCGGAAACAAAACAAGTCAAGAGAAAAATGGAAAAATTTAGATGGAGGAATTCAATTGGGCAAGTTAGATTTTTGTCAGAAAAAAAAAAAAAAGAAGACATACTTTATTGGCCATGATACATGCTGTCCGCAGACAAAGACACGTTATGGGAATATCTAGGAAGACGCCGCCAGGAAAACAGCTGATCAATTCTGTTATTTATTATTCACTACGTCAGAACTTATTTGGCAAACCATATCCCATTTAGAGCATTATTTTTTTTTTCTTCTACAAAAGCAAAAACTACCTCAAGCGAGCATAAAAACGCTTTGCGCAATAGAGGAAGTTTATGAAAGTTTGCGGTTTTCATCCAGCTTTTCTACTGCAATATAAAAAAAAAATAGATGAATGGAAACCTGCTATTATGAATATGATTTATAAACTCAAACTAGAAGAATCACTTTTGTTTCCCTGTTTGTTCTTTTTTATTATATCCTTATTATGTTAAAGTACGTTTCTATTAAAGTGCTATAAACTAAATAACGAGTACCTTTCTGATGACATTCCTGCAGGTGACGGTTAACTGGTTTATCTGATAATTACATCATTAGTCCTGCGTAAAGCGATTGGACAACCTCTCACCTGTTTACATTTCACTGAAGGTCTAAATTCTTTTACAGCAGACAAAGTACTTGTAGTTCTAGTGCTACAGTAGATGCACACAGATAATTTGGGGTGTGTCTATATGTATGGCTGACTGTGGGAACTCAGCCTTGCAGTTTTCACGACGACAGATTTACACAAAAACAGTGTAATGACGGTACGTGTGTATATATATATACACACACACACACACACACACACACACACACACACACACACACACACACTTTTCCACATCTGGCTGCTGGTTTAAATGGCCAACAACTAAAAACTCTTCCTCGTCATGAAGGGGAGATGCAGACTGGGCTTTGTCCAGTGTAAGTTCTCAGGTGAGATGAAGAAGGCAAAATGTGCACAGTGTGTAAACATGACTTGCTTATAGAAAAGAAAGAACAGGGGCCGGGAGGACTTTATCTTTAAACATTACACAACCTACTTCCTAGAAGTCATTTGCTCTGGGACGGCCGTCGGCTGAGGAATGTGTTCAGATCTTATCATCTACAAAGTGCTCGTCTGGGGAGAGCTGATGAAGTTTCGACTGCGTTAATCTGATCGTCAGTGTTCCTCTTTTATTCAAATAAGCGTGTCGGCAGCATGGCTCATCTTACTGTCAACACACACAGGTTAATAATAAAAGATGCCCTGTGATTTATGAGAACAGTTTTTGAACCTACATATTTAAATCTGTGTCTGTCTGTCTGTCTGTCTGTGTGTGTTTTAAAACTAAATATGAAAAAACACCCTTCTTTCATTCAGTGCATTGTGAAGTCGTCATTCCCTTTTGGTAATCATAAACTCACTATCCTGCAGGTCACAGTTGGGCTAGGGCTCAAACGGACATTATTTTAAAAGGAATAGTTCAACATTTTGGGTCGTTACACTTATACGCTTTCTGTCGGAGTGTTAAAGCGCTGGAGTTGGGGCGTGGTTAGCTTAGCTCAGCATAAAGCCTAGAAGAAGAAGGGGAAACAGCTTGTGTGGCTCAGTCCAAAGCTAGCAGCACTTCTAAAGCTCACTTATTAACACGTTATATCTGGTTTGTGTTTATACGTACATAAACAGAAATGTTAAAAAGATCATTTGTTGTTTTAGGGGAAAGTACTTTCTACAAGTATTGACTGTGTGCAGCTTCCTGAAGTCTTGTCGCCGTGTTTGGTACCTTTATCATTACTGTCTCCTTTAATGCATTCTCATAAACGGGTTCCAATGATATCCCACAAAATTACAGCGAGCGCCAAGCGGTCGCGTTTAGCCAACATGAAAGTTAAGTTTAGCGTCTGTTACAGTTATGTTTATTTGAAAAAAAAGGTGCTGACAGTTATGTTGAGGCACCAAAATGACTAGTTAGGATTAGAAAGAAAGTTTCTGGTTTAGGTTAAAACACCGATCCCCTTAAGCTGTACTCCCAGGACACGGACACCTGTTTCCTGGGTGAAAGTCTTGGGTTTTTCCCATAACTGCTTCCGGGACACAAGCTCCACTCCCTGGCTAGAAAGCCCTGCGTTTTAGGAGTCAAACATCCACCCCAACCTCCAACCTACGTGGATCTTTGCCGTCTTATACAGCAACAGTCAATGTGGTGCTTACAATAATAAATACGTGGAATACAAACGAATTACAGTGCATTACTTTTTGTAGCTATGTGTACGAACGGTTAATGAGAACAGCCTGTCTCTCTACAGACACCAAAACCTGTGCAACGGCTGCATCTGGCAACCCGCGCTATACTCAGAGACGAGTAGTACCGGGCGGATGGATACTGGATGGAACTGTTGTTTGTCAAGAAGTAGTTCTAGCACATAACTCCCACCTAAACTCACACATGTTGTTTTTAACCTTTCTTTGTAGGAAGTGTTTGCAAGTACTGTAGGCGGAGCATTTCCCAACATGTTGAACTATTCCTTTAACAATATAAAAGTACTCTTTTTTTCTACTTCAGAGATTTAACGTTTACATCAAGGATGATCAGTTTTTTTCATTACAACATACAAACGTTTGTTAAACCCCTCTGGCAATCATTTAGCCCTCATAGGGCTGTTTGTTTTATACTGGCCATGAGTCACCAAGGCAATCATATAAATGAAGTGAGAACTATGTAAGTCAAACACAAACATGTTATTCCTCCATCCCCTTCTTAAATCAATTCCCAGACTGTATTCCCAACTAATCATGAGATCATAAGCTGTGCTCAGTTGGAACCGCTCTCCTTCCTAGCGCTCTAAATCCACTGTGTTAAGCTACAGATGCCTATAAAAAGTCAAGTGAAAATGTCTTAAAAAGAGGAGGGCCGAGCAACCAGTTACCTAGTTGTGACTCACACATTCGTGGCCCCTCGCTGTTGGTCGTTTCTATGTAATGGCACACTTCAGCAGCACAGTACAGACGAGCTACTCTGCCTTGGATCCTTTGTCCCCGGAGGAGCCTCTGAGGTAGGTGTCGTAGAAGAACAATGCAAAGAGGACCAAGTAGCTGAGGTACATGAGGAAGCCCCACACCACGTTGTCCACGTTGGAGGGGCAGTGCACGTCGTGCATCCAGTAGTATACCAGGCCCAGGACCGCCAGGCCCATCACCATCTGCAGGATCTGCGTGGCCGTGATGACCATGGCGCAGGGACGGGGCACCCGCAGGCCGGCCGCCCGCGCCGCGTAGTAGGTGTACATGAGCGAGTGGACCACGTAGTTCATGGTCATGAACCAGCCGCCGCCCGCCACCTGGTCCTTGTAGGAGTACCAGGAGTAGAGCAGCACGGTGATGTGGTGGTACCAGTGCAGGAAGATGAGGCGCTGCTTCCGGAGGATGATGAACACGGTGTCACCTGGGAGTAATAATTTAAATAATTCATTAATTAAATTTTATACTTTTATACTAATCCCGCAAGAGAAATTACAATGTTTTCACTCTGTTAGAACACACATTATACACAGGCCTGAAACACACACACATACGCTCAGGTCCTATACATGCACTAATGGAGAGATGTCAAAGTGAGGGGGCTGCTCCCCGGCAGTTGGGGGTTCGGTGCCTTGCGCAAGAGCACCTTGGCAGTGCCCAGGAGGTGAATTGGCACCTCTCCAGCTACCAGTCCACCACCATACTTTGGTCCGTAGGGGTGAAAATCACATGTTTTATCACGATAGGATATACTGATTCTTAGGACAACCATACGATATTTACTGATATCACAAAGTCTGCCACGATACGATTTTGATTTGATTCAATTCAGGGGCCTGCAAGCGTTATGAGACAATACACGTGCCCATTTAACACAGTTACATACATTTGTAAAAAGCAACTAAAATATGATTTGACAATTTCATTACTAAGCTCTTCCAGACATTTCAATTAGAAACAAACTACTCTTTTTAATAAAAACAATAAATATAAAAATAAAAGGTGCATCTTAAAAGATGACGATATGCATCGGTATTTTCACTTTGTATCGATGACATTGGATCGTTGAGGACTGAATCGTTACACCCCTACCTGGGAGAGGAAACGGCAGCCAAAATGTGTTTGTAGCACCGATTAACGTGAACTGTCATGAACTGGAAACTGGCATCACATTTCTGGTCGGATTAGTAAACGTCGTCTGTGATTTTAATCCTGTGTGAATCTGCCATGTCTGTAATTTGTCAAGTAAAAAAATCCACTGCAAATTACCAACCATGTTTCCCCGAACACAGAGGCTGTGTGATAATATTAGTCCCGTGGGAATCTGCATCTCTATGATTTAGGGTCGTATTGGCGGCGTTGGCAGTTATAAATGAAAGTTTTAACAGCATTGACTTCATATCCCTGGGATAATGTCAGAAATTAGAGTAAAATACAGACTTCACTTATCCCCGTGGGGAATGCACCGCATGAAACACAGACGTGGTGGTGGGGGTAATTTCTAAATCACATGAGGTCCCCTTGCAAATAGGGATTTATTCTTTGATCAAATAGTTCCCAATTTAAATCTATATTTTGCCACTTTTAGACAAAGCTCTTGTGTACTACTCTCAAAGTAAGGTACGGATGAAGAGCTGCACTCACTTTAAGTTGACCTCTAGATAGAAGTGCTGCGGATGAACTGTTGGCTTGTTTTCAACCTGTTTGAGGATCTGACTGCTTCCTTGCTCCATCAGTTTTTGTTGTGATGATATTGCGGTGTCATAAACCAGAATGATCCTTCATCTCAGATTTTTTTTAAGGCTTATTTGGACAGCTAACATATATTCAGGTCTTAAAACAGTATAGATCCTGTAGTAAACTAATGGCCCAACCAATAGGTGGATGAAGACACTCTTCCTGTCTGCAGCTGAGGAAACGCTGTATCGATCATCCACTAATGGGATTTTGTTGCCATCTCAGCATCTGCCTCTATTTCCCAGAGCACTCAGGTCTCTGAGTCCGACAGACAACATGAAGAGATAAGATCAGCGTGCAGACAGCATCGCCGCCCAGAGAAGCAGCCCTTAATGTTAGTGATTGCTGATACATTTTTTTGGGCCCTAATTTGTGCTTGACGCAGCGCGGCGCAAAGCCCCTGCTATTTTTAGACCGTCCAGCGCCAACGTCGTTTAAATAGCAAATGCACCTGCGCCCATCTGTGCGCCCATGGGTGTGCTGGTCTTACAGGGAGGTGTGTTCAGGTGCATTCTTGGCGTACTGATATCTTGAGGCAGCGGGAAGTGATGGCACCATTGACCAACAAAAACCTGGTCTAAAGTCAATAACGCAGCATTTCATTGTTATTTTAACAGCGCATTAGTAAAATGCTCCTAGGCTCGTGCACAGCACGCACACTATGCTTGTTACACACACAGGGACGCACAGCAGCACACACACATGCAGAAGATTACAAATAAAAATATGACGGTGCAAATCGGCCATCGTAACAGCAATGCGCCAAGGTCCAAATGCGCCTGGCTTTTAAAGGGAATGGGAGATGATCTCTGATTGGTTTATTGCATGTTACGCCCAAAACACACCTCTGATTAATGAAGACACTAAGTACAACCCTTTTGAACAATGCGCCTGGTGCACGGACAATTTTTCCCGCTGTTAAACTAGCAAAAGTGGATTTGGACACGCCCTAAACACACTTGTGCTTAGATCGTTAAAATAGGGCTCCAAGAGGGATTTGATTTGGTCACTCAAGGTTTAGGGGCAATTATTATATCGCATTTTCAGGTTCATACTTGTATTTTGTGTTTTGTACTAGAACATGTTTACATGCTTTAATGTTTAATGTATTTTTCTCATACTGCCCATGGCTGCTGCACCTGTATGCGCCGGAGCGTTCAGAACAGTCAAAAATCTTAACATTTTAGCTCACGGGGATTTCTCTACAATACATTTACCTTATTATTTGAACATTATAACATTGTACATATGACAGACAACACGGAAAAGCATAATATGTCCACTTTAAAGTTGCAACTCGTTGCATGTAAATATCCTGACGTAAGAAGTCTAACAGCACTGCTGCTTTTTGTCTTTATCTTTTTTGATAGGATATTCAACATGTTTACTCATTACCTGGAGATAAGTCAAGAAATGTCATCTTACACTCCCAATAAGCATTGATTTGATGGTCAAGAGGTTAAGAATTCTGGTTAAATAGAGTTTAGTGGAGAAATAGAGAGAGAAAGTACCAAAGGAAGCCTTACCCAGCTCGGGGGCCTTGCTAAGAACAAAGGCGTAGGCCCAGAATTTGCTGACGGGGGCGCTGTAGAAGCTGGTGTCACACACTGACTGTCTGAAGCCGTTGGCTGTGAGGACGTGCAGCATGTACAGTCCAGTCCTCAGCGCTCCTATGATACTGCAGAGTGAACCCACAACATGCAACACACATTAGCAAACAGTTAAAACACCAACGGGTCTCCTAAATTTTCCCTTTTTTGAGAGCCGCTCAAATACTAGGGCTGCACGATATGAGGAAAATATGCCATAACGTTGTTGAATATCGCGATATCGATATTAATGCGATAAATAAACAGACAAAGTGTATTCAGTTCTGCTGCTTTCAGTATTCTGCTAAAACACAACAAATGGCTTGTTGAATTTAAAACAAATGAAAGGAAATCATTTCCGACATTCTTTTATTGAACATTGAATTAAATATAAAAGGCACCGCTAAAAAAAGAATGACAGTTACATTATTAAGTTCAATTTTCTACTGAATTTTTCTACTTTAAACTAACACAAAATAGTGTTTTTCCCGATATATCGCAGCCTTTCACAATGTGTATATTGCGCCAGTTGATATCGCGAAAAATGTTGTGCAGCCCTTGTCCAGTCCTTTTGGACTGTGAGATTTTCAGTTGAGTGACCCAATATTAACCCTTAAAAATGCAAGATCAATCATTTCTCTTGGTTCCCTTTTTGGTCCACAATATGAAGTGAAAAGTCATTCCATATAATTCCAAGGCCTTAAAGGTTTAACTGCCAACTACTATAATTAACATGTGGAGTGAAATGCAGTGTGAGCCGTCCCAAAGATGGTGCTAAAAGACTAGATAAGAAAAAAAGAAATAAAAAAGGATAAAAAAAAAAGTTATAAAAGAAATGTGACCACCCTGATGGCCTGAGGATAGAAGCTCTATCTGAGATGTTCACAGCGTATATTCTGAGAAGAGTTTCATATTTATGCAACACTGGTATCCAGCTGATGCAATTACATCTTCTAGAATCAAATCAAATCTGATCAAAACAAATCCAATCTGGGCTTTCTGCTTCCAACTCAATCAAACAGGGAGATCAGAGCCAATATCCAGTCTTACACTAGTAAAATCCCTTCCTCACTGTTGCTATTTAACAGCCATTCTCAGGTTACCTTGTTGAATATAATGCACACACGATACAGGCTAAGGCTGAGGCACACAACACGATCATTTCTAAGGCATCCCAAAACAGTTTATGTCATTCAGTACAGTCTTCTCCCACATCAATCTCGAATAAAATAGGGTGGTTTCAGTCTGGAGCCCTGATGTGTGGCGGTGTAATCATTCAGTCAGCGAATATATAATATAAAACATCCCATTTCAAAAGTCAAGACTCTTCTTAGGTCACAAACTTAACCTAAAAGCACCATATTCACAACCCATGGCAAGTTTCCAGAGAGTTTATTCAATGTCCATTGTTCAGCTCTGCTGCTCTCCCATAAGCTCAATGTTACGCATCCCTGTAATGTCAATACAACCCTCTGAGAGCCCTGCAATCATAGCACACTGCAATCACACATTGATCCAGGGACTGCAGGAAGTAATGTGTCTGCCCAACTATATTATAAAACAAACAAGCAGATATAAACTCTATACGACTTTTCTCAGATTTTTCAAGCCCAAACTGTAATCCTCTTTGGTATTTAGTTTCCCCTATTGACTTAAAAAATGTAAATAAATCTCTCCACTGCTTTGCAGAAAAGATGAAACTAAAAAAGTATGACTGGAATGACGACTGACAGACTCCCTCCTTCCCTTTCATTGTTCCGACATGTCTGTCAGTGATGAATCTAAGAAATTATCTTATTTTGACATCTTTACAAGCCAAGCCATGAAGCTGCCATGTCAACACTGTTTGGATCACACCGTGGCCGTTTCTTCTCTTCGGTTACATTTACATCGCTATGTTTTTTCACACGTTTTTTGGGGGGTTTTTTTTAGCTCCAGATGAAGAACTAACCTCCGTTTAAACTAACACGGCCAAACCAAAATATCAACACTCTCAAATACTGGGCATGCTTATGCTGGGGTAAACAGGAAGCAGCATGTATACCCCGCCCATTGCCGGTAGTTGCCATGGTAACATTAGTAGGTTAGTCTCAGAGAAGAGACGTCGGGGGAAACACCAGAGCAGTGGGAATGAGAGGGAGAAATGCCAGAGCAGGGGGAATGAGAGGGGGAAATGCCAGAGCAGGGGGAATGAGAGGGGGAAACGCCAGAGCAGGGGGAATGAGAGGAGGGAAACGCCAGAGCAGGAGGAATGAGAGGGGGAAACGCCAGAACAGGGGGAATGTGAGGGGGAAACGCCAGAGCAGGGGGAATGAGAGGAGGGAAACGCCAGAGCAGGGGGAATGAGAGGGGGTAAACGCCAGAGCAGGGGGAATGAGAGGGGGAAACGCCAGAGCAGGGGGAATGAGAGGGGGAAACGCCAGAGCAGGGGGAATGAGAGGAGGGAAACGCCAGAGCAGGGGGAATGAGAGGGGTAAACGCCAGAGCAGGGGGAATGAGAGGGGGAAACGCCAGAGCAGGGGGAATGAGAGGAGGGAAACGCCAGAGCAGGGGGAATGAGAGGAGGGAAACGCCAGAGCAGGGGGAATGAGAGGAGGGAAACGCCAGAGCAGGGGGAATGAGTTACATATTCTATAAATGATATTAGTTTGTACTACTTGTACAGATTACATTAACAGGAAATAATCCCCAGCAATAAATGTTAAAAGCTCTAGTCACAGAACAAATAATTAAGTTTGATTTATTGTAATTTTGTGGAACATGATGGAACATGACTCCATTTCCCAGAATGCTTTACTTTAACCAAGTATTTAAACTGGTTACCAAACAATTTGAGGTGGACATTTGTTTGAAAGCTTCTTTTCTACACAATTTGATGGTCAACACTGGACTTTTTAAGTTTCAGAAGTCCCTTACAACCTCAGATTACAAACGTTTATAGATTTGACACCTGTAATAACAGCGACATAGAAAATAATAGCAGGCCTCAAAGGTCATCTGTACTAGTTCATTTTGAAGAACCAATTCCAACAAGAACACATGGAAACCACAGAGCCGTATGTAAGCACTGCAGCGCTCCAGTCTGTGGCTCCATCAAGGCTACTTCAAATTTCAAAAGGCATCTACAAGGAAGTTAACAGACTGACAGTCTTTTATTTTGAAAAGCATCTCTTGATGGTATTATGCTACTGATATTTGATATCATCAGTGTTGGGCTCACTACTCAAGAACGTGTAATACACATTATTCACTTTAAAAAAACAACCCATAATGCATTACCTTACTTGTTATTCTCTATGGATACTAACTCATTACTCTACTCATTACATTACTGTAGTGCAGGGGTCACCAACACGGTGCCCGTGGGCACCAGGTAGCCCCCAAGGACCACATGAGTAGCCCTCAGGCCTGTTCTAAAAATGAAAATTGAATATTGACATTATCTGTTTCCCACCTTGTTAAGTCATTGTTGATAATTATTGTGAGAAGTCATTAACGTGATCAGTGTCTTCACATAGATGAGTATCATTAATCATTAATAATCATATATAACTAAAGGCAAACTGAGCAAATTTGTTATTTCAGAAGAGTGTATCAAACTGGTAGCCCTTCATATGACTCAGTACCCATGAAGTAGCTCTCAGTTTCAAAAAGGTTGGTGACCCCTGATGTAGTAATGTGTTACATCACTCAGTTACAGCCAAATGTGATTATATTATGGCATTACTTCGTAAGGAGTTTCCCCCAACACTGGATATCATATGTGTTTAAAAGCATGCAAGCACACTTTTTACTTATTACTTATTGTAAATCAAGAAAACAATTATTGTCAATTGTGGAATTGATAGAAATATTTGTTCTCTTAAAGAGTGATCTACATTGAGGGACTTTTTTCCTACAGAAGAAACATCATGAAATGTTGATGGACTGTGAAACCAGCGGTTACACAATCCAGCCAAACCAGAATGAAGATCACATTGGTGTTATTTGATTACTTTGAAATGAAAATAACATTGGAACAAAACTAATTAAACAAAATTGAGGGGGTAATTTATTTCACGAATGTGATCATTATCTATATTTTGGAACAAAATGTATGCAGGGTTGAGGAGTGACTAGTTACGTGTAATGAAATTAGGTTATTGGGTTAGGTTAGGTTAGTTGTATTACTGAGGTAAAATGTGTAATTAGGGACCACAATGGAAATAAGTCTTTGGGCTTTATTGTGTCATCCCTGACTATTTATGTATTTTAATGTATAACACAGAGTACTGGTTCATATTTTTATATTTAAAATCAATCAATTCAATTAGTTACTAATCAAATTAAAAGGAAATTGCTTTGCACTGATAAAGTAATCCAAACCACATTTATAATGTGTAACTTATAACGGTAAGTAATTACATTTCCAAAGTAACCTTCCTAACACTGAATGTATGTGAGATTCAACATATTCTTTCTGTTGTGTGACTGTGTGGAATTTCTTCGAATTGCAATGAATTTAATTCCACTTCCTGTCATTCCAATTCAAATTCAAATTCAACTTCCTGTGGGGCGGAGTCAATTCAAATTCCAATTCATGAATTGAATGGAGGCCAATTCTGAAATTCAGAATTTTGCACAAGCCTGGTGCTCGTGATTAAAACTGAATTCATTGTGCAGCCGTGGCAAGATGTTTGTGTTGCCGCGGTGTTCTACTCTGTATCACTCGTGCGTTATATTCTGGGGTTTGGCCGGTCCTTTAAGTACACAGCTCACAGCTTTAAATCCAGTGAGGAATGTGTTGGTGACAGTTCTGTCATCAAACTGGTTTCAGACGCCAACACATTCCCTGCACTGGTGGCGTCCTGTAGGTAAGAGCAATGATGATGAAGTAATCCTGTTTAACCAGAAAGCCTCATAATTCACAGTTGAATTACTCGTCTTTGTGAACGGTTAACACAGCTTATCTCATCTCTTATCTTCAGAGAAATAAAAGGATATTCTGGCCTGCAGTGACCTTTAGACTCTTTGTTAGACCTATCCTCTGTAGCACACTGCAGACTGGGAGTGTAACTTACAATCATTTCCTGTATCAATCAATCGGTCGATCATTTAATTCCATTAGTCATTTAGTCTATGAAATGTCCCTGACCATTTTCCAGAGCAAATTCAGGAACTCAAAACCCCCAAAAGATTCAAGTTAAATTATATAAATAAGAAAAAAAAAAGCCTCAATTCCTCACATTTAAGGAGGATCACACCAGACAACGGTTGTTTTAATGACTAAATCAGACATTAGATTTCCTGTAGTCTATATCCTTGACGTTCCACTTCTGGGATTGCTCCGGTGCTGCAAGAAATTCCGCCGGATGCATGTATTTTCCGTTTCCTTCCGCTGTCTTTGTGTTGGAATTTTAAATTCGGTGGATTTCTGAGGACTATGGTTAACTGCTCCTCAGATCAGCTAGCTAGACTATTTTTTCTTTTCTTTAGCGCCGCCTGAGATGATTCTGACTGGTTTTAAGAAATGCCATTAAACCAGAAGCCGTTTTCCTCCCATCCCTGAATGCGGTGTGGACTAGCCAGACCCTCCTTCAGCGCGCTGTGGAGGAGGGTCTGGCAAAGCGAGACTAGATTTCCTGTGAATCCACTAAATCAGAACCCAGTGGTTTCAGCGCTGCAGCAGTCTTGACTGTGACTCACCTGAAGATGGCCAGACTGAGAGACCACAGCACCAACGGGCGTCGCAGGTTCAGCTTCGGCCTTTCCCTCATGAAGTGCTGACCGCCGAATACGAGCGCAGCGTACAGGCCACAGAACATGAACGCCTTGCTCCTGTGGACGGGAAACAGTATTATTATAAACTAATCAGCACTACTGAATAAAACAGAATAGACTTCTATTATCTGGGAAAGTGAGAGGTGTAGGGCGGCAACTAACAATTATTTTCATAGTCGATTAATCTCTCGATTAGTTGTTTGGTCTATAAAATGTCAGAAAATGGTGAAAATGTAGATCAGTGTTTCCCAAAAAGCCCAAGATGATGTCCTCAAATGTCTTGTTTTGTCCACAACTCAAAGATATTCAGTTTACTGTCACAGAGGAGAGAAGAAACTAGAAGATATTCACATGACAGAATTTTGAAAAAAAATTACTCAAACCAATTTATTATCAAAACAGTTGGTGATTAATTGAATAGTTGACAACTAATCGATCCATCTTTGCAGCTCTAGTGAGGTGTGTCTGTTGCGTAGCCTAGCATCATTAATATTAATAGGGTGGACAAAATAATAGAAACACCTGTCAATATAAGAGCACTACAAACTAGATTCTCCAAAATGCAGTTGAATATACAGTATATCCTTCACGAAGGTAGGATTTATTGCAGGACTATTGCATCAGTTTTAGCTAGGTGTACCTAATAAACTGAGTGTAAAGAAGAATTGGTAACAAACAAGCAGTGTGCAGGTTTTTGCAGATAATTAATACACCTGCTACTTAGTGGGGATTTCAGTGTTAAATGTTTAGTTGTCAACTATTAAATTAATCTCCAACTATTTTGATAATCGTTTAAGAGAATCGTTTGAGAAAACGTCTTTGATTCCAGCTTGTTAAATGTGAATATCTTCTAGTTTCTTCTCTCCTCTGTGACAGTAAACTGAATATCTTTGAGTTGTGGACAAAACAAGAGATTTGAGGACGTCATCTTGGGCTTTGGGAAACACTGATCTACATTTTTCACCCTTTTCTGACATTTTAGAGACCAAACAACTAAACGAGAAATAATTGACAGAAAATAATCATTAGTTGCTGCCCTTGTGGATTTAACTGTTAGTACAAATGATAAGAAACATTTCCTTCAACATCATTTATCATAAAAAAGTCAACGTATTTTAGAATCAGTGTTGAGTTGAATTATCTGAAATAAGTTCCTTTAAAATGTACTTTGACCTTTATCAGGTTACAGAAAGAGGAAGAAGACTGCTTCCTGACAAACAGCCGTGCTAAACCCTAAATCACCTGAGTCAGACCCTAACTACTACATGATTGTACAGATACAGTGCTGGGACGTAACGCGCATTACACAATTATAATATACAATTATTCTATTATATAGCATTATATAATTATAATTAATTAAGATCAGACAACTGCAATTAAAAGGTCCTATGACATGGTGCTTTTTGGATGCTTTTATATAGACCTTAGTGGTCCCCTAATACTGTATCTGAAGTCTCTTTTATATAGACCTTAGTGGTCCCCTAATACTGTATCTGAAGTCTCTTTTATATAGACCTTAGTGGTCCCCTAATACTGTATCTGAAGTCTCTTTTATATAGACCTTAGTGGTCCCCTAATACTGTATCTGAAGTCTCTTTATATAGACCTTAGTGGTCCCCTAATACTGTATCTGAAGTCTCTTTTATATAGACCTTAGTGGTCCCCTAATACTGTATCTGAAGTCTCTTTTATATAGACCTTAGTGGTCCCCTAATACTGTATCTGAAGTCTCTTTTATATAGGTCTTGGTGGTCCCCTAATACTGTATCTGAAGTCTCTTTTATATAGACCTTAGTGGTCCCCTAATACTGTATCTGAAGTCTCTTTTATATAGGCCTTAGTGGTCCCCTAATACTGTATCTGAAGTCTCTTTTATATAGGCCTTAGTGGTCCCCTAATACTGTATCTGAAGTCTCTTTCCTGAAATTCAGCCTTGGTGCAGAATTACAGCCACTAGAGCCAGTCCCACAATGAGCTTTCCTTAGGATGTGCCATTTCTGTGTCTGTAGCTTTAAATGCTATTGAGGAGGAGAGAGGGGGGGGCGGCAAGGTGGAGGGTGGGGGCAAAGCCCGTCTACGGAAAGCCGTTCCACTCCCTATTCAGCCCCATTGTACCTACTTTGGTTGCAGTTCCACCAGAGTTCCACTGGGGGTGATCACGGTCCAGTGCAAAATGAATGGGACTCTATGGAGCTAGACGGCTAAATTTGTCTCTTTCGCCTGATTGTCGTTGAGAAATCTCAGATTTGATTGTAGTTTTTGCAAGTTCAACATGGATTATAGGTCGAAAGTTGAATGTACGAGTACTTATGCCCTTTCGATTTGTTACAGGTTGAGTCGTTGTTGCCCATAACACGCTAGCATTCTGCTAATGAATGCTGATTGGTCAGTGAAGGACAGATTACGATCGGAGATCCCGCTTGACGGTATCTGAAGCAGAACCAGAATGCCAGAGTGAATATTTCAGCGTGGTCTTTAAAACATTAGCAAACCTCTTTCTAGCCCGTGTATTAACAGGGAGAGTCTAACCTGTCAGCTGTGTTGTATTAACAGGGAGAGTCTAACCTGTCAGCTGTGTTGTCGATGCCTCGAGAGAAAAAAGGAAGCGACTCAAAGCTTGCTGTAAAGCAGAATCTCTGGCCGTATATGTGTATGACGTCATTGACATTTTAAAAGGCTTTTTAGAACAAAAAAGCCACTTTAAAAAAATCTAACACCCAGCAGTGTGTATTTTCTTAGCCTCCCCTTTCAAATGCAACATTCAAATTACTAGACAAAAAATTATATCCTGAGAAAAGTGGATTTTGAGTGGTATAGCTCCATAGAGTCCCATTCATTCTTCACTGGCCTGTGAGCGCCCCCTATATGGAACTCTGGTGGAACTGCAACCAGTCCAGAAGCCGGAAGTAACGAGAGAGTGGAACTTCTTCCCATTTTAGAAATTCTTTGGTGGGGGTGTGGCCTTGACCAACTGTCACTTTGCTTGTTTTCAAGCCATGATGTCTCTCTCTCTCTCTCATGGGTGAGCCAAATTCTCTGGGCCGGAAAAGCAGAGAAAGGGGAGGTAACCTTTCCCCTTATGACGTCATAAGGAGAAGATTCCAGATCGGTCCATCTGAGCTTTCATTTTCTCAAAGGCAGAGCAGGATACCCAGGGCTCAGTTCACACCTATCACCATTTCTAGCCACTGGGGGACCATAGGCAGGCTGGGGGAACTCATATTAATGTTAAAAAACCTCATAAAGTGAAATGTTCATGCCATGGGACCTTTAAGAACAAATGTGAAATGATCTGACTGTCTGCTTGCTGAGGCCATGAGTCAGGTAAACACACGACAAGTACGTCATGTTTTTATACACCCATCCTTCAGCCTTATACTTATCCTCATTTTTAATCACAGCAAAGGATTAACGGAGATCAGATGTTGACACAGTGACCATTTAGACTGCCAGATCGGAGTGATGAGGCAATTTTAAATGGGCACCGCTCCCCCCCCCGTCTTATCAACAACCACCAGCGATATCATTTCAATTAACAGCCGGCAGAAGAACATGACGACAGAGAGGAAAAGGTCAACTCTCCGCTCAGAATACTAAATGGTAGAGGAAAAAGATGTGTGCACCGTGACGCTGCTGCAAGAAAAAGAACAGCAATGCCGGATTTTTTTTTTTTTTCTTCTTTAAATCCAGACTATGTGACTGCATTAAATCTGTGAGGCTGTGCGTGTGTCTGAGGTGGTTTGGGAATAGACCAGATGACTAATCCAGATTGGCATAATACATATTAGGCCGAGTAGATGCTGCTTGACCCAGTTAATGCTATACGGGGGCTTCGGGTAGCCGTTCCCAGTCCAACCATGTTGGAAGCAGAAAAAAACAGCATGAAGCCAAAAGCCCTTAGGGATGTCCAAGTAGGAGCTGCTAGAGTAAAATATTAAAAAAGGGGTAGATTAGAATTGGATTTATTGTCCTAAAAGGGATATATGTTTTCACAGCAAGTACACATAAAACATATACAGTAGCTACACACATAGAAACATACACATACATATACAGTGCTGCTCATAAGTATTCATACCCATGGTCAAGTTGACTAAAAAGAGGAATAAAAAAATCATCTTTTAGAAATTGATTTTAATGCCTTAATTAAAAAAATGAAAAATCCGACCTTTTAAGGACACCAATTTTTTTTGTGAATGAATAATGTATTGTAAATAAATAAATGCTCTTCCTTAAAATACAGGGGCCATAATTATACATACCCCTATGTTAAATTCCCATAGAGGCAGGCAGATTTTTATTTTTAAAGGCCAGTTATTTCATGGATCCAGGATACTATGCATCCTGATAAAGTTCCCTTGGCCTTTGGAATTAAAATAGCCCCACATCATCACATACCCTTCACCATACCCCCACATCATCACATACCCTTCACCATACCCCCACATCATCACATACCCTTCACCATACCCCACATCATCACATACCCTTCACCATACCCCCACATCATCACATACCCTTCACCATACCCCCACATCATCACATACCCTTCACCATACCCCCACACCATCACATACCCTTCACCATACCCCCACATCATCACATACCCTTCACCATACCTAGAGATTGGCATGGGGTACTTTCAGTTAGCCTAATAGTTGGTTTGATTTGCATTGATATGGATCTTATCTCAGTTAGCTATTAGGCTAACTGAGATAAAACCATGCCAATCTCTAGGTATGGTGAAGGGTATGTGATGATGTGGGGGTATGGTGAAGGGTATGTGATGATGTGGGGGTATGGTGAAGGGTATGTGATGATGTGGGGGTATGGTGAAGGGTATGTGATGATGTGGGGGTATGGTGAAGGGTATGTGATGATGTGGGGGTATGGTGAAGGGTATGTGATGATGTGGGGTATGGTGAAGGGTATGTGATGATGTGGGGGTATGGTGAAGGGTATGTGATGATGTGGGGGTATGGTGAAGGGTATGTGATGGTGTGGGGCCATTTAGGTGGAAAATAGGGGTAACAGTGCAGATCCACTTTGGCAACGCGACTGAAGCACGGTGTCGTGACGTAATACATCCATGGTTGATGCTCCACGCCCCCTTGACCGGCAGCTGATTGGACGAACGCGTCACGTGGGTCTGGCTTCTCCCGAATTTCAAAACGACAGTAGTGACGGCCAGTTCGGAATACGATTTAGTATTTTACGAAAATAGTTCACCGAAACGTGTTTCTGAAAACATTTTAAGAGAGAAATAGGCCGTGCAGTTGCTGAATCTGTCTTCATTTCAGATCGACAAAGGTCAGTTTGAAAGATTTTCGTCTACTTCTACTGGATAGTCGCGTCGCGTTCAACGGATTCATTTGCATAAAGATGGGTATCGGCCAGCTTTTTTGATGCACAGCATTTTTTCAAATGCAGCGCTGCGGGCGCGTTAAAGTCACTTGACGTCACCCATAGGAACAGAGTGGAGCGTGGCACGACAGAAGCGTCGCACGGCCAGGTGGCTCTGCACCGTAAGAGTCCTGTATCTCCGGTCAGATGGAAGTAATGTGAAGTGTAGATTGAGGGGATGATCAGTGTCATAGGGCTGCAACTAACAATCATTTTATTCTTGATTGATCCGGGGTTTTTCCTTTCGATTAAATGATTCTAAAAAAAAAAAAATAAAAAAAAATCTGAAATTCCCAGTCTAGGAGGACATCTTTAAAGTGCTTGTTTCATCTGCTATAAAATAGAGAAAAGCAGCAAATCCCCCCGAATACTTTTGGATTTTGGACTGAACTTCTGATGTGCAATTTTTTTTTAGATTAAATTACATTTTTTAGACAAGTGCACTACAAAAGGGGCACTTGAGCTCCCCCTCAAATGGGCTAAACTCGCCCAAAGCACCCTCTGAAAAACTCCTTTGTTCATGTATTTTCTTTATTAAAAACAATCCAACAAGATACATGTACATAAAAAAAAATATATACATATTGTAGTATTTCATGTAACACGACACCAGTCGGCCTGTGACTTGACCTCATGTCTTCGTTGGTTACACAACACATGTCAGAGAGCGACAGGGTTTGTGTGTATAAGCGACAGGTGAATCGGGTTACAAAAACAGTTCAGCAGGCCAAGTTTTAAAGTTACACCACAGTATGTGCTGTTATGTGTGTATGCTCTTTGTGCAAAGCAAATTCCCCTAGGGGGCAATAAAGGTATCATTCATTAATCAAAAAAGACCCACAGATTAATCAATGATCAAAATAAACATCCGCAATCCTAGTCTTAAAGAAAAACACGTTTATATTCCTCAGCCAATTGTATCGGCACTAATTCATCGACACTTGTATGAAATCATTTATCCACGCCTGTGTGACGCCGTGTCAGACATAGGTGTAGATTTCAGGGGGGATGCCGGGGATATGATTATTGCTAACTAAAATGCTAGTTAACATTAGTAATTAAACTTAAACAGCTAATGTGAGTCCAAACTGCCTGAGAGCTTCTCCTGTACTATACAGTAATTCCTCTACTATGAGACAGTAAGTCTCGTGGTTATGACCCAATCGTTAGCCTATTTTTATAAAAACGTCTGCTACGGAGCCATAACGTGAGGTACAAGGTAATGGAGCCTTTTATACATTGTCGTGTTTCTTTAGAAATAAACAATGGACAAATAGAGTCTTTAAACTCTTCAGATGTAAAGTTATTCTCTGTCAAAGTGACGTCAAAATGAATGGCAGTCAATGGGATGCTAACGGCGGGTGAGCGTTTGGTAGCATCAAAATGGCGCCATAGGAGCTACGCGTTCCTGGGAGAGGCTCACAACCTTACTCGCTGAACGGAATAAAATACGATGGCTAGTAATAAGAAGATACTGGCGTTGTCAGCTCCGGTTTTCTCATGCACTGATTCGCTAGTCAAGGGCTAGCGCTCCACCAATCAGATTGGTCATTGAGTCCGACTGCCCGCCGGCCGATTCAACAAGTCAAATCGGCCCAAATTAAAGCCGACGGCTCCTCTGGCTGACGACGGCACAGAACACACCGAACAGACTCGAGTCACCGACCTCGCCATACTGTCGATAATCGGGTTGGTGTGTCAGCGCCTTAAGGGAAAGAAACAGAGTCATCCTATTATATAAACTGAAGTGAACTGGCACGAACCTGCTGAAGTGTGTGACATAACAGCCAAGTTACAGGACGACTCAGCAGAAGGAATGCTGAAGCAGGCCCAATCATCAACACAAAGCTTTCCTTCACTAGCTACTCTTTAAGAAGGTGTCTACATCCTCCATGCTGTGTGCACAGCGGAGGAGGGAATGGGAGGTGTGTTGCACTTTTCCCCCTGAGCTTTATTAGGCTCCATCTGACAGCTCACTTGCCTCTGTCACAGAAACACAGCACTGCACAGCCTCATGGAAGTGAGGCTAAAACATGTGGCCTTCCTAGGTCTCCCTGTTGCTAAATGTGAGGGATCTCTCAATGTGAGCTGTGATTGAACCCTTTTGCATTGTGTGTATATAAGTGACAACATACGTTTTCTGCATACACAGCACACAAAGCTACATTTATTTCCCATGCTGCTGTTAATTAAATACCATAGAGGACCTATGGGAGCACGGATGAAGTCATGTCTTGCATCCTCAAGGACGTTTGAATTCAAGCTAATTTAGGGGTATTCCCATGTATTTTAGCCTGAGATTAGACACATTAACGTGCACAATAAATCACATTCACGGAGGAGATGGGGGAACCTTAATAATAATGTAAGACACTGGGTCAGCATGGCGAGCAGCCGCTGACAGGACATGCGGTAACGATGCAGACAGAGCCCACCACCCACCACTGTCTGTACGGGAAGAGGAGGACCAACCCACATTTTTATCATATTTGTTTAGCATTTCTGTAAGATAATTTTCTCCTGTATACATACCAGTTTTCCTGCATCCATTCCAGGGCTCGTCTTTCGTCGAAAAGCCGCTCGAAATCATACTCCGCTAGCGGGGGATTTAGCTCACTCGCGTTCATTTTTTTTTATCCGCTTTTCTTCGCTAAAAACACCCGAAGTTTCTGGAGAATTTTTGGCGGGGAGGAAATAAACGTGACCGCGCCGAACCGGCCTACTGACGTGGTACAGACAGTGTGACTTCTGCTCCTTTATCCAGCAGATATTAACTGGATTATCACCGGTTGGAGTCCGGGACGACGTGAGAGGATGAGGTACCAACAGATGCACTTCCCCACTGCCTCTCACTTTCCTCACGCTCATCAAGATAGCTCAAATCAAACAATGTTTTCCGGTTTGAACTTTCAAAATAAAACGCGCCGCCGCAATGACGCAGCAAATGAGTGTGCCATTGTTCTTGGCCTTGTATGGTGCTAAAACAGTCTCATAAGTATTTGCAACTCGTAAAACACGATGCACAAATGAATGCAGACTGATTCGTAAATCTGTGTTGTATCCGTGCCTCTAATTTGTGACTTGAGAAACACAATGCACAAATGAATGCAGACTGATTTGTATCCGCAAATGCGTATCTGTGTCCGTGCGTCTAATTTGTAACTTGGAAATTAACTTAGTATTTTTCAATGTAAATATATATATAATATATAAATATATATGTGTAAATCTCCTTCTACATGTGTGGGTACTTTTGATACTGTTTTTCCACTGCTGTTGTCACAAAACAATTTGTGGTGAAGTTGGTTTTATATTGGACATTGGATATTCTATTATGCGGCTTGCCATTTTGACGTATTCATGTCAAACCACTTTTGCTGAACTCAGCTAATTCCCCTACACATTGCACAAAGCTTCTTCTCTCAAAAAACCCATTCTTTAATTTTTTATTTTAATTTAATTTTTATTAGACAAAAATTGCGCAAATTACGCACAAACAAATTTGTGTAGGTAACTATGAAAACACCAACTTTGACATATCTCAACCAAAATAAATGCTACCAACACGAAACTTTAGATCCTAGTTTGCCATGACCCCCCACACATTTTAAGAAGATCGGCCATTAAGGGGCGTTGTAGCCAACGTAGACCAGTTTCGGCCCTTCTACTCAATCAATGTTAATGGGATATTTGCAACGGCAACGTACCGCGGACCTTGCGGCTCACACATGTCGATATTTACTGACGTTTGCCTCCTCACCGTTACGCTTTGGGTCCCACTTTCGTGCGCTCCCCGGGTCGTTGGGGGCGACTCACGACCCTGTCATAACTGCTTGCTGTTCTAGTTATTTATTGTTTTTCACTCAGGAGTTAGCTGAGTTCACCAAAAGTGGTTTGACATGAATAGGTCAAAAGGTCAGGCCGCATAATAGATTTTTCGAATGTGTAGAATAGCCAATGTCCAATATAAAACCAACTTTACCACGGTGTGGTAATGCAACACTTATGGATGCCAACTGCTGTTAATGTACAGGAAGATGGTGAAGAAGCAAGGGGGTAAGCGTCTGTCAACCAAGGGGGTAAGCTTCTCCTCGGAACGCGTAGCTCCTATGGCGCCATTTTGATGCTACCAAGCCATCACCCGCCGTTAGCATCCCATTGACTGCCATTCATTTTGGTGTCACTTTGACAGAGAATAACTTTACATCTGAAGAGTTTAAAGACTCTATTTGTCCATTGTTTATTTCTAAAGAAACACGACAATGTATAAAAGGCTCCATTACCTTGTATCTCACATTATGGCTCCGTAGCAGACGTTTTTATAAAAATAGGCTAACGATTGTGTCATAAACATGCGACTTACTATTGCATAGTACAGGAATTACCATATAGTACAGGAGAAGCTAAAGTAAGTTTAAGTTTAATTACTAATGTTAACTATCATTTTAGTGATCAATAATTAGCCTGTGTCTATGTTATCTCCTTACATATACCTACGCTCTCCGTCTCTGCTAGATTGGGAATGATTGAGATTTCTCTTGGCACAGCTACCAGAAGACTTCCAACTTTCAGACACGTTGATCACGTCACATCTACGTCTTCAAGCTCAGTTGGAGGCTGCTCAGTAACGCTCAGCCATCACCGGAAAAGTGCTTCTAATATCCTTCACTGGTCTCCGTCCAGAGCAACGGGATCTGTTGGTCCATTATATATACTGCCTATGTGAAGAAACCTTGTCAAATTTTTCAGAGACCACTTTAGCACCTTTCATATTGGCAGCCTTTAATGCTTCAGGTCAGGCAATATTGACACTTTTTTAGTTAGGGGGTATATATATATATATATATATATATATATATGGGCTCAGATAAGGGATATTAATAATACATATTTTTTGAATTGTTGTTTGTTATTTGCACTTTTACCTACTTTGTAGGCCTACTGCAACTGCTGCACAATGTAGCCTATTACACAGACTAGAAAACAGCTCAGCTCAGCTTGGAATATGCTTCCAATAATGCTGTGTAATTACTACTAATGAGTAATGAGTTAGTAATTGACAGAAAAAGAATCAAAGACTAGTTTGGTTAAAGATTGAGCTAATTAAGTAGTCTACTTATGTAATAAAAATGCACTTGGTTCAACTTCTCACATGCTTGTTTATCTATTCCATTGTTTTTTTGTTTTAGAGAAGCAACAAGGTATTTGAAGACATCATTTTAGGCTCTATTGAAATCTCATTGGTATTTTTATCATTAGTTTCAGTCCTAAGTTTTATTGTGAAGGTATCATTCGTTTCCGTTTTTTTGCTCTGTCACTCTGCGGTTTGACGCAGTGAGTGCACGTTCTCTGTTCTTCGAACGTGCAGTGATGGAAGCGGAGGGGGCGGGGCATGGCAATGACGGTCGTCATGATGTCAACACGAAGAGAACGTTGACCCCATTGACCCGACCACTCCCAGTGAGTCCAGTCGGGTCACCACCAGTACCACACACTAAAATATGCTGGGTTGAATATTAGCCAACTTGAGTTGTTTCTGCAGCCCAAGTTGGATTAAATATGGGCTATATAATTATTATAATACATTCATGCTCAACACTAGGTCACTTTGACTCAGACTCAACCAAGTTGGGATGATTCTACAACCTAACTTCCTGAGTCAAGTAGCCTAAACCTTGTGCTGGGCACCTGGGTAGCCCATATAAAGAGGTTCAGTCCTCTCTCTCCCCTTTCATGTCTAAGCTGTCCTGTCAAAAATGAAAGGCCTAAAAGGGCCACAAAAAATCTTCTAAAAAAGATTAGGTTAATTAATTCTGACCCAATTTGCTAGCTGGGTCAAACCAACCTATTGCTGGGTTATGTGACCCCGCCCGATGTTACTTTGACCCAGCAAGTTGGGTAGAATCCACCCAACTTTAGGGGTTAATTACCCAACTTATTGGTAGTAGGCTAATAATTCTTTGCTGGGTTAAGATAACCCGTAGTTTAAGTTATGTAGTGTTTCTTCACACATTACTGCTGACCAAGTTCCAGTCTCTTACATATTTTGACTTTTTCTTACCTTCTAGGCCACTGACTCCCATTCTAAGACTTGTATATTTGTGCATTTTTTAGTGTGCACCCAGACTTCTGATCAGACAAGACATCACCTTGGACTTTTGTGAAACTTTGATGGACATTTTATAGACCAAAGGACAAATCAATCAATCTAGAAAATAATCTGCAGATTCATTTATAATAAAAATATAATTAGTTGCGCTTAAATCTCATCTTAAGCCTTGATGTTGGCCTATTACTTTATAAAATCCAGAAACTGCCGTCACACACACGTAAATGGTTCCTCAGCTGTATCTTGCTACTAAACTGAATTTGTTCATTGATGTACTCTTGCAATCTATCTGTGCCAAAGGGGAGAGACTCACTTGCATCACACCTGCAACAGTTAGGTGTGCAGTTACATAAGGCTCCTGATTGCACAGCAGCACACTCCTCTGTTAGCTCAGTGTTGTGACGGAGAGGAATCAAGGCTGGATGATCAGCAGGGCAAAGGTAACCAGTCAAGTCTCAGGTTCTCATTAACTGTAACTTTGTAGATAATATTAGAATCTGCACAACTAAAACAAAATATCTTCTTTAATGCAGGCTTTATTAGCTGATCTTATCTGAATAATAATAAATGTATATATAACCTTTTAAAAACAGATTTTACAAAGTGCTTTGACAGAGAAAGCAAAGGCAAAGGTAGGATATCCAGAAATCAATATAACAGAGAGCTCAACAGTGGAGCCAAACATTAGCAAGACAACATTTGGGTAAAGAAAAAAGATGCAAAACATAGGTGAGAAGACAAAATAAAACAAAACACATGATAGAAATGCAAATAAAAAAGGGTAAAAGTAATAAAAAAAAAATAAAAAAAGAGCAATAAAAGAGATATATCACATAAAAGCAAGTCTCTAAAAATGGGTTTTAAGAAAATAATTTATATTACCCTTATCTCCTCAGGCAGGTTGTTCCAAAGTCGAGGGGCCCTGATGGCGACAGCACGGTCAGAAGGGCCCCACCTGAGGATCTGAAGCTGCAAACTGTCCTATATCGGGCCGGACTCATACATGCTTTAAAAGTGATCAGTAAAATCTTAAAATCAATTCTGTCAAACAGGGAACCAATGGAGAGAAGCCAAGATTGGGCTGCTACATTCTGATCTAGTTGGAGGCGACAGTGTTTTTTGGTTGATGCTAAAAAGGAGGGAGTTAGAGTAGTCAAGTCTGGAGCAAATGAGTGTATGAATGACTTTTTCCAGATCAGTGTGAAAGCATTGGTTTGGGTGGTTAAATCGGTATGAATGGGTCTTATTTTAAACATGATAATTTGTTTTAAAGTGCTCATATTATGCTCATTTTAACGTTAATAATTGTATTTAGAGGTTGTACCAGAATAGGTTTATGTGGTTTAATTTTCCAAAAATACCATATTTTTGTAGTACTTCACATTGCTGCAGCTCCTCTTTTCACCCTCACTTCACTTTCATCTCACTTCTGTTCCATCTTTGTTGGGAGTCGCACATCCACAGTAGCTAGGTAAGGACTACTAGCCAGTCAGAAGCAGAGTATGAGGGCATGCCCTGACAGTACCTAGGTAAGGACTACTAGCCAGTCAGAAGCAGAGTATGAGGGCGTGCCCTGACAGTACCTAGGTAAGGACTACTAGCCAGTCAGAAGCAGAGTATGAGGGCGTGCCATGCTAGCAGCTAGGTGAGCATTATAATGTGTGTTCCAAAGTGACCACGTTTGTCTCTGAAGTAAAGGCTGGACTACAATAGAGCTGTTTGGAGCAGTTTGTGAACAGTGTTTTCTGTTGGAGATGGTAAGTCCCTTTGGGCTTTTTTACTTTGTAAACCTATAACGTGCACAAAAAAGATATATAACACAAAATAGGAAAGGGAAAAACGTCAAAAAGCAGAATATGAGCACTTTAAACAATGTTTTAAAGCTCATGTAAAATCCTAGTTTGAAAAGTAACTGTAGCTCCTAAATAATAGCTGTGAAGTACACTTCTTCTAAACTGTCCTAAGTATAAAGTAGTATCAAATGGAAATACAAAATTAAACAAAAGTACAGTACTTGGGTCCAATTTTCTAGCACTGCTGAGTTAAAAATCTTCTGTGGTTAAAACAAAGAATGAACATTTTAGGGCCATCTGCTGGCCGAAGCATGAAGGAGATCCTCAGCCTGATAATGAGCTGCTATGACAAAGAGCAGGAACACGCTGTTCCCCAACAAGTCATTTATTTCTAATGAACACAGCAGCCGTCAGATTGATTAACAAGAAGACTTAACTGCACTTCAGTGTGGAAGTGGAGCAGCTGGTGAGGAGCAGAAGACTTATTGTGAGTCTGTAGTAAAAACAGCTCGAACACAGACGTGTCTTTCAGCAGCTGCCACTCTGGACCCCCCCCACTGCCCGGCTGCTGTACTTTGATCCACTTCCATCACACAGCCTCCCTCTCTCCCTGCAGGCGGCAGCCGAGAGCAGGGTGATGCTGCTCCATGGTCCAATGCAGCAGGGATCCCCAAACACTTGACCCCAGGGGGGGTGTAGAGAGAGGGGGGCAATCTATTAGGCTAGAGTGCTGTCAATCTGACAAATTTGATTTCTGTTGGATCAGAGTACTTTGCTGCCTGTTGTGCCAATCACTGCCTTTCCGTTTGGTAAATGGATATATACTTTTAACACACGTTGTATGGAAACTGTGTACTTTGTTAAAATTTTGAGGCCAATTTAGAAGTAGAAACATATTGAACTCGTATTAGAGCAGTTGTTGCTGTAGGATATAAATTGTGAATTGATTGCCACCTCGGAATAACAGGGACCGCCCCCGTGATTACGTTGTTTTTCCGACTGCCAGCGTTCACATGGTTAGGATGGTCGGGATGCGTGTTCTTCTTCTTTTGTTATATTGGCGTTTGGCATAACAACTTGTTGCATGACTGCCACCAGCTGTTGGACGTAGCCGAGAGCATCAGGTGTGTGAAAACATGGAGGCCACAATAACAAAAGATTTGCTGCTGTTTTCTTATACGAGCATAGAAACAGCACATGGACAGGTGTTTGTTTGTGTTATCTTCAGGACAACGAACGGGAAAGGACACGGATAAGGTGTGGGTTTTTTTATACATGGGCCTATTTATAAATAATTTGAAACATGTTATGTCTGTGTATGTTTCTTGGCAGAAGCGTTTGTCCACAATAAACAGTTTATTGTCATTGAAATATGTTCAGTGAACCAAATTCGCCTACATCAAACGTCAGTTGTCAACAACGCGTCACCAACTGGGAAACTCTGTTAGCAAAATCTAGCCCGAGTTTCCCACCTCTGATTCCCACAGGAAGTGACGTTAATGGTGATGTTTTCACTGGGAAAAATGTTTTTTCCGATGTCCATGAACACAACAGCTTTCTGTGCCTGGTGTTGGTTCGTTGTCATTCTTTTGTGGAGAGGTCTCTGCCTGTGCTGCTGTATTTCTGTGTTCCAGTTTTCCCCCTGTGGTTTAGATTTATCACCAGATCAGTGTTTGTAAGTTCTCTTTGTGTTTTTCATTAAACTCCTTCATACAAACTGCTGCCCTCTCATCGCGTCATTCTGCATTTGGGTCCAAGTCTGAACCGCTCCGTGACAGGTGCTATATACATACTATGAAAGTATCAAAAACACTGAATCCACTGAGAAATGCACACAGCCCGCATTCAGAAACTGTGCCTTTAAACGAGCCGTCAGGACTTCTGTACGGTTGTGATGTCACAACTGTACAATATTTTGGTAGAATGTGCTGCTACAGTGCCGTTACATTCAGTCATTCCCCGGCTGCAATGATGCTGCAGAGACTCACAGAACGCAGATGGGAAAGACCCTGGAAAACGCTGACCAATCAGAGCAGACTTGGCTTTTTTGGAAGGTGGTCTTATGGCCCTGACACACCAACCCGATAATCGGCCGTCGGACAGTCTGGCGAGGTCAGTGACTCGAGTCTGTTCGGTGTGTTCCGTGCCGTCGTCCGTTGGAGGAGCCGTTGGCCTTCATTTTGGCTGACCTGACATGCTGGGTCGGAGGGCAGGGCAGTCAGACTAGTGGAGTGCTAACCCAGAAATAACGAGCGGGATGAGTGACGAACGCCTCTCAAAATCTGACGAAAATCTTTTAAACTGACCTTTGTCGATCTGAAATGAAGACAGATTCAGCAACTGCACGGCCTATTTCTCGCTTAAAATGTTTTCAGAAACACATTTCAGTGAACTATTTTCGTAAAATACGAGATCGTATTTCCAACAAGCTGCCATGACTATCGGCTGGATCGTATCTCTAAATCACATGTGTCAAACTCAAGGCCCACGGGCCGAACCCGGACCCTCACAGGTTTTCCAGTGTGACCCTTAGGGAAAATGAGTTTGACACCTTTGCTCTAAATGATCAATTTTCCAGTCAGTGCATTAGTAGGACTCCTCCAAAAATGATTATAACAGGAATTATAATGAACACAACTGCTGACTGCCGGCATAATAATTATTGTCTAGTAAAACAGAATGTCAAAAAGTCTGTCTTAACTCATTTTTACCTACATAATGTGTATAGTTATTTCATGTTGTCTATGTAGGGCAGCTTATTCCCTCAAAGTACTTCCTGTCTATTAACATTCAGGTCACAGTGATATGAAGATGAGCTCATCATCCCACAAACAGGCAGACAGGCCATTACACTCCAGAGGACAACGTAAGGGCCGAGGTGTCTCAGCATTACTTTAATCTCAGAGGGAATGTTTTTATTTCCCCGTGGAATGAAATCATCAGTTTTATTATTACCAGTAAACACCTGAACAGATTTGATTGATGGTGTGCATGCAGAATCATTTCTATCACCTTCAAACTAAATCTCTCATGCATGAAGACCTTGTACTTTAAATATGTACAGCAGCGGAGCCAGATATTGGAAACATTCAGAACTCAGCCCAAACCTAGGGGTGTCCGGGGGCGTGCTCCATCTACGGCAGCAATATGCACTATTTTTCAAGCAATTTGATAATAGAAAGAATCCCTAAAAATCTGCACATCATTTGGGGAAAACATGATAGTTGTCAAGGAAAAGAATCATCCTGTAGAGCCAACATCCTGTTTTATATCTAACTGTTCTCCAAACGTCTTCCTCATTTTGAAACCAGAACATAACAAATGTTGAGGATGACTCATTTTCACTCCTGCCACAAAGGGGGAAAACTGTCAGATGTTTCTATTTTTTAAGTTACATAACATTGGTAGGGTATAGACATTTTGCATAAACAGCATTACAAATCTTTAAAGGTCCAGTGTGTAACGTTGTTCATTATCTAAATCTGTGTTGCCCGTTCACATACTTGTCCTTTTTCATGAATATTTACCACCACCATCAATTCCAAGTATCCCTTTTGGCTTGACATTTTACATTTGCATTTGCATGAACTGGGGTAGACGCTCCATATTCATGCTCCATCTTGAAATACGTTAGCCGGTAAGGGACATACAGAACATACGGTGCTGCTAACGCTGCTAATGGGTATCGTAGCTTCCCGGCCCCGGGAAGTTTGAAGAAGGAAACATGGAGGACCACACGTATTCAAAATCCAAATTTCAGGAACAGGAGTCTTCTTCTTCGCCCAGAAAAAGAAAAAGGAGACTGAAAATAGCAAGAGACCGGCTTTTTGAAGCGTGAAGGCTACCGTAGCTGTAATACGTACTTTGAACTGCGTGGCGCCAGAGAGTTGATTGCGATATATGATCTCAACGCTAGATTGGAGAAATTCCCACACATTGGACCTTTAAACCATTTTTTTAGTAGAGTTCACAAAACATTTCTGCTCCATTGATTGACAGAGAGACTGAGGGAAAATAAAAAGGTTTTTTTTTTTTTAGTAATTTTAAAGATTCGGGGCTTTTGGGAAAACATTCAGGGCTGGAGCTCCAGAAGCAGCAGTTTGTCGCTTTTTATGAAATTTTTTTACACATTTTTTCAAGGTTTTCAGAAGTTTACCAAAGCCCAGTTCAGACCAGAGAGTCACGACAAGACGAGTTGAAACTTGCAACTTCTCTGCATCGTTCTGAAACCTGTCAGTTCACACCAATGAGACGAGATGGTTAGAACTTCCGTTCTAACTTCCGACTTTTAGTCTTTTTTTGGAGCTGGATATAGCATATAATGGGCACCCCCCCCAATGTTGAAACAAAACCTTGCTGATACCAGTAATAAAGTGGTCTGGGCATGCCCAGCCCGGTGGGTTGGGGAGGGGAGGCTGGAGAGGAGGGGAGGAGAGGAGACGAAGAGAGGGAGAGTGGGAGAGTTGAGATGTTTGAGCAGCTGAGGCGGACAGTGAAGACACCGACGAAGATCTGTACATTTCATCGCGTCTGTTTCCACCTGACGTGAAACAGACTCCCCCCCTCCTCCTCCTCCTCCTCCTCTTCCTCCTTTTCCCTCCACACTCACACACACACACACACACACACACACACACACACACACACACACACACACACACACACACACACACTCACACACGGATCAGGAAGCGGATATATATGTGGACCGCAGTGTCTCATTTGCACTTGCAGCATCTCATCATCATCTCTGGGAGAAAAACGCTGCCGCTGCTCCAGAGATAACATCCCGTGTTCTGGTGAGTAGACACCTTTCTGTACCCAGCCGCGTTCGTCTTAGTGAAGGAATGACGTTTTTTTTTTTAGCAGCTCGTTGCGGTTTTTTTTTTTTTTTGCGTGTTTGCTGCCTCGGATACGTGCAGTATTTAAGTGCACAACTTGAGCCACGTACTGTAGAGAGAGAGATAAAGAGAAAGAGAGAGAGGGAGTGCACTGCATCACTGACACATCCAGCAGGACCTGTAGGAGGCAGAGCCCCCGGGAGACACCTCACAAACACGGCTGCCATTGACGCATCTGTGCGTGCCCTTGGCAGGAAAAGTTGGCACTGTGAGTGTGTTTAATCTAAGGTGAGTGTGTACGTGAGAAGGTTTTAGATAAGTTTGTGTGCACCTGAACACACACGCACACACACACGCACACGCACACACGCACACACACACGCACACACACACACACACACACACACACACACACACACACACACACACACACACACACACACACACACACAGGTGAATGCAGAGCTGCTTTGTTTTTAATCATATCTTCTAAAAGGTGATTTTGGGGTATCCGTTGGCCTACGTCTATGTTTGCCTAAAATAATGTGAATTCATTTTTGAATTAATGCAAAAAATAGTGCTATCTTACTGCAGATGTTTTATGCATTACATAATTTGGTTTATCAGTCAAAACAAACAAACTTTTTAATCCATTCAAAGACTTTTCTTGCTTTTTCATGGATGAAATCTAAACCAGAAACGATCGATTAGTCGATTGGACAGTATATTAATCTGCAACATCTGTTTTTTTTTTTTTATAAACCAAAATGTACTGGTTCCAGCACAAACTGTTCATCCATTCATAGACCTTTCTAGATTTGACATAAATTAGATCTAAAGCTGAAATGATTAGCCGATTAATCGATTAGTCGATCGGAAGAAAAATTAAGCTGGAACATTTTTTTTTTTTTAACAATAATTGACTGGTTCCAGCTACTCAAATTTTAATATACTGTATTCCGGTTATCTTCTTTGATAGAACAGTTGGTCAAATGTAAAGGCCATTTTCCGAATTTGCTGACATTTCACAAACCAAATAATCAATTGAGAAAATAGTCAGAAAATGAATGAATAATGAAAATAATTGGTAGATGCAGCCCTAATGAAACCCAATTCTTTGGCTGTATACGAATGCATGCTCCTGATGATAAATGACACTGCAGGAAAAGTGTCTTCTCTGCAGCTCAGAGAGGACAGAGCTGCATGTCCGGTTGAAGACTCTTTCAAATGCCCCCCCCCCAGTAAGTAAACCGGAGAGCAGATCCATTCCCCGCCGGCCACCAAGGGCAGCTGGAAGCATTTTGTCTTCATTTGTTGCAGTTTATGAATTCCCCCATCTGGGGCTCAGTCTAGACTTTCAGTGAACGCACGGTGGGGGTAGAAAAAAGACTCTATTCTTCTCACCTTTCCTGGAGACAAGTAAAACACACACACAGAAACACACATCGACTCCATCACGTCTGCAGGGCTGTTTGTCAGAGCATCTCTCTCTCTGTGGAACCAGCTGCACACTCGATCTGCATGTGTTTGTTACATTGCAGATAGAAAACGTCATGTTGCTTTAGTTCTTTAATTGCTGTTGACAACCAGGATCAATTTCAGCATCTTGTGTAGTTGATCACGGATTGCTAAATGAGTTCACGAGAGTGAAAAAGTTGAAGGACAAGGTCAAAGACCAAAGCTACATCTACACTACTACTTTTTGGTTTAAAAAAAAAAAAAAGAGTAATATCTTTTGCTACGTTTACGCCTCACGTCCACACTATTCTGGCCTTTCCGAACTCTTAAAACGGAGACATTTGGAAACACTGCTGCTTGCTGAAAACGCTGTGGTATTTTAACCTAACCAAGTAGATTTGTTGCATAAACAGGTTCTGGACTGCAGGACAAAGCACGAAAAATTGTGCATAACCTTTTGTAAGATATCCTACGTTGTCCTTGAAGATGTAAATCTTTAAAAATTGGTCACAAATATAGTTTTATATTTAAAGGCTATGTATTAAAAAGACTCAGCAATTTCCTTAAACACCTGGGACCTGTAGTTTTTATCAAACGTTACTTAAATAGGAGGAAATATTGTGTTTGTTGGGGACTACTTTCAGCTGCAGATGAACACACATTTGTTGATCTAGTGAATATTAACAGCAGCAGGATGTGTATTATCCTGACAGTCAGAATAACTTCAATTTTATTTTGAGTAGCAAGTGACGTACTCCAGACGTGTTGAGTACACGTACGAACAAATCTTTAACAGCAATATTTTTGTTTTAAAGATAATATTTTTTGGGTTTTTCCGCCTTTATTTGACAGGACAGTTAGGTGAGAAAGGGGGAAGACATGCAGGAAATCATCACAGGTCGGATTCGAACCCTGGACCTTTGCGTCGAGGCTTAAACCTCTAAGTATATGTGCGCCTGCTCTACCCACTGAGCCAACCCGGCCACGACACCAATGTTTTTAATGATTGCGAACCCTTCATTTTCCCTGCAGTCGTTGAACAATGTGATAAATCTACTGGCACCTTATTAACCTCATAAACAGAGCTTGTGTTGGCCTTGTTTTGTAGCTTGGAACGTAACAGCCTGAATCAGCAAACAAGCGTCAATGAGCACAACAACATCAGACAAATTAAGAAATAAGAGGTGTGGGGCAGAGATTAACGTCTCCCCGCAGAGCTAAGCCAAGCTCAACGGCACAGAGGAAGAAGGTACATCAGGATCAAGTCATTGTTGGTTTTATTATTAAATGAAGTGACAATAATAGAGCTGCAAAGATGAATCTATTAGTTGTCAACTATTAAAGGTGCACTATGAGTTCCTGCATGGTTTCAGCGCGATTTCATTTTTGTCTCAAATCGTAGGCATCTCTCCTTGATCCGCTAGCTGCCTGCCCCCTGAACACACCGTGAAACAGCCCGGTCTCTGGAGACAACACAGGGGTCGTAAACGTCAGACAAACACTAGAGGCACAGGCTGGGCACCAAAATACAACAAACCACGTTCCAGCCAATCACCGACAAGATGGTTGGGGGAGGGGGTGGGGGTCAGTGAGAGTTAAAGCAGTTACACGCCGGGCCAATAATCGGCCGTTGGACAGTCTGGCGAGGTCGGTGACTCGAGTCTGGTCGGTGTGTTCCGTGCCGTCGTCCGTTGGAGGAGCCGTCGGCCTTCATTTTGGCCGACCTGACATGCTCAGTCGGAGACAGGGCAGTCACCCGGAAATGGCGAGCAGATGAGCCTCTCAAAATCTGACGAAAATCTTTTAAACTGACCTTTGTCGATCTGAAATGAAGACAGATTCAGCAACTGCACGGCCTATTTCTCTCTTAAAATGTTTTCAGAAACACATTTCAGTGAACTATTTTAGTACAATATGAGATCGTAATCTGAATGAGTCGCCAGTAATGGCCGTTCGAAAAATCCAAAATCCGGAAGCAGCAGCCAGATCCATGTGACGCGTTCGTCCAATCAGCTGCCGGTTGTCATTTTTGGGCGACAATACAGATTAGCGCCGCCTGCTGTTAAGGAGACGTATTACGTCTCGTCTCTTCGGTGTGTTCTGAGGCTTTTTTTTGACCAACTCGGGGAGACTGATCAGTCCAACTGCCTTTTCTGCCAACGGTCGGCCGTCTGGTTGGTCTGTAACGGCCTTTAGTCAGTTAGTCATGACAGTTACGGAAACATGGGGGGAGGGGCGAGCTTGCTCTGTGTTGTTTGGTATTTACTTGGATCATCAACAGAAGTGACGTCATGCAGGAACTCATAGTGCACCTTTAAATTAAACGCCAACTATTTTGATAATTGATTAATCGGTTTGTCATTTGTTATGAAAAAAAAATCAAATTTCTCTGATTGCAGCTTCTTAGATGTGAATATTGTTCTAGTTTCTTCTCTCCTCTGTGACAGTAACCTGAATATCTTTGAGTTGTGGACAAAACAAGACATTTGAGGACGTCATCTTAATTCATTAATAAAACAAATAATCAACAGATTAATCAACAATGAAAACAATAGCTGCAGCCCTAGACAAAAATAAAAACACAGAATATCGGCCTGCTTATCCTTCAGTTAGAGGATACGAGGTTGTGTTGTAGGAAGGACACACACACATGCCTGTGTGAGAGCTGTGATAACAAAGTGGTTAGCGCTAACAATGTTTGGGCTCCCATCCGTTCTTATTGAAAGATTTAGATAGTCACTCAGCCCCTCTGTTCTCCTGTTGTTAATGGTGCTGAGAAAACAGCATTAGTGAGCAAAGCGGTCTTGAATTACCGTTTTTGTCTCCTTCCCACGTCTGTTTTTACTTCTTCCTACACTCGCTCACTCTTTGCTCCTTCTCACTACCGCCTCTGTCTTTTTGTCATCATTTGCTCACAGCTTTTTGGTTGCCTTTTTGTTTCAAAGAACTAGCAGATTTCGCCAGCACAACAGTAAAATCAGTGTAAGTGTAATGAAGAGCTATATGCTGTGTCTTCTGCTCGTAATATCCAGCGCTGAAAGCCAAGAATATACGTTTTCAGAGGTGTGATAGCGGGAGTGTTTAAGAGGTGAGAGCGCTGGCAATGAAAAGGGGCCTTTTAGCATTTGGATGGGAGTGAGCATGTGTGATGATGGCGAACATTAGCATTTTACAATCCTGCTGTGTGTTCGTATAATGAGTGGTCGTCTGCTGCTAGCTACTCCAATCTGCGAGGCCTTTTCTGTGTGTTGGCTTCGGTGCAGATGGAGCGCTTTGCAGTGGCTTAAATCCTGTGTGATTAATAAAACGCAAATCTGTTGTAGAGGCACTTTCTCCTCGTTAACATGCTGACATTTCTTTTTAAACTGTGTGTTCTATTTATTATAGGTTTTAGGTGTTATTTATTTAGAGGGTCTATTTTAGCTGAAACACTGCAAATGTAATTTATTGTGTACACTGCTGGGTCTGGGTTACACATTTTGTTCCTTTATGTTTTAACATGCTTGAATGAGGATATTTTAATCTGAATTTGAATCTGAAATGCCTTCCCGTTGTGTCGTGCTGCTCACTCAGGAACATTGCAATACTGTATGAGTATGGGGGATATACAGGCTTCAGTCTTGGCTGTTTGGTAACATTTGGATGCCAGTAATTGATTTTCCTGACGCTTGATAGCCCACAATGTCTCACTGTGTGTCCAGCAGCAAGTGATATCACAGTTTATCTAGTTCCAAGGGGTTCAATCAAGTAGAATTACATAAATCACAAGCTCTGTTATGCACCGCTAAATATTTAGACGGTTTTTTATTGGGTAAAAATCCTCTGCTTTAAAGGAAAAATTCTAGTATCTTTTTTAGCTTTTAAGTGTCCAGTATGCCTCTTCAGAACTGCTTGTTGAATGGTAAAATAACTTCGGAAACCGACTCCCTCCACACCTTTCTGACGTCGGATTAAGATAAGATAAAACTTTATTTATCCTGAGGTAAATTGCTGCAGTTTGCTCTTTTACATCCTTATCCTGTGTATCTAATTATAGGTACTTTCTACATTAGATGGACAATACAGTGTGATGAATCTGAGATCTAATTAAACATCTCCTGTGTGAATAGTCGGAGCAGGTATTTGCTGCAGTTGCAATACAAAGTGGGACGAGAGGGAATATAAAGAATGAAGATATAAAATGTTGGAGGGGGCTGAGTCCGGCCCTTTCTGTAACTTTATGAAACCGCTAATCCAACATTCACACTTCACGCTGTGATTGGTCAGCTGTACAGAGATGAGAAAGGATTTCTTTTTCTAAAGCTGTTTTCTCCCAGATGAACTCCGAACAATGTCCGACAAATCAGGTTCAGGCATTGTCTCAAGTTTCCCTTTGACACATGTAGCACACCACAGGACATTGTCTGAGTTTGTGTCAGACCCGTTCTCACTTACAGGAAATCCTCCGTTTGGTTTAAACGAGGGGTGGCTCCTGGGTAGAGCGTGTAGTACGCAGGACATGACGTGGATCACGTAGCCGGTTTGTGGTCATAAACAAACCGAGTCTCTTGCCGTTCCTTGAATTTGTCTGACGATTCCAGCTTCCTAACCTGATCCGCCAGATGGTTTGTTACACAGAACCATCCGAGGAGCTGTCATTGATTAAAAACTGTTTGAAAAAGGGCAGCCACTTTCAAAAAAATACCTGGCAGGTGATTGGATGAACCATCTGTCTGTCATGTCCGCCATTGTTTTGAACAAACAGTCGTGACCGCCAGCCAGAAACTCCTCATCAGTAGCTCGGAAACAAACGCATAACTTGAAGCCTGGAGCACGTTCAATCTCAAAACTGTGTGCGCCGTTTTGCAACGGTTTCTGGATTTCCTCAGAATGGTGTGAAATAATATGCAACGGCTTTGAGGTATGTTTTCTCTCGTTTGGTGGGTGTGTCAGAGATGTTATCCAATAAGCAGCGACGTATATGTAAACTCATGGTAATGAAAAAGGCAGTGTGCTTGGGGGCTCGGGGCTGGACGTGCCCCTGACAAGATGGATTTTCATGTGATCCTGAATGTCTGTCCATGTACGTATCGTTTTGTATCTACTTTTACGTGGCAGCCTTTTGCCTGAGCCAAATCTCCCTTGGGACATTGTGATTTCCATTAGATCAGAGTCTGTCACTTGGCTGCCTTCTGCCAATCTTCCCAGCTCTTGTCACATGACCAATTAATGTTTCCATGGTGACTGTACAATTCTGATACCATGGAACCAGCAATGTTCGGCCTTTATTTTGACAGGACAGCTGAAGACATGAAAGGGGAGAGAGAGGGGGGAATGACATGCAGCAAAGGGCCGCAGGTCGGAGTCGAACCCTGGCCCGCTGCGTCGAGGAGTGACTTTCTTGACCGAAAGTTAAGGAAAATCGGTTGATTTTCTGTCGCTCACCTAATCGTTTTACCACTCAACAAAATGTAGGCTTCTGTGGGGAGTGAAGAAGAGATTGAAAGAAAGAGGAGCTCCAATCCTAATCCTCCACTTGTCACATCCAAGGAGTTTATTTTTAAAACATCCTCCCCATCGATCAATGAGTGCCATTGTTTGTCTCAGCAAGACTCTCAAGTTCACTCACAAAGCTCGCCGTTGACTGATGGAGGCAATCAATGTAATCATTTAATTTGATTGTCCTTAACGTTGTTTGTCTGAAATAGAGCAGCGGTCAAGATGTTGTGTGACATTCCTAGCGGCTCCTGAAAGCGGCTCCCCGCTTTTAAAGACTCAGCCTCAGGAGTGCTGACGCTGCTGTTCGGTGTAAAAGCTGACTTGGTGGTGTTTGGTGCAGTCTGCAGAGATGGGATGATCGCTGCATGTCATCTTCACCTGTAATCTCATACACTCACAGAGGGAAACTGTTGACTTTAGTGCTTTGTTGAGCCAGACTTTGAGGAACAGATTTTGATCGATGAATCCCACGTCAGAGGCATGTCATGGTCAAACATCTCCAAGCTTTTCAAGGTATTACTATAAGTACTGTAAATATAAGCTGCTTGAGCTGTGAGGTTGCCTGATTCATTTCTTCTTAGAGGACCTGACTAGCTGTTATTGTTACTCAGAGTCAGACGTGATCCTCTACTCAGGAGGATGCTGTATGTTGAGCGCCAGACTTTGCTGACGTTTCTGCTGTGGCTTTATTTAGATGAACGAGCTGCCTGCTCCAAGGGCTGAGTGGAGGTCAAAGGATACAAATGCTACAATGCTTAGATTTGTTGACAATAAGAAACTATCAAATACCACCAAACTTTTCTTTTAATGTGTTTATTTTTCTTAATGTGGGACAGTCACAGTGGGATGTATGTTTATCTATGTCTCTATCTTAGCCTGTATCTGTTTATGTCTGAGTGTGTTTGACCTTTTACCTCCAATAATGTCCATCTGTCTGCAGTTTATTTCTTTGGCTCCCTCCTGTCTCCTTCTCCTTTACCTCTGACATCCCCTTAAACTGCAGCTAAATAATAAATAATGGTTATAGGCTAATATTCATTCAGTCAGTCAGTCAACCTTTACTTAAAGGTGGTCAAATCAGAGTTGTTTACACTCTTTTACATGCGCGTAGAACAATAAAAGCAGAAGCATCGCATAAAAAGAAAGTTTGGTAACGGTGTTTGTGGGGGGGTTTTAGTGACAAAGATACTCAGCATTTCAAGAGTTTAGACGGTTGTGTTTTTAGTTTTTTTTTTTTTTTTTACTTTTCAAGACCAAAAACAAAAGAGCTAACGTGTAAGGAATGAATTCAGAAGTTCTCGCTCTGACGTAATGTGCAATCGTTAGCATGCCCAGCTAACTAGCTTACTAGCTACAGTACAAACGGAGCGTTATTTCAAAAGCTAATTGCATCATTAGCTAAAAGTACATTAGTTTCTGGGGTTACATGTGTTACATGCGTTCCTTTATAACGTCTCCTCAGACAGAAACGTGTTTTTTCCTTGTACCTGTCAGGAGTGGAGATGGTGACAAAAATACACCGTTAGCATGTCACAGTCTCAGTTTCTGCTATACAGAGAAACATTTGCCTTGTACTCTCTGTAGAATATCAATTAGTGGGTGGATGCCCAAAGTGGAGTTTTGTAGCTTTATTTTGTGATTTAAGATATTAATACATCAAGGCAATAATCTCGATGTCTGTAACAGAGTGAAATATCTAGGGCATGATGTTACAGACAGTTTAGTATGTGTTCTGATGCTGTAAAAATGGATTGTTTAAAGCGTATCGTACACCTCTGTATACTATAGCTGTCAGCCCTACAGTATACTGCACACTTGTAGGTTAATTACAAAAAGGGAAGCATGAAAAGATTACAGGTAGCATGTAATTATGCTTTGAGAATACTACTTAAAAGGCCTAGATGGGGTAGTGCTAGTGAGATGTTTGTGTCTGCACGAGTTAATACACTCCACCTGTTGTAAGAAATCTTGTGTACAAATTTATCCGACGACTTGATGCGTCTATGAACGAGATTATCTTGGTCATATCCAACATCACATTCAGTACTGTTCGTTGTCAGTCTCAGATATGGAGACACCGGCACAAATGTCTAATTTTATGAGTATAGATGAGGTATTTAAATACATATTTGTATATTTTATATCATGAAATTGTATTATGCCTCTTGGATTATGTATTAAGCGTTGTGTGTATTGTGCTGTCATTTCATTGGACCATGAGTCCGTAATAAAGTCTTATATAATACAGGGGCGTTTCTTTACTGAATGCAGCTTTAACTATAACTTGTGCTTGGATTGGGTCATAAACAACAACATTGTGTAAAACCTTCAGTGAATCAGGGATTAGAGGTAGTTTTATATTTATGAAACAAGTCCTATAGCTAGTGTGGATGTTGAGTCAACATGTACGTTCATATGAAGATAAAATAAGAGTGGAAAAGTGTTTTTCTTTTTGCTTCCTTGCTTCTCTTTAATATTTCAGTGGAGTGAGAGCGAGCCGCTCCTTTCTCTCTAATGTTTTCAGACTCTATAAGAGGTCTCTGATACATCATATCTCACAAATGGCACTCTTTTTTTCTTTTCGTCCCTCTTAAAAAAACTTTTGTTACTGAATATTTGAATGAAAATTATTTACTTCCGCAGCATTCAGAGGAACTATGATGTCACTCTTTATGCTCTATTGAATTATTTAAAAACTGGCACAAAATATAACATAAAGCAAAAAAACACTGACATTATGTGCCAAATATAGATGTTACATAACATGGTCGAAGGTTTGTGAACAGCTGAACATTGCTAAACCATGAACTACGGCCCCAGAACAAAAGTACACAAAGTACTGTTACTATACGTGTCCATATAATTTTGTCGACATACTGTAGTTCTGTCAGATTTTGGAGGTAAAGATGGCAGGTTTGGATTTTTCTTTTAAAGGCAAAGTCTTTAGTTATGAAGTTTAGTTTAAAGTTAGTTTGTTTTTTAGGAACTTTATTGTCTTTGGCTTCACCACAATAAAAACACCATAAGACCATTAATGAAGAAAGACATCAGAATGGCATCTTCAAACAACATGAGATTTAAAACGGTTAAAAACAGTTATAAAGTCAACATTTGAGAATAAAATTCGGAATCACCAATAACGCTTAGCAATCTCAGGAGGCAGGACCGATGAGAGAAAATTAAGTTTACTATAATAATAAAATAAATAATACATTTGTTGTCATATTTTATCTTTATCTATCTGCTCGTGCCTAGGGATGGGGATCGTTCATTTTTATTTATATTGATACAATTTTCAAGACTGCGTAACGATCCGAGTCTCTATCGATACCATTATCGATACTTCTTTTCTATTATTTGGTGGAAAGACGAGACGACAAATTCGTAATCTTAGCAGAACAATTATTGCTTTTATTGCAAAAACTGTGAGTCTGTAACTGTTTGATTTCTTCTGTCTCTGTTTTTGTTTTAACGAGCTGATTAGGCAGTCCACAGAGCGGTGCTCTTGGTAACCGGTCCGACAATGTTTTGAATGATTTGCGCAGGGGAGGCTAGTCTTTATGGTCTTTACGCACACACTGATCTTGTAAATCATTTGTCCTGTTCGCGCACGGATCTATTTTTAGACATAACGTTATATGATCCACTAGTCTTGATATCAGTATCAATAAGCTCGGACCTTATTGATTTTCGGGTTTTGAGAAATTTGGAACCGGGTCCTTAATAGAGCCGGGTCTCGAGAGCCATCCCTGCTCGTGCCACCCTGTCTCTGAAAAAATTAGGTTCCCATACAACGTAACTACATTGTATTTTCCAGCGACCGGCGCACGTTGTTGTAAAGCTTTAGTGTATACATTTTTGATATTAATAAACATCCGTTACATTCAAGCCGTTGCCAAATGAGTTGCAACAAAGCTAATTAAGACTATCAGCTCCACACAACTCTCTCTGTATTTCTCAGTATGACTATGTTCAGAAGATCGTGGCGTCCGGTGACTTTCCCTCGCAGAAACTTGAGGGAAGATAATGACCTCTTCTGAAGAGTCCATTATGTTTTTTTTAATCCTCCGTGTCCTCCTTGGCTACTAGCAACTGCGTTGAGGAGGAGGGGTAGGGGCACGTGCGCGATCACGGAAGGCTTGTATCATGTGAACGCGCCAGCGACAGTTTTGTTGTCATTACTTAGAATTCCTCATGGGGGAGACAGAAACTACGCTTTTAAACGTGGTTATTGTTGTGAATTAAAGCCAAACTACTTGGTTAGGTTTAGAAAAAGACTTGGTTTGGGTTCAAATAAGTATTTTTGATACAAAATTGAAGTTATATACATCAATTAAATTAACATAACGTACTTGATGTAGATACGTGACCAAGTCAATGTCTACTTTTGGTTTCACACAAGACACAAACCGCAGCCCATCACGACCTTCTCCCTATGCAGACTTCTCGATCTTTGACTCGAAACCTATTTGTGATACCCCAAAGACAAACGTAATCCGGGACAAAATACGTTTCCCTCGAAACATAAATGAAATACAATTTAGTTGCACAGTAAAGGCAGGTAATTTTTAGGAAGTCTTTAAAATTCTGCAACACTTCACCGACCCAAAGCTGGAACAAAGCCTTTAAAACGTCCGGCTGGCTAACACTGGCACATTAACAGAAATGTTAATTAATGTGTGTTGTCATTTATAAATAACAAAAAACATGCAAAAATTCACATGTAAAATTCCCGTAACCACGTGTTTGTATGTAAATATATCATCTGGAATGTTGTTCTTCATGTGATAAATTAACATGTTTTGTAAAAGTTCTTAATTCTTTAGCATATTTACTTTTTTATCTTATTTACCCCTGAAGTGTTTGGAAGGAGGGGTTCACATGCTTGAGATGTTGCCGCCCTGCAGATCAGACCACATGTATCCCACTTGGAGAGGGGTCCTGGTTGTGCCTTAAAACATTTGATTCCCTCCCCTGTCTTATGCACATTCGCTCCTTGCTGCACCTCCCCATACCAGCACTAACTACTCCACACTGACTCAGCATGTATGTGAAAGGCAGAGGGAAGGGAAGGGGGCAGGGCTGTAGGTGATGTGAGCCTGCTAACTGGCTGAGTGGGAGCGTCGCAGGCGAGGAGGGAGGCTGGCTGGCTGTGCTGGTCAGACAGGTCTGCACTGCTCTGCTGGAGAGAAAGAAGGAAGGAGGGAAGGAAGGAAGAAGGAATAACAGAAAGGATGAGAAAAGATAAACCATGTGGGAGGTGTAAATACTGTACGGGGGACGCGGCTGTGAGAGGAGGAGAGGTGAGTGTGAGATTGAGAAGAAGATTTTGTGTGTCTACAGTACAAATAGCTGTGAGTGTCTCTGGTTTTCTGCTGCCAGATCAGGGTAAACAGGATAAACAACAGCTGAGGTGGCTGGGAGCTTTGCACCACGATACAGATGATCCAGATGTGCATGTCATGTTGTCAGACTTATGAACCCAGTGACTAATGGGCAGAAGAAAGTGTGACACTTTTGTGTGTGTGTGTGTGTGTGTGTGTGTGTGTGTGTGTGTGTGTGTGTGTGTGTGTGCGCGTGTGTGTGTGAATGAGAGATTGTGTGTGAAAATGAAGGACTGCTTATTTTTGTATAATTAAGCCATGTGAGCATGTCAGTACATGCCGTGCCACCGGTGTTTAAGACGGGTCGCTTGTGATCAACAATTAGCTCCACACCCGGGCTGAGTGATAATTATTATCATTATTGAGCTTCAGCAAATATATAAAGGGAGGATCTGATTCGTGATTGATATTTGCCGATATTTAAACGTTTTTTTAATAACCGTATATATTTTTGTATATACGTTCTCTGGTTCCATCTTTTCAAATTTGAGGATTTGCTCCTTTTTTTTGTAAATTGTATGTCTTTGGGTTTTGAACTATTGGTGAGACAAAACAAGGACACCACGAATCATTTCCATTTTATATACTAATCAACATTACTAGGTTGGCTCAACGCCTCTCCCTTAGTTAGTATGGCTTTGTCGGACACCTCTAATTCAACTGTATGGTGACACTCCACCATTTAGTTATGAATGTTAGCTCACGCCAGTTACTGAAACAGAAGACTTGTCATGACAATGTTACATTTGAACAGATGTAGGTGTCCTTATTGATGGTGCTGATGTACAGCTCAGTCGTCTGCACAGCTTCATCTACTTTTGACATTTAACTGAATAATTTAAAGGTCCTATGGCATGCTGCTTTTTGGATGCTTTTATATAGGCCTTAGTGGTCCCCTAATACTGTATCTGAAGTCTCTTTTATATAGGCCTTAGTGGTGCCCCTAATACTGTATCTGAAGTCTCTTTTATATAGGCCTTAGTGGTCCTCTAATACTGTATCTGAAGTCTCTTTTATATAGACCTTAGTGGTCCCCTAATACTGTATCTGAAGTCTCTTTTATATAGGCCTTAGTGGTCCCCTAATACTGTATCTGAAGTCTCTTTTATATAGACCTTAGTGGTCCCCTAATACTGTATCTGAAGTCTCTTTTATATAGACCTTAGTGGTCCCCTAATACTGTATCTGAAGTCTCTTTTATATAGGCCTTAGTGGTCCCCTAATACTGTATCTGAAGTCTATTTCCCGAAATTCAGCCTTGGTGCAGAATTACAGCCACTAGAGCCAGTCCCACAATGAGCTTTCCTTAGTATGTGCTGCCACTTTGCTTGTTTGCAAGCCATGATGTCTCTCTCTCATGGGCGGGCCAAATTCTCTGGGTGGGCAAAGCAGAGAAAGGGGAGGTAACCTTTCCCCTTATGACGTCATAAGGAGAAGATTCCAGATCGGTCCATCTGAGCTTTCATTTTCTCAAAGGCAGAGCAGGATACCCAGGGCTCTGTTTACACCTATCACCATTTCTAGTCACTGGGGGACCATAGGCAGGCTGGGGGAACGCATATTAATGTTAAAAACCTCATAAAGGGAAATTTTCATGCCATGGGACCTTTTTAAAGCTTTGGAAATGAAATAAATACATCATCGACATGATCAGGACGCCAAGTGTCACTGTTATATATCATCATGATATGTAGTTTGTAACTTTTAGCGCTAATGTTGTGCAGGCACTCGAGAGGAGAGATGATGTTTTTTTTTTCATTTAGCTGTGTTTGGTACAGTGAAGAAAGCAGCTCAGGGTCATTTAGACAGATAAATCCATAATGAAAACCATCGTTAGTCACACTAGTCATAGTTTGTCAATAGAAGAGATCGACCAATTATCAGCCTGGCCGATTACCGGGGGCGATATTGGGCAATTTGCAGATTATCTGTATCAGTGTTTTGTTTTACCGATAAAGTTAATAATTAAAAAGTGGGCTACTTTGGCTCCGCTACAACTCTGTAAGCAGTCTGCAAAAATTGCAAACACACGGTTATCATGGTAAAACTCCAGGAAGCTATTTTTGTTTTTATTTGATTTTTTTGACTGTGTATTATGTTTAGAGTTTCAGCTTTATTACATACTTGCTTAAAGCATTTAAACACACGTTTTTGTTAATTTTGACTAAAAGATTTTCATTTTTACTGTGAAAGCATACCGGTTCCAAATATGCCTTATCAGTTTCATTAACTATTAATAATCGGTATCGATATCGGCCCTGAAAACCAATATCAGTCGACCTCTAGTCAAAAGCTAGGGGTCGACTGAAGTATTGAAGATGTTATGAAAAAAAAAAATCACACACAATGATAAATTGCTAGTGATCTTGTTTGTTGGTCTCAACGCTCTTTGGCTTTGATTTATCTAGCCTGGCGTTTATTATCTCTGCTACTGTGTTAGATGGCTGCATCAGTGTCCCTGGGCTGCTGCCCTCTCTGCAGTTGTCTACATTGACCCGTTTAGTACAACACGAGATGATAGGCTGAGCAAGGTCCCCTGCTGGGATTTGCTTTGAAATGTGAGTCACTTTCATTTGGATGGTGAAGATGTTGCAGGTTGGGAATCACAAACTGGAAATATATATTGCAAGAAAATGTTTTATTACTGGTTTTCCTAGTCTAGATCAACAGAAGTACATTTCCAGGGTAAAGACTGATAAAGTAAGGCTTTGCCCCTCCGCTTCTGCGCTCTGTGTGTTGACGTTCTCAAAATCCCTTCGCTTTGGGAAACAACAAAATTAAAGCTAGTGAGCTAAATGCTAGTTTTGAAGAAAATGTGGATCGTGCAACAAGGCAGGTCTGCTCGGTTCTTTCAGTGAATGATTGTAAAGATTTACAAAGAATATGTTTACAGTATTTCCTCTCTAACAGGGACGTTTTGGGACTGACTGTTGAGGATTGCTGTGGACGAAGTACACACAGAGATACACTGGTAAGAGCAAATGACATTAAACTATGTATCCAACTAATTTAAATAGCTCACGTTACTGTATTGTGTCAACAGTTAACTTCATTTAATATTGTATGTGACGTTTTCTTTCACGGGGTGCAAATGTTCCACCAAAACAAGTTCCTTCCCGAGACTATTTTGCGGAGCCACCGTCGCTGCGTCCGGAGCTTAGCGCCGCCCAAGACGATTGTGATTGGTTTAAAGAAATGTAAACAACGCAGAGCGGTTTTATCTCCTATCCCAGAATGCATCTGTGGTGTAGCCAGACCTATGTCCACAGCGCTGTGCCGTCTATGAAGACTCTTTTTAATCCTGCACATGGCAGCTCAGAGACGAGTGCAACCAGGAAAGACATAACTTTACTTGAAAACTTTACTTTTACATTTCAAAACCAAAAAAATAGGCTCATGTAAAAAGAGTGACACAGTGCTCAGTAGTGAGAGTGAGGCTGCATGTTATCTGTCCATCCCCAGGTGCATTCATGCAGAAATTACACTGGGGTTTGTATGCTGCATGTTAGCTTTTTGTCAGTAAATCCAAAAAAAACCCCGTTACAACGGGCATGCCAGGTAGTAAGCGGAGGAGTTGTAGAGGCAGCAAGGTCACGGCCAATGTGGTGTCTCTCCCTTCTTTTCTCCACCAGTGAGCCTCTCTGCATCTTTCTTCTCACACACTTTCTGTGCCTCTGCATGAGTCAGAGGACCCGTCTCTTTTGTCCGAATGTGTCTTTGAAGGCAGCAAAAGGAACAGAGCTGGAGAGCGAGACAGCCTCATGTCAAACGCAAACAAAAACTCATCTCTCTAAAGACAGCTCTGACACTCGCCTCTTTAATTCCACTTCATCCTCCTGATCCTGTAGTCAGCGCTTGGTTAATTACGATTCAGTGCGAGTGGAAGGAAGTTCATCGAGCTCGAGCCGTGTATGTTGGGTGTGACAGTGAGCCCTGCTGCCATTTCTTGGGAATTCGCATGAGTAAGCAGCTGTGCCAAATACAGTGTGATGTAACCTAATATTATGTAGAGAAATAAATAGTCATGAGCGGATAATGAGGGGTTGGATGTTGCACTGTGAACGTCCCTTGTCACCCATTAACTTCATACATACCCTGTTAATCCTCCAGGGCTTTAATGTGTTGCTACCTTAATCATCTAGTCATATTGCTGGAATCATAACTGCTAGTGCACAGCGCCAGCAACAAGCAGAGCTGAGAGCTAATATTAGCACGAGCCCCCACCACCACCACCAACGCAACCTGCAGCCGATCATATCCACGGAGCTAATATTAGAGCTGCACATGCTGCCTGGGGTTTCATTACCTGTGCGATTTGACTCGTAAACGCCCGACTAGAGACCCGATGGAGTTTATCCGTGTGTGTGTGTGTGTCCTTGTGTTGTGTTGTGTTGTGTTGTGAGCATCGTGTCCCAGAAGGACAACAAGAGGATGAGTCATCATTATCAAGCAGCTGTGGCTTCTTGTGTTTAGGTTGGGTGTGTCAGGTGGTGCTGCTTAACATGTTGTCCTTCAGTTTACAACTCTGCCATCAAGTCTTTTTTTTTTTACCCATGTGTATCCATGGAAGCTAAGAAGAGACATAAGTATTTGAATTTAAACAGCTGCTGAACAGTGTTGGGCAAGTTACTTCCAAAATGTAATACATTATAGATTACTAGTTACTGTCATTTGAGAGTAATTAGTTATATTACAATATTACTGTCTCTGAATTGTAATGCGTTACACTACTTTTGCATTACTTTTGAGTTACTTTCACCAAAATAACAGGGGAAATTTGATTTGGCAGCTAGCTTGTGAATTTCACCACCGGATCAATCAAGTCTCCTCTTTATCCACTTTAATACATCATAGATTATTCATATTTTGTATAATCAATATAAATATGCAAAGTAACTAAAGCTATAAAAAATAGATAAGTAAAACGTATAATAGGGAAGTAGGAGAAAATGAAAATACTCAATTAAAAGTACGACATTGTTGTAAAATGTTTGTTTATAGCACTTCAATAAGAAATTCATGTTGTTTAGTTTAAAACACTCTAAAGGAAATGTTCAATTATAGTGTGATTAAAACTCACTATTAACATTATTTACAGTACTTGATTTACAGCTGATTTGTGAAAAGGTAGCCTTCAACAAAGTAATGATTCATCATGAATCATTTTCTCCAGGTCTGATATTTGGTATCTTTGAAAACTTTGGTATCTTCATTAGAATTTAAACAACATGGTTAGATGGAGTTAGGTAGGAAAAAGTGATTCAGGTGAGCTGGTCCTTTTTAAACAGTTGCATTATCTGGCTGCAGAGGAAGAGGGTTGTGTTGCAGTGTGTTTCTAACACAGACCTTCCTGTAACTCTACACCTCCATCCCTCTGGCCGTCTGCCAGCGCAGCTCTCTCCTTCACATCCACGACTCCCTCATCCTCTCTCTCTCTCTCTCTTTGTGTTTCCTGCTCTCCGTCCATCTCTCCTGTGGTCTTTCTTTCACCCGTCTTTATCTCTCTTGCTCCCATCAACATCGGTCTCAGATGATGAATTGACGGATCAAATGAAGTTCAGGCCCATCAGCTCTTTTCAAGAATCGATAGCAGCCGACGTCGTCCTGCAAACTTCCTCTGTAGATGTGACAAATCATATCTAATGATAATCCCTGTGGATCTATCCATTTGAGCTGCTCTGTCACATTACTGGTGTAGCCAACAGGCTGTCCACGTGAAGCTCAAAACATTATTTATGTATACGTCCACACGCGGCCATCGTCTTATTGATTTTAGTAAAAAAACAACAGAACAACAGAAAAAACAATGCAGGGTTGTCAGGCAAAAAAAAGTTGAAAAAATCTTTTGCTGTGCTGCATTGGTAAAACAAATACATACATACAAGCACACGTCCGTGGTCAACAAGTCCTCCAAACCATACAAGAATATAGGTTGTTTATTCCTACCCTTTGATACGACCCATAGGAGAATTTTCTGTCCTCATATCTAAACCAGAGAAAATAATAGTCACGGTTTTTAACAGGTCGTTAAAGGACAAATCTGGCGTAAAATGAACCTAGGGGTTAATAACACACGTGTACTGAGTTGACCGTTCTCTGGGATATGTTTTCATGCTAATCGAATGTGGCCACTTTTAGTGCAAACCGCTAATTACCTTATAACGCTAGTCATCGGGGTACGGGTAAAGTAAAAAGAAATCTGTATTTTATACCACTAACGAGGCTCAAAATAGCACCACACTTCCACGGTAGCATAATGAGGGTCCCTACATGTAAACCGAAGCATTGAGAACTTTGTAAGTGTACAGACAGTTTATTAAAAAGATAGTTTAGAAAGACAGTACCGTTCACGTATACAGGCGGGCGCCATCTTGGGAAAACAGTCACGACCAGTCGAACGACGAACGCCGTGTAACGTGAGCTGAACTGTCACTTGAAATCTCCATTGGTCCGTGGTTTCCCAATGGGTCGATAGTGAAATGTAATTACATGGAAATGCATGAATTATATCTGTTTATTAAAATATATTGCACGGTGTTTGTCGTTCGACTGGTCAGACTGTTTTCCCAAGATGGCCACGTGCTTTTCACGCTGGAAACAACAGCCGCGGTGACCATAAATTAAGCTTTATACTCTTTCACCTTACTTCCTGCTATGCTCCCGTCATAACTGCTACACAACGTAAATATGACTTGTGATTGGTGCTTGAACAAACGATCTATGTGGGTGTTTGGGGGAGGACTTTGTAATGTGAATGTATATTTCTACTGTTTACCTCTGAGTAAAATACAGACTTCACTTATCCTGTACAAATGTGCCACCCGAAACACGTAGTGGGGGTAAATCACATGAGGTCCCCCTGGTAATATTGGGGTCAGCCCAATGGTCCCACAGCCCTATGTTCCCACATTTCTAGGGCATTTTCAAAATTAGGTCTTGTGTTCCTACATTTCCCTTCAAGGGTTAGGGTGGGTTAGGGGTAACAGGGGAACATAGGGCCTAATTTTGGAAACAAATCTTAGAAATGTGGGAACTGTGGGAACATAGGGCCTAATTTTGAAAAGAATTGTGGAAATGTGGGAGCATAGGGCTGTGGGAACATAGGGCCTAATTTTGAAAAAATTCTTGTGGCTGTGGGAACATAGGCACGCTCCCGTAATATTAATCCCGTGAGAATAGGGTGGACGAACGGGCCAAACCAGAGAGAAAACGGTGTGTTTGCAGTGTGGAAGTACTCTTCTTTTGGTAGTGACAAAGATGAAAAATCTACTAATCAGCCGAGTGGCTTCATCACTAAACCATCTCTGTCACGTTTATGATGCAGCGGAGGAGCCACGTCGTCTTCCTCACACCTTGTTAGACAATGGGGCCTCGTGAAGCCACCAACAACTGGACAAAGGCCCTTCTTTGTGAATAGCAGTGGGAACAGTAGCTCCGAGGTGTGAAAACAACAGAAAGGTAAGAGTGTGAGAAAGGGAGAGGTGCTAAAAGTTGAAGAAAAAGAAAAAAAGGAAACATTTTAACTTTATTTTTCCACAGTGAAGAGAAAAAAAGGGTTAATCAGATCAGTCGAAACAGCCAAACCTACGTGGCTGTGACTCCATGCAGAGAGGCCGGGTAAATTAATTTAAGAATTTGTGATGGGATTGAGTTTGGTCTCTTTGAAGACGAGGGCAGAAACATCAGTTGGGGTCAGGGAGGGAAAGTGGCTCGCCTCGAGTGCCAACTCTCTCACAAGTTCTCTTTGTTCTGTCAACTTCCATTTTCAACGCACACGTTCTCTCCCACTGCTACCATACGGCAACTCCAATCTGTCGCTGCTGGCAGCAGTCTACAGTTCACCATCCTCCTCTGAGTGACTTTCTTTTTTTTTTAAACAAGAGTTCTGTTGTCTGAGGCTTTATTGGCGTGGAAAGTTGTTCTGCATGAGCGCTAAACAGAATGGTAACAATTGGACAGAATTCAGCTTGGTTGAATGAATGCCAAAAGATTTAGCTCAACAAAGAAGAAAAAGAGGCTCCAGCACAGGATTTAGACACAGAATAATAAAGACGAAGTAAAGTAAAGACCCAAATCTGAAAGATTAAGGGTCTGGCAATGAGTAATGAAAATGGCCCAACTTGAGGGGCGGCACCAAGCATGCATTTGAAACTCTCACTGCACGCAATTGGATAACACTACGACCAATCACAACAATACACGGGGTGGCGTATCCAGAGCCCCATACGCTTAGCTACCAGCGGAGCTAACTGGTAGATTAAACTCTTAGCTACCAGCGGAGCTAACTGGTAGATTAAACTCTTAGCTACCAGCGGAGCTAACTGGTAGATTAAACTCTTAGCTACCAGCGGAGCTAACTAGTAGATTAAACTCTTAGCTACCAGCGGAGCTAACTGGTAGATTAAACTCTTAGCTACCAGCGGAGCTAACTAGTAGATTAAACTCTTAGCTACCAGAGGAGCTAACTGGTAGATTAAACTCTTAGCTACCAGAGGAGCTAACTAGTAGATTAAACTCTTAGCTACCAGCGGAGCTAACTAGTAGATTAAACTCTTAGCTACCAGAGGAGCTAACTGGTAGATTAAACTCTTAGCTACCAGAGGAGCTAACTAGTAGATTAAACTCTTAGCTACCAGCGGAGCTAACTGGTAGATTAAACTCTTAGCTACCAGCGGAGCTAACTAGTAGATTAAACTCTTAGCTACCAGCGGAGCTAACTGGTAGATTAAACTCTTGCCGTATCCGGTCGGCAAAACAGCAAAAACGTCCTTCTTGGAACGATTTGAGCGCCATCTTCTGTTCCTCTTTTAGATAAAAAGCCAAGTCTAACTCGTTCATTGTAGCGGCCATAGCCGTTTCAAACAACTGGTGTTCATCCGTAGCCATCTTGCAATGTTTACTAATGACTTTGACGTCGCAGCGCTGTTGTCATCTGTTTAGTTCACCTCTGGCCCGCCTATATCAGATACACCGATGTGATTGGTGCAGCTCGACTACAAGGGCATAGTTAATGAGCATCATTACTGAATGCCAGAGCGAATTCAAATTGTGCTCTCGCGAAAACTCTGGATTTCCAGGGTAGGAGTTTGGTCCATGATGTGGTTGACCTGCATCTGATGTTTGACCCGTTTTCAGATCCTTTACTTCAGTAAAAAAAAAGTGAGTGAGTTTGACTTAAGCATGAACGTGCATGTTGGTCTGTCCACACCCAGGCTTTTTCCTTAATAGAGACATTTTTGGCGCCCCCCCCCAAAGACATTTCAGCCAGCATCAAAGGAAAATCACCAGTACTAAAATGATAAGAATTGAGAATAAAAATAGCAATTCAAATCCTCTCCGAATTTGTTTAATAGCAATTTGTCAAACAGCTGTTGAACAAGCAGAGCATAAACTTAAATACGACATCTCCCCTCCACAACCCCCGCTCCAATGTTGTAATAAAATATATTTTTATAACAAGTTTTGTTAATTGGGTTTTCATTTACTGTACAGGGACTGATCATGCTCACTGCCGTGCGTAGTCCCCCCCTAAAGGCCCATTCTGAGCCAGGAACCTTTTTCTGGAAGTCATATATACTGTATATATATGGCGGGTTCAATATCTGGATCAATATCTATCATTTCTATGTGTTTTCAAGACGTCAGTTTACATTCATGTCAGGCTCACAACCAGACGTCGTCTTCATCATCTCACTGTGAATGGAGAGGAGGCTCAAAGTGTAGACGTCTTTCTTCATTCAAAAAAAAACAACAAAAACACTTTGAGCGTCAGTGAATAAGGCCTCCTGCACACTGCCTGCGTGGGGTGAGCGTGGCGTTTCTGTTGCGTGTCAATTGCGTGGCGGCTGCGTGGTGTTTTCTATGTCTTTGCACACCAGAAACTGTCTGACGCGGCGCTGCTGCTGCTAACCTCGTCTGTACGCATGTATGTTTCCCATTGATAAAATGAAATACCATGTTAAACATGAATATATACTGATTTGACTGCAGCCGTCCGTATTGACGGCTCAATAGGCTACAGAATATTTCGTTCTGTATTGACAGGTGCAATATTTGAAAATCGATAATTATTATTTTTTTAAATTACATTTATATCTGCATTTATGTCAAAACCTAGAGACTTTCAAACATCAAAATGTCATTTATTAAATGTATTTGTGTCAAAATTATATATAAACATCTTTTTGTATTCTATTTTGCCTGGAAACGCTTCCAACACGCTTGCGTGTCGCGTGAAAAATAGGCGTCGGTTCTATTTCTAGCATGCACGCGTTTTCATCTGAGACGTGCGTGTCACGCAGGCAGTGTGCAAGCTCTAACCTGAGCTCTAACCTGTTAACATGAGCGGCGAAATAAAAACGGACACGCCACGCAGCTGACACGCTCATTTTAGGAGCCCTAAAGGCGTCACTTGTTTAGGCGTCTGTGGACTTTCAGAACAGGTTCAACATTTCAAAACGTGCGGTCACTCACACCAGTCCTGAACAGGAATGACCTTTTACAACAAAACGGCTGTTTTCAAAATGTCTAAATATCAGTTCAATCAGGACACAACTCATTTTAAGTGAACAATTATTTATTGACGTGCACAATAAAAATGAGAAAGGTATTTGGCAATTGGACACCCATCGTGACCTCATCATATTTTAAAGGGAAGGAAAGGAAATGAGGAACTGGAGGTGAACGGGGCGGAAGAGGGTCGCGATGATTCACGCTGAAATGAGAGCTGACAGCAACCGAGAGGAGAACATTTAAATGTTGACAGCAATCGGGCGCCTGGGTAGCTCACCTGGTAGAGAGCTCGCCCACATACAGAGGCTCAGTCCTCGACGCAGAGGCCGCGGGTCGGCTTCCGACCTGCGGCCCTTTGCTGCATGTCATTCCCCTTCTCTCTCCCCTTTCATGTCTAAGCGGCCCTGTCAAAAATAAAGGCCTAAAATGCCAAAACAAAAGAAGTAGATAAATATTTTTTTTTTTCAAAGATTCTTTTTTGGGCATTTTAGGCCTTTATTTTTAAAGGAAAGCTTAAGACATGAAAGGGGAGAGAGAGGGGATAACATGCAGCAAAGGGCTGCAGGTCGGAATCAAACCCACGGCCACTGCGTTGAAGCGTAAACTTCTATATATGGGCGTGCGTTCTACCAGGTGAGCTAGGCACCCAAAAAAAAATAATAATAATAAAGAAATATTGACAGCAACAATGTGATTGGCTGATAGAGGTTGCGGCTAAATCTGGTTGGTTTAACTTTAAATAATAAACACCCCTAATCAGCTGATGAGGGGAAGCAGGAGAATAGTGAGAGCTCGGGGAAAGATGAGTGAGTAACATAAGATAAAGTCTTCCTGACTGAAGTTGCCTTGAACTGACAACTAGAAGCCCTTTCAGGAGGAGTCTCTTTCAAAAGACGCAAGTACACTGAGACACAGTCCTTCAATACATTAACCCGATTTGTACTTGGTGTTCAATAATCCAGTTGAACCTGCTACGTCTTTAACTGACGTCAATGTATATCTAATTCAGTCCAACAAGTCTGTGTTCACAGTAACAATGGCAGCACCTTTCTAATGCAACGATTTGCTGTAATGAGGCAGAAATCAGCTGGCCTTGAACAGTCTGTACATCTTTATCTGCGTGCGTTAGGAGGAGGTGTAAATGAAATGCCTGAGATAATATCTGAAGTGAGGCTGTTTACCATCGTTTTTCCCTGTTATTATTTTGAATGCTGAAGCTTGGCTAGCTGTAGCATTTTGCTCCTCCTGTTTTTGGCAGAGAGAGTGCTTTTACTGTGCTTGAATATAAATTATTAAAGTATTCTTATTTATTGTCGTATGAATCAATTAACACGTCATATAGCCTCAGTTTGTGTTTATGTTATTTTTGGGACAATAAAGAACAGGAAACATTAAGGCTGGAAACATAATGTATTTTTTATCATTGTCGACAAATAGATATAGCTGCTGCTGTAAATTATTTTTTTATATATATTTGCAGTGGTGGAATGTAACAAAGTACTGTACTTCTTTCCATTTTCTCCTTCTTTCTACTTGTACTCTACAACATCTCTGAGGAAAATATTGTACTTTTTACTGCAGTACATTTGTCTGACAGCGTTAGTTACTTCTCAGAAAGATTTTCATCCCCTTCCTGTCCAGTGAAAACCATGTATCTCCAGATGTGTTAATGTTGAATGTTTGTGATAAACTGAAGGATGAAGGGTTAATTAATGCATGCATCACAAATACTGGAATATCCCGTCCGTAACGAGCGTCAATTGAGGGACTCCAAAGACAACAGATCCTCCTTTTTTTATTTCTTTCATTCACAGGTATGAAGAATAGGGAGCTGTTGGAGGTGTCCCATGGGCATGTTTGTCCTCTGGCCGTCCAGCCTGTGTGTCTCTGCTCTGCACACAGACGCTCTGGGAGGGAGAAGAAAGACCGTCTAAAAATAAACTGACACGCACCACCAGCAGAAAAACAAACCGACAAATAGAAGAAGAGGACACAAAAGAGTTTCCCTTTTTCGTCTCTGTCACTCTCTCTCTCTCTCTCTCTTTGCTCCATTTCTGTTTCTCTGTCCTCATTACGGCTTGATAGGAGGTCATGTCCCAGTCTGGAAAAGTCCTTCATTTGTATGTGGAAGTGAGGTCTGCCCCAGATCAGAGCGGAGGGAAGGAAGAGATTGCTCAGGGGCATTCGGTTCAGGACAGTCCAGCGGAGCTCCTGTCTCAGCTAGCGAGCCAGACGTGCGTCACCAAGGCCTCCGCAGCTCACCGCCTGCTTCAGGACTGCACACACAGCCAGTCTCCTTCCAGAAACAGCTTTCAGCTCCAGCAAGCCAGCAGCTCCCCGACAGTCCCCAAGCTTCGGAGTACACCATGTGATGGAGTGTCTGCCGTCCACTCTTCGCCAATAATGCCCTCTTCTGGAAAGGTCTCCGTCCCTCACACGCCTCCCAACTGCCGGAGGTTTACCAAAGAAGAGGTCAGCGATGGCACGCGGTCTGTGGTCACCTTCAGCTACATTGAGAAGTCCAATGTGAAGGCCGTGGAGAGTCCACGCAACTCTGTGTGCGAGAGAGGGACCAGAGAGGAACGATCCACCCCCTCTTACTTTCGTAAAAGACTCAGTGACCCAGTTTGGTTTGGGAGTCCCGATTCATCGCGCAGCTCTAGTCCCAAGCTGACATTTCAATCTCCGGGAAGTCACCAGCAGACATTCTCTCCCGGCCTTCGCCAATCAGCCTTGGACCCCATCGGCAGGGCAGCTACCCAGAGGGCTGTGGAGGAGTTTGGCTCCCCTCTACTGAGAATTAAACTAGCCCACGCACTTGAGCAATCCTCATCTTCGCGCTTCAACCAACAGCCACGCTGTCAGTCCTGGGCTGGCTCTCCTGTTCAGCGTCAGAACATCAACGCAAATCTCAAAGACTTCACAGATAGGAGCCAGGCTATTTGTGGGCTGCCTCGGAGCCCGGCGTCAGACCAGCTCTCCTCGCAGTCCAGGCAGTCTCCTCACGCAAAGCCAGAGTCCTGTGTCGAGTCCCAGAGCCCTCTTCACTGGTCAGCAGAGGCCAGAGCTGTGGTAGGAAGTCCAGCCATCAAAAGACATGTTCACAGGTCCTGCAACAGGAGCACTCCACCACAGGGAAAAATCCTCCAACTTGGCAATAATGTAGTTGAGGGCTTGAACCAGTTAAGTGACAGTAAATCTTCCTCTCCAGCTCATAGCCCTGAAGTCGCCCGCAGGTTAGCAGAGGAGGCTACCAAACTATCTTCCATTCTCACAGAGGCACGCAGGTCCTCATTGCACAACGCTTTAGGTGATCCCGCCGGAGACTTTCACAATCCAGCTCCAAACGCACAACAGTCTAAGCAAACGCTTAAGATGAACATCCCTTTAAACGAGCAACACGCGCAAGCAACTGACAACACGGACTCTCACCAGCCTGAAAACCCCCGTACTAATTATCAAACACACCAGGAGGACTGCGTTCAGAAATCCCAGCATCAGAGCTCAACTTTAGCAGCCGCTCAGAGTTCCCCCGCCATTCGTTCACGTGTTTTCCGTCCGTCTCATCCTCCCACTGAGCTCAGCTCTCCCATGAGGGACCCCAGGTTATTCCAAGCTGAGCTCCGAGCCCCAGATACCCCCACCCTGCATCGCCGTCAGCTCCAGTACGCCAGAGACTCCTGGACCCCGGGCCTGGACAAGAGAGGAGACCTGAGCTGTTTCGAGAGAGGCGACTGCACTGAGCTTGCACGCAGGCTCTTTATCACTCAGAGTGTTGAGGAGGCGCCGGTCAGCTGGACATCCAGGCAGCAGTGGGGGACACAGGTGGAGAATAGCCCGAGGCCGAACACTGATGCTGGATTTAGGTCTGTTAATGACCAAACGCCTGAGCGTCAATCCAGTCACCGTCGCCGGCCGCTCAGTCCCACAGCCCAGCAGAAACGAGCTGAGCAGAGGAGGAGAGAGATCCTGCTTCTGGGCCCGGTGGTGCTGGACTCTCCAGAGGAGGACGAGGGTGAGGAAGGCCAGGGTGATGAGATGGAGGGTTATGAGGCAGAGGAGCAGAGGGTTCAAGAGCCTCCAGAGGCGGAGCAGAACGGAGTGATGGGAGGGTCGTCCTCGCGGAGCTCCAGTGGCGTGACGGGCAGCTTGGGGGACAGAGACTGTGTGTCCCCCGAGTCTAGTCAGTCCAGTCACCAGAGCAACGAGACCGGGGCCGCCACCTCAGGAATACAGGTGGGCTCTGTCTGGGTGAATTGGTGGATACTAAAAAATATATATAATTTAGAGACTTTAGAGTTAAAGGAATAGTTTGAAATTCACTTTTTTTCTCAAGAGTTTGATAAGAAAATTGGTACAACCCTCATGCGTGTGCTGTAAGTCTGGAGCTGGAGCCAGGTGGCTGTAAGCTTAGCTTAGCATAAAGACTGGAAGTGGGAGGAAACAGCTAGCGCTCTCCAAACTTCAAAAATCTATCAACCAACACTACAAAATCCCACTAATGGTGAAACACTTTGTATTCTTTTTTTTAATTTAATCCCCATACAAACAGACTTGTAAAACAGACTATTTTGTTATGGGGAGTTACTTGCTGGAACTATTTCTTTACAAACAGACATTTATATTATATATCAGATATTTTATCAGAAATCAAGAAAATGTTGCATGTAACTCCCCCTAAAGCTACAAATTGTTGTTTTCACATTTCTGTTTGTGTGGAGATTAAACAAATGAGATATAGCGTGTTTGGTTGATGTGTTTTATAACTCTCTAGTCTCTAGTCTTTATGCTAAGCTGACTGACTCTTGCTTCATGTTCACAAACATTTAAGTGGTATCGATCTCATCTTACTCTAGACAAGAACAAACGAATTTCCCAAATGTAGTGCCATTCCTTTAATGCTGCACTGCAGAGCTACTAGCCTAATAAGTATGCCGCTGTGTTTGTGTGTGTGTGTCTTTCAGACGGACAGTGGCTGTGCAGTGCCCGTACCCTCGCTCCATTGTCAGAGGATTGCTCGTGCCAAGTGGGAGTTTTTATTCGGGACCCCTGCTGAGGAGGCTGCAAGCAGGGGGGAGAAAAGTGAGAGCATGTCCCTCCTCAATTTAATCTAGTTATTATCATCATGTTATACCAGTTTTGTTTTTTTATATAAGCTATGTATCTCAGATCAACACAAACAGAGAGAGAAAGAAGATCAGACTGAAGCTACAGAAACTCCACCTTCATCAACCTGCAGAGAAACTTAGAAAAGAAGAAGAAAGAAGAAAGGTTATAGGTCATAAAGGCATCTCTTATTGTGAAACGCCTGTCTTACATGAGCCTAACGAATCGGTCTGTTTCATAAAGACGGGCTGATCGGAGCCTGATTCAGAGGCGGACCTAGACAAAAGTTCTCCAAGTGAATCTGGAGCACCTTTGTAGCAGAATGGTTCAAGTGAATGCCACGTAACCACAATGTTCTGGGTTTGATGCCAGCTGGGGGCTTTTGTTTTATGCCATACTGTGTTCCAGTTGAAATGGGTCGGAAATCTCAACTGGAACGCCCCCTGAAGTCGGATTTCACACTCTGATATTTTTTTCAGACGCGCACCAACCTTAGTCTGGCATTGCCAGACCTTACTCCACAGCGCTGTAGAGTAAGGCAAATCTGGGTTGTTTGCATTTCTTTAAACCACTCACAATCGTCTTGGGGGGCGCTAAGCTCCGGACGCAGCGCGATGGCTCTGCTAAATAGTCTCAGGAAGGAACTTGTTTTACAAAAGAAAACGTCACAAACAACATTAACTGAAGTTAACTGTTCACACAATACAGTAATGTGAGCTATTTAAATTAGCTGGATACATAAACCTCATTAGCTCTTACCAGTGTATCTCCGTGTGCACCTCGTCTACAGCAATCCCACCAATCGGTCCCAAAAGTCCCAGTTAGAGAGGAAATGCTGTACAATTTACAATCATTCCCTTAAACGTGATCAAAACTTGCAATATTCAGTGTGTAGCTTGCTAGCTCGAAGGTTATTGTTGTTGTTGTCCCGAAATCGAATGGAGTTTGATCCGGACTACATCAACCCCCAACCTCACGATCACAATACAACACGTTGCTATAGTGTTTGCACGTGCAAAATACCACATAATGCATTGTTATCAACTGGTATTGCTAATAATGGCTAAGCTGGCTAGAGTCCCCCTGCCACCGTTTTTACGACCTATAACGTTAACTGGAGGACGATCAACTCGGGTGTGATGTCATTCCCAGTTCTGAATTTTGAGGTAAATAGTACGCAGCGTCATACGCCCATTTCCAGTCTGCCTCTCCGCTGTCAACTGTCAAATAAAGAAGAAAATGCCAAAAAAGAATCTTAAAAAAGACAAATCTTACCGGTCATCTTTCAGTACTTGTTTGAAGGTTTGATACTCGGCCTTTAAATATAGTTCTGGAACAATTAGAGCAAACAAATAATCTAAATATGTTTTCTGTGCAGTGACAACAGGGAATTAGCAAATACAGCCATTTACATTTTTTTTTTTTAAATCATTGATGTGGATGTTTCCCTCTCTCCATGTGCAGATTCTCTGGAAGCCTCCACAGCTCCTCCCAGCGGTAACTCCAGCGAGTCTCCCACCCCGACTCCCCCTTCCTCCCTCCCTCTGCTTTCTGCCAATCACGAGGTGCAGCATGTGGAGGTAGAGCTGCTGACCCCTCCTCCAGCTATAATCGGGACGTCGCCCAAAACCGGCATCATTCGCCGCACGTTAAAATACTCAGAAACCGACCTGGACGCTGTTCCGCTGCGCTGCTACCGGGAGACGGACATAGACGAGGTGCTGCTGGCTGAGCAGGAGGACGCCGACTCTGCGTTCGGGAGTAACCGCAGCGTGCAGGGCACCTCGGGGACAGGCAGCAGCCCGCTGGGGGGTCTGGCTTATGGTAGGACGGATGGGGAGGAGGGGGAGGAGGGAAGGGGAGAGGGGGAGGGGGAGGAGGAAGAGGAAGATGAGGAGGAAGAGGAAGAAGAAATGGTGAGCTGGGCCAGTGTGAGGATGCAAGGAGACAACAGGAAGCAGCTGTACGCAGCTCAGGAGGAGTCAGACGTGTTTGGTCACCTTCTGAAGAGGTGAACATGACACACACTCACAGTCACACACACACACACACACACACACACACACACACACACACACACACGTTCGCAAACATGAAGAAGAAGAAGGATTTCCCCCTGACCTATAGTTTGATCCTCGTAACCTATTTTTCAAGTAGATTGTAAACAGAGATTAATCGATTAGTTGTCCCATATTAAATTAATCGCCAACTATTTTGATAATTGATTACAGTGACAGTTAAATGTGAATATCTTCTAGTTTCTTCTCTCCTCTGGGACAGTAAACTGAATATCTTTGATTTGTGGACAAAACATGACATTTGAGGACGTCATCTTGGGCTTTTTGCATCTTTAACAGCACGTCCTGACTTGATAGAAAATACAGTTGAAGTCTCTTTTTCTAGATGTTCCCACATTTTCTTAATAAACCATTTTTGTTGCAGTGTTTCTAAAACCTCCCTCTCTGTCCAGACCAGTGGAAACATTTTTTGACAGCCACCACCCGGCCCTGAAATCCCCCATCCTGGTCTCCGGTCCTCGCTGTGCAGCAGAGGACACCTTCAGCCGCCACTTTGAGAGCATCATGGAGTCTCACCGAGCCAAAGGCACGTCGTACAACAGCCTGGACAGCGAGGAGCTGCTAACCTCGAGCACCCAAACCGTCCTGACCTTTGACCTGCCCACACTAACCCCCGCCATCCATGGGCCGGTCTGCCAGAGCGCCAGGCAGATTGTCCAGCTTAGCTTCGCCCCGCTGGCACACGACGAGAGGCCCAGCATCTCTGACTCTATCTTCACCATGACGGGGGACTCGGACGCCACCAGAGCCCCCTCAAGCGAGAGGCTGAGCAGCGGTTCAGACGACACGCCACCCAAAGGGCGAGGGTGTTCACAGCTGGGGAGCAGCTGGTACAGCAACCCGTCTTTCTCGTTACCAAGGTGAGTTAGCACCATAAAGAAATGGGATGGATAAGCACATAAGAAGCTGGCTCCAGACTAGTTTAATGATAGCCAGACAGATTATTTTCAGAGGATGGAAAAATGAAGGGGTGCCGTTGATCCAGGAGTGGGCTTGTGAGATGGCTAGGGCGGCGTTTGAAAAAAATGTCATATAAAGGATTTGACAGATTAGATGTCTAGACTAGAAAATGGGGAAAGTAGTTGAACTTTCTGGAGCGCTCCTAAGAAGCTTTGTGCTGGGGAGAGATCTGTATGATAGGCTCATGGTGTTGTCATTTACACATATGTTTATTTGGTTTATTGTCTATTTTGTTGAATGGTCTTGAATATTGTACTTGTAGGCTGTGTCTCATTCCGCATACTTCCGTCAGTACACTGCTAATGTGCACTAACCACTTACTGCCGTAGTGCCCACTTTCGATGGTTAGTATTGTCCCAAAAGGATCACTTATGTTAAAACACTTAACGGAAATGAGGAGCGGTCTGCTCGGCTCGCCGCCTCTCAAAAATCTGACGAATCAATGACCTTTGTCGATCAAAAAAACAGACAGATTCAGTAACTGTATAGCCTTCCTCGCTTAAAATGTTTTCAGAAACACGTTTCAGTGAACTATCTTCGTAAAATACGAGATTGTATTCTGAATGAATACAATCTCCGCCATTATGCTCGGTTGTGAAATCCGGCAGAAGCCAGACCCACGTGACGCGTTCGTCCAATCAGGTGCCAGTCGACGTCCCTGGTCCCTCCCCCTTCCGCTTTGTAGTCAAGATGGCGCCTGTTTAGTGCGCGTAGTGTCCAGCGTTCCACCATGAACTTTTTCACCATTTTTAGGGGGTCATCCTGGTACTTTCAGTGCTCTGACTTTTTGCGTTATCTACACTATATACTTAAAACTAAGAGTTTGAAGTGTAGGCGGTTTGAGACACAGCCACAGTGTCATCTTTTCTTGATTGTAGTCTGGGTGGTGATGATGACGAAAGAGGGGAGGGGGTGTTTATGTTGCGAGTTGTGTGTTTTGTATTTTGTTAAAAAGTGAAATGGAAAATTGTTATTCACAAAAAAAAATTATTTCCCCAGTTTGTTATGGCTTCATCTTGCTAAAATACACGATTGTATTTTGAGGATAATCTTCCAATCCCCAGTGTTCTGTGTAGTTAAAGCAGCTGACAGTGTTGACAAGTGAAATACAGGCGACCTGCTCTTCAGTGATTCACCAAGAATCTGAGTGATGGTGAATCTGGGTCATGTTTGTTGTTGCATATCATTCTCTGTTTTCTGTTCATCTCACTTCAACTCTACACTGAAATAGGGCCAGTGCAATTGTCTTATTAAAACAACAATAAGGGCGTTTTCACACCGACAGCCTTTAGTTCGGTTGAATCGAACTAGAGTTATATATAGTTATTATTCTAGCTGTATGCTACTAACCCTATCGTGAATGTGAAATGATTACTATCATTGTTGTATGGTCAGGTTGAACCCCTTTGTGAAACAGGAACAAATCCATTCAGTACAGAGAATGACAGTCATATGACTTTCTTTTATTATCTAGTGTGACAGTCAGTCATAACGGAATTAAAACATCAATACATTTCTTTAAAGTAGGTCTTTTGTCAGGGCTAAATTACGTGGTATCGAACAGTGCATAGATGATCTTGTTTGTTAGGTTAATCTGTATTTAGCTATAACATTAGCTCGTTAATTAGTTGGTTAACTAGCAAGCAGTGCTGGAATGTAACTAAGTACATTTACTCCAGTACTGTACTTAAGTACAAATGTTGAAGTACTTGTACTTTACTTGAGTCTTTTCTTTTCATGCCACTTTCTACTTCTACTCCGCTACATTTCAGAGAGAAATATTGTACTTTTTACTCCTCTATATTCATCTGACAGCTTTAGTTATTAGTTACTTTACACATTAAGATAAGATTTCTGCACACCAAACACATGTAGTTTATAAAATCTGATGTTTTATTATAAATTAAACTACCCAACAATATAACGGCTACAAGTCCAGCTGAAATGATTAGACCATTGAACACACAACTGTTTGGATCGTTTCCAGTTTCTAAAATGGGAGGATTCTTCTGCATTGAGTACTTTTACTTTTAATACTTAAGTACATTTTCCTGATGATACTTACAGTACATACTTTTACTTAAGTAACATTTTCAATGCAGGACTTTTACTTGTAACAGAGTATTTTTCGAGTGTGATATAAAAGGATCTGAATACTTCTTTCACCAATATTAGCTTATTAGTAGTTGGTAAGCTAACTTAAATAATGACTTTGCATTGGTAATCAGGCTCACAGAAAAACACAAACTGAACCTGGTTTCATGTCAGCCTCTTTTTTTTGAATGAACAGTTCATAAACTCTTATGAAGAAACATCATAAGCAGTTCAGCGTTAATGAACGTTGTCAGTCTCCAGATGAATGAGAGTGCAGAGCAGTGCTGCAGTGCTATTCTGGAGCCGAGTAGCTTTAGAGAGAAGGTCGCTAGAAGGCTGCATGTGGTCCCTCTGCTGTGTGTGTGTGTGTGTGTGTGTGTGTGTGTGTGTGTGTGTGTGTGTGCGTGAGTCTCTCTGTGTGTGTGCGTCTCTCTGTGTGTGTGCGTGTGTGTGTATGTGTGTGCATCTCTCTGTGTGTGTGCGTGTGTGTGTGTGTGTATGTGTGTGCGTCTCTGTGTGTGTGTGCGTCTCTCTGTGTGTGTGTGTGTGTGTGTGTGTGTGTGTGTGCGTGCGCGTCTCTCTGTGTGTGTGCGTCTCTCTGTGTGTGTGCGTGTGTGTGTGTATGTGGGTGCGTCTCTCTGTGTGTGTGTGTATGTGTGTGCGTCTGTGTGTGTGCGTGTGTGTGTATGTGGGTGCGTCTCTGTGTGTGTGGTGTGTGCGTGTGTGTGGCGTCTCTGTGTGTGTGTGTGTGTGTGTGTGTGTGTGCGTCTGTGTGTGTGCGTCTCTCTGTGTGTGTGCGTGTGTGTGTGTATGTGGGTGCGTCTCTCTGTGTGTGTGTGTATGTGTGTGCGTCTGTGTGTGTGCGCGTCTCTCTGTGTGTGTGCGTGCACGTCTCTGTGTGTGTGTGTGTGTGTGTGTGTGTGTGTGTGCGTCTCTGTGTGTGTGTGCGCGTCTCTGTGTGTGTGTGTGTGTGTGTGTGTGTGTGTGTGTGTGTGCGTCTCTCTGTGTGTGTGCGTGCGCGTCTCTGTGTGTGTGCGTGTGTGTGTATGTGTGTGCGTCTCTGTGTGTGTGTGTGTGTGTGTGTGTGCGTCTCTCTGTGTGTGTGCGTGCGCGTCTCTGTGTGTGTCTATGTGTGTGCGTCTCTCTGTGTGTGTGTGTGTGTGTGTGTGCGTCTCTGTGTGTGTGTGTGTGTGTGTGTGTGTGTGTGTGTGTGTGTGTGTGTGTGTGTGTGTGAGACAGATGGCTGCTGCAGCAGCAGTGAGGGACTCACCTTGACTGTCAGAGTCCCAAAGACTTTTCTTTTAATTCTCCACAGACTCCCTGCGAGAGACTTTATTTTATATCCAGAATCCTTTGTCTTTATGTTGCATTCAGAATATTCCTTCATAGCAAAACAGAAGCTCTCTTGATGCATCTTACATCTTCCTTCCCGCAAAATATCTGGGATGACAGTCAGTTATTGTGGGGAAGTGACATTCTACGATTCTTGTGTGTGACGCTGAGGTAGGCCGGCTTCGTGAAAGTCACCTTACTGTGACAGCACTGCAGAGGCAGAGCAACTGCACCGGGTCACTTTGTTGCTTTGACCACTAGATGGCAGAAGAGGATAGTAATCATCCTGGCAGGTGCTTTTTTTAATAATCTAATGCAGGTGGGTAACTGTGAGCAGCAGGGACAGAACAGAGGTATGTCTGTGTTTGTGTCTGTGTGTGTGCGTGTGTGTGTGAGAGAGTCACAGAACATCTCAAGTTTAATGAACAAATACTCTCTAAGAGGTTACAAACAGTTTAGCAGGTTCTGCTTTCTCTTCTCTTCTTATTGAGTGTCTTTAAACATAAACTCACACATTTTTCTCCTAACTGCCTGATAAAAGTCTCTATATTGAAGCCAAATCACACTAAACTAGCTCAGGTAAATGTTTGCTCAGCACCGATCTTATCACACTTTTGTAACCGGCCCGACTCTGGCAGCCCTGGAGCTGTGGAATCTAAGGGCGAGACGACGAGAGAAATATTTCTGAAGTTCATACTTTGATTAAAGTTGGAATTTCACTCCCCTCCCGTGCTCCTCCTTCTCTCCCTCCTTCCCTCACTTCGCCCTTTTCAGACAGTACGCACTATTAGACAGTGGCTCATTGTGCAGAGCTGCCCAGTGGACTGAGAGGAGGTTCAATAATGCGGGGATACTGTTGAAGCAAGAGGGCTGACACGAGGAATCCTCTCAGGACCTCTCGGATCCTGATGAGACAATGAAAACAGGTTGCAAAGCGTCAATCTGAGTGCCAGCTTAATCTTTTGATTGTGAACACTCGGTGCACGGCCTTTGAAAAGCAAAACAAAAGACCTACTTCTTTAATATGGCTTTTAATTGAGCTTCTATCTATTTATGTATCCCTCTATTTATGCATTTTAGCCGGTTTTACTTCTTGGTGTATGTCAGTTTATACCAAGTTGGAGTTTGTATCTATTTCTAATCCTGCCTCTGGTGTTTCCTCACTGTAAATTAATATTTATGACAGCCTTTCCTCTGCTCCTGTTTTTATTTTTAGTGAATGCTGTTCTTATTGAGTGTTTTATTTGCTACAAAGCCACAAATCGCTTTGTGTGATTTTTGTGAAGCACTTTATGTTACGTATTGCGTGTGTGAAAAGTGCTATACAAATAAAGTCTGATTGGTTGATATATTGATGCTGTAAAGTGTAAACAGACTCCACAATGGACTCAGGCGCTGACAAAAGGCCACCTTTTCTCTCCCCTGGACAGTTTAAATGCACACACCCAGCAGGTATATCGCTTTGAGTTTCAACCTGACACCTCGTATCTTTGTTTTCTCTGTACGTCTGCTAAAAGCTCACAACAGAAACATGGTAAATTAGAATGTGTACAACACCCAAAGGATGGATAAATACTGAGTGTGTGTAATTGGAGATGCAAAGAGAGAAAGAGGGGTAGGAAAGGAGGGTAGGAAAAGGAAGGGAGAGGGGATTTTTAGGCAACAGACAAGCCAAATTTCATGCCATGCTTCGAATCCAAGGTCAGCAGGGGACAGGGAGAGTTTACACAGTGGAACAGGGTGGGAGAAAAAGAGAGAGGGAGAGAGAGAGAGAGGGAGGAGTGAAAAGAGGGAACAACAGCAAACAGACTCAGAGAGAAAAAAGATAGAGCAGGAGAGGCACTGCAGGACAAACAGCTCTTTTAATATGAGGGGGGAAGGAAGCTTGCTGTGAGGATCAAATGACAGAAAACACAGAGGGAGAGTGAGAAAGTGGAGGACAGAAAAGGGCTGGACCCATGAAGTCTCAGTTTGACTCGGAACAGAGCAGAGGAATGTCAAAGTCTGCGGGCCTCGAGTCGGGAGAGACTACAGGTGTGACTCTGCGACAGTGATGCGTTCAGGTAACGAGGCCGTTAGGAGAGGAGGGGTTGTTCGGGTCAGCGGTCTGAGGCGAGGTGGCCGGCAGGGGACACCGTCTGTCTTCTGCTGTCATGGTTCAGCTGCAGTCGGAGAGGAGAGGTATCTGTCGATTAGGCGGTCTGACCAGAGGTAGGTCCCCTCACCAGGAACCTGTCTCACCTGTCTGCCTACGTATATCAGAGGATTTGAATACAAAATATAAACCGGAAGGGAAATTCAAATGATCTTTTTAGGTGTCAGGAGACATGCAGAGTGTATTTGCAAGCCTATTTGCTTCATTTTAAAACAGTGTTGGTCTCCCAAAGGTGTCTGTATTAAAGCTGCAATAGTGAGATGTACACTTAACATTTTGTGTTTTCTCTGCACTCATCTTAATGTTAACAATGCTAGCAGCATGGCTGTAGGGACAGCAGCGTTGGTTGTTCCACCAATTTGGTCCAGACTGAAATATCTCAACAACTATCTAATGGATTGCCATGACATTTTGACAACAGACATTCATGTTTCCCAGAGGAGCCGAGTGACTTTGGTGATCCTCTGACGTTCCATATCCATGATGTTGACGTTTATGCATTTTTGTGAAATTTCTCAACACCGGGCTTACAGATACGGTGGCCGAGACGGTTCAACAAAAATACAAAAGCCACAACACAAATGCAAGAAACCATGTTTCACTTACTTCACAAACTTACAAGAACTTTCCTCCTGCTTATCCGCCGGCTCCGTTTGTCAACAACACGCTCACTTCCGTTGTTGCTGATATATTTGTGTTGTAGCTTTTGCGTTTGTGTTGTAGCTTTTGTGTTTGTGTTGTCGCTTATGTATTTGTGTTCTGGCTTTTGTATTTGTGTTGTAGCTTTTGCATTTGTGTTGTAGCTTTTGTGTTTGTGTTTGTGTTTGTGTTGTAGCTTTTGTATTTATGTTGTAGCTTTTGTGTTTGTGTTTGTGTTGTAGCTTTTGTGTTTGTGTTGATCCGTCTCGGCCTAAGTATATAGACCTTTCAGTAACAGTTCCACCTCGTCGTCGCTCCAAGATAATAAATCCCTGCTCTTACTCGTTGTTCTTTCTCCAAAATATTTTCTGTATTTTCAACTTATACATTCAAGATTTACAACTGCAGAGACGTCAGACAATCTGCTTCCTGTTTACACCGGCACGCACATGCCCAGTGTGTATGAATGGTGATGTGATGTGTGTTGTCAGGCGTGTTAATATGGACGGAGATTAGTCCTGCTACTGAAGCTAAAACTCTTGTGTGGATGGAGGTTGTTTTTGTTTCCAAATGCCACTTAAAAAGGAAAACGCAGTAGTGTAGATGTAGCCTAAGATGCTTTTAGTAGTCCATCTTCAGAACATTGTAGTTTTACCACGACAGACCCATGTCAATAACATTGGCCGTCGCATAATTACCGAGCTGAGTGTAAGTGCAGTCAGTTCTCTGAGCACTGTGGTTGTCTTTTCCTAAGTCCTTATGAATCCTCCTTCACATCTTTCCTTGACCTTATGGCATTTTCCATCAAAGTAAAGGAAAAGTGTTCAGGAAAAGACATAGGACGTCATATTCTTTGACTATTCGACAGCAGCCATGGTCTCCAGAGGGTGAATTCTGATCTTTTTTGATGACCTCCTGACCTTTCCTCTAGCACCACCAGCAGGTCAAAGTATACATGTATCCAGTAAAATGGTTCATTCATTCATTCATTCATTGGCACCAAATGAATAATCACCATATGATAAGTCCTAATGACTTTGGTGATCCTCTGACCTTTCCTCTAGCACCACCATGAGGTTCACATTTGTGGTTTTTTTTTTATGTTTTGCCATAAAATTTGATTAAGATATTTATGGTCCCGGGATGATGAATCCTAATAACTTTGGTGACCTCCTGACTTTTCATTTAGCGCCACCAGCAGGTTGACATTTATGGTTTTGGAGTGAAATGTTTCAACAAAAATTGGATGGATTGGGATGAATTTTGGAACACACCTTCATGTTCCCCTCGGGATGAAATGTACTGACTTTGGTGATCATCTGACTTTTCATCTAATTTTAATTTGTCCAATGCTTTGGTTTATGACAAAAATAATGACATTCCAGCCTTAGCAGTACTTTGCTTTATACTAATTAGCAGCATGCTAACACACTGACCTACGATAGTGAAAATGGTAACATTATAGCCTACCTGCTTAGCATCAACATTTTAGCATTTAGCTCAAAGCTCTGCTGTGCTTACAGTAAGTCTACAGCCTCTCAGTTGCTGGCTGACTTCTTCTGTGTACTTTGTAAATCCAAAGTTGACCATTGAACCCTCATAGCTTTCTTATCCAGTCGGCTTGTGTTATTAATTACCGTTTGCTCTGGTGTGATTTCACCTGACTCATTTACAGTGTAAGGATGTATAAGCATGGGAAGCAAAGCCCTGGGACTGTGGGTTTTCTTGGCTTGTTCCTCATGCTGTGAAATCCAAATGAGAGCTCTGCTTGTTCAGGAAGTGTTTCTTGCTTTTTGGAAATTCAACTCTCAGCTATTGAACTGTCATTGCTTTATGTCGGCCCGGCTAACGTGACCGGAATGGTCACAAAGCTCTCGACGGCGTCAGTGAAGGTCAGCATCATGTCGAATTCTAAGTAACTGAACTCAGAGACCTCGTTTCTGTCAAACAAAAGCCAGAAATGTAGTTCCCTTTCAGCTCAGAGTGAAATAACATGCTTAAACTATTATCACAGGATAATTCAGATGTAATACGTTTTGCACTTCTGAACTGGTTGAGGGGGTTTAATTAGGAAGTGATAACAAGGAAGCAAGGAAGCTGGTAAAAAAATAGATTTGTGAAGTGTATAATCATGCCAAATGTGTTTGAATATGAAATGATTTGCATACATTCTGTTATACTTGATACTAAATTAAAGTCAAATATGGGCTTTGTTTACGACTGCATATTTATTATAGCTTCTATTTCTCCATCAAATCCTCTTTCATCATCCTCTCCCATCCACTCCCCATTAACCATGCATGCTTTTTTATTCTGTTTCATTAAACAGATATTTATCTTTCTTTTATAGTAAGCTACTTTCTTTTGATACGCTTTACTCTTTTCATCTCGCCCTTGTGTATTTTCCTGTCTTAAAGCCTCTGATCATAAATCCATTTCCAACTCTGATTTATGATCAGTGCTGCTCAGATCAGAACAGTATTATTACCTTATTAAAATACATTGTGTTATTAGTTTTATTATTTTATCACCATCATTCTTTGTTCCTCCTTTAATCCCTTTCTGTCTTTCCTTTTCAATTATTTACAGATCAATGTAATTTCTCCCCAAATGTTCTTCATTTCCCATCTTTCCCTTCCTTTCCATAACCTTTTTCTGTCCGTCTATTTGTGTCTAATCACTATGTCTGCCCCTCACACCCTCTCAGCAGGGACAAGGCCCGCCTGGCGACAGATTCGGAGCTGGACCAGGACCTCAGTGAACGACTGGGTCTGGACAGCAGCGAAACCCTCACCAACGGCAGCCACCGTGCTGACGTGGCAGCCGCCAGACGCTTGGCCAAACGTCTCTTCAACTTGGACGGCTTCAGGAAGTCCGATGTGGCGCGCCACCTCAGCAAGAAGTGAGCTGCTGTTTTCTGTGTTGTGGCTTTAAAGCGTAACTCTCGCCAAAATGCAACCTAGGGTCTTTTTGTGAATGTACCCGAGTCAAACTTTCGTTTAAAAGCATATTTAGGACAGAATCGCCACTTTTAAGATTTACCGTATTTTCGTTTTTTGGTCAAATGGCCTTTTGAATGGGAGTGCTAGGGGCACTCTGATGCTAGCCTCAAAATAGCTATTTTTAAAACACTAAGAAGGCTCGACACAACATGAGACTTTGCTCCAAGTATCACCAGGGGCTCTACATCTTAACGTAAGCATTGACAACATTGTTTGTGTACCCAGAGTTTACTAAAAAGAAAGGTTTTGAGCGACTCACTGTAGCTGTTGTTCTTCCGGTTGCCGTCTATCGAGCCAGTCAAAAATAGTCGAGGGAGGAGAGTAAAGATGGAAAGCTCCAAAAGCTTAGTTCCATATAAATGCACGCATAATTTGTTGTTTTGTCGTTAGTGAAAAACAATATTGACCTTGTAGTTGAAAAAGGAGCCTCATATAAGAATGACATTTCCTCCTATGGAGTCCGTTCATTCGCATTCGGAGATCGCCTATTTTTGACTGGGAAAATGGCGGATAGTGTAAACAACAACTGCTAACGTGAGTTGCTCAAAACCTTCTTTTTAGTAAACTCTGTGTACACAAACAATGTTCTCAACGCTTTCGTTAAGTTGTAGAGCCCCTGGTGATACTTCAAGCAAAGTTTCATCACGTCACACTACCGTTCACAACACCCTAGCAACAACTTAGCGACCAACTACCTACCGCACTTGTAACGCCTTAGCGACCACTAACAGTAGCATCTATCTGCTACACACCTAACTCCGAATCAGCGTGATTTCGTGCTAACGCAAAAATCACTTCCGGGTAGACAAATGGCCGGTGATTTGAATTGCAGAGATATGTAAAATCGGTAAACTTGTTTATTTCTGTTGTCCTTTTCACCCGTAACATTTAAAGATATATATATATATATATATATATATAGTGAAACACAGAGGTCTGACCTATCGGACGTCTCGGCTGTGCTTATTTTCTGTAGACTACTATGTAGCTTTGCTAGCGTCTTTGATAAACCAAATCTAAGATATTGTTACGAACGGCAAAATCTCACCGCCGGTCAGACAGACTTCTTTAGTACATTAGTGAAAGAGAAGTATATTCAGTTGTTCCTCGTCCCTGTTTGCTCAGCGCCCTCAAACTGTATGTACAGGAGTTTTCTACATGGAAGTTAATATAAACAAACATTGTTATCATTGTTATTGGGTCAGATAGCAAAACACATTACCAATTTGAGTATGCTAATGTGTACACAATGAGCTAACAATATAAAATGTCTGATGGAATGTTCTAGTTATTTCTACTGGTGTGCAATTGTATGATTGTTTATTAATGATATTTCTACAACAACAACTTCTGCTACTAATACATGTACCTTTACTACCCACTACCACATCATGGATTATGTAATTATGAATAGTTATACCAATAGTACCGCTGCTACTTGTTACGTATACTCTAAAACTGCAGCGTCATTTGTTTTTGGAAAAATCTCCTTTCTACTGCATCTTATGTTTAGTTAATGAACTCTACTGGTGCACATTCAGTTCCTTGTACATTTACTGTACTCCACTTTACATTCTGCCTACAAAGTGTTTTTGAGAAAACAAAGATATGTTTTTTCTACATCTGCATTCTTGCAGCGCTGCTCGATCAGGCCTTCAGTCTGTCAGCTGCTTGCTCGTGCTGATGAGAAAAAAATTGGGATTAAAGGGTTTCCTCACTTTTTGACAGATGCACCCTGGGAATATCCTTCCTTTTTCTGTTGTGTTTTTGTTTTCTGGCCTCCGGTCTGCATCTCCAGCTGACTGACTGACAGCCTGACAGCCCAAACTGATTCCTTCCTCTGAGCTGAGAAAGCTAGCATTTGAACGATTGATTGACATTTTGTGCTTTTATGTTCACTTTCTCAGCTTTTTGTTATTTTTCTGTTGTTATATTCTTCCTTATATGTCATTCTATATCTCGTCTGTGTGTCTACAGTAATGACTTCAGCCGTATGGTAGCAGAAGAGTATCTGAGTTTCTTTACCTTCACAGGCCTCGCTCTTGACCAGGCATTGCGGTGAGAACACAGAGTACATAACTGCAATTTTAAAAACAAAACATATTCAATATATTTCTTATGTGAAATAAAATATTCCTGCCAGTTTGTTTTTCACATAAAATAAGTGCAAAATGTTAAATATATGTCAGGCACATAACCAATCCATTGTCTGGAAGTTGTTGTATTTTTATTTTTGCTTTGATTTGGCCTCAATTTGGATTAAAATCTGCAAATATTCTAATCTTAGTTAGGACAGTAGAAACTCTCCACTGTTAAACACTGCTCTCTAGAGGGCAGCGTTGGTGTTGCAGTTAGAGTGAAATGACAGTTTGTACAGTAAGTATTATTGTTTAACAGAGGTTCATACTGTATTCCTTTTGTTTCACTTTTATTATATTTACTCAGATATTAGTTATACTAAGCATGTATCCTACATACTTTCTACTCACCTTCTCACTTATAGTTTAACACATTTGAGTGGGGTATAACCGTAGCAATTGGTTGAGCAACATCCACTATCATGTGTTTTAGATCTGCTTTTTCCTCAGAAAATAAACAGTTGGTAACTAACTGTAAGGGTAGAAGTACTGAGATCCATTACTTAAATTAAAGCAGCAAAGCAGTAATACTCCTATGTAAAGACTAAGTCCTGCATTCATTATTGAAAAGGTGCAGACATAGATATATATCAGGAAAATGTACTTCAAGTATCAAAAGTAAAATAACTGATTATGCAGACTCCTGTCACATAATTATACTACAACATTAAATATATTATACCATTATTGCTATTATTATTATTATCAATGCATTAACATTCAAGCTGCATGTTAATGTTGCAACAGGTAGAGGTGGAGCTTATTATAACTCTTTATACCTTGTTAAGTGGTTCTGTAAGAATACATCATATTTTATAAGTTGTAAGTAGCAAGTAGATAAATATAGATAATTATAATGTAGTAAAACAATTAAAAAAAAAAATTCCCTCATAGTAGAAGTTAGTAGCATTAAAAGGAAACACTCAATTAAGTAATGAGTTTAAAAAGTAGGCTGCGCTTCAACAATGGAGACATGTTCAAAAAGTGAACAAAGGTAGCACATCTCATGTTCCCAAGTTAAGGAGGACAAAATACTCTCATTTCACTTAATTTATTATGCTCACATCACAATCAATGCAGTCTGACGCGTTTCAAGTATTTTGTCCTCCTTAATTTTGGAACTTGAGCTGTGCTACCTTTTTTCACTTAAGTAAGTAATACACTTGAATAAATGTACTGAGATGCTTTCCAAGTCTGGCAACTAATTACATTTGATTACATTCAAATAATATTTGAGAGTTATGTAATTACAAAAAACAAAAACATGTTAATGAGAAAATGGAGCTCATACACAGTAATGTAACACTGCATATTGTTTAAAATGAAATACATCTTTATATTCTGTGGTCATTTCAATAGTTATGTTTTGGGACATTTTTCCAGTGGACTACAATGCTTGTTATATTATTTTTAATCTGTAATGGGTAAGTATTTGGATGGATAAGATTTTCTGTCATTGTGTTTGTGTCTGCAGGACTTTCCTGAGGCAGTTTGCCCTGATGGGGGAGACTCAGGAGAGGGAGAGGGTGCTGTCACACTTTTCTAAGCGTTACTTAGAGTGCAACCCAAAAACCATACCATCAGAGGGTGAGTAGTGGTGCTATAGAGGAGTGTTTCAAAGGACCAGCAATGGAAAAATATATTTCACAAGTTAGTGGAGAACAAAAACAGTTAAAAGTGCATTGGTTTGCAGTTTCAAGGCGACCCAATGTGGGGCACCCTTGAAACTTTTTTTTTTTTTTTTTGCCATCCTTGAAACTGTCAACGGCTAATATCGCTAACGTTAGCTAGCTAGTTAACTAACAGAAATCTTCGCTTTTAGAAAGAGATGAATGCATGACGAAACAAGCCTTCCCATTCTAAATGAATACGTTTATTTAATAAAAAAAACATATTTAAAAAAACATGACTCATACTTGATTTGTCACTACCCGATGTGAGTCGAGTGCAGATGTGAGTTGCACATGCGTCACTTTGCAACAGGTGTTGGAGGTTCGCAAAGTACAACTTGTGAGGCTTGTTCAAGTTATACAGATATAACGTTTGCCAGGTTATTCTTTGTGAGAAAACTGCTACTATGTTTGTTTGTGATCCTTGCTAGAGGCTGAAGTAGTCTACAAGAACCTGCTAACAATACAATGTAACAACTGTAATGTCAATACAATAAAAATGGACCTACATAACAAAGTTCGTTTACTGCTGGCTACAAGTTAGCAATCAAACACAACGAAGGCTGTCACTTGAATGGCGTTTTGAGCTAACGTTAGCAATCAAACAATCATAGATAGCGTTTGCCGGATCCGGATGCCTGGGCGTTATGCCGTAAACCGTTTAAATCTGAGCATGCGCAACTCACATCAGGACTCGACTCACATCGGGTACTGACAGGAGGCAGCATCAAAAAGAAAAGTCTTCACTCTTCAGCCTTGATAACTGATAACTTTAACTAAGCTGCAGTTTGTTTCAGATACATGGTGCATAAAAACTGAACACTGCTTACTTAATGCCATAATACTAGTGGAGGGTAACAGTTTGTTGACACACATTGTATTTCAATATCTGTATTTTTTGTTGTATGGGGGGAGAGAGAGAAGTAGACATGCAGCAAAGGTCCCAAGGCTGGAATCGAACCTGAGACGTTTAAGAGTATAGCATCAGCAGGCTAACTGTGGCTGATTTCAACATGAGTGACCCAGGGAAACATACATTAAACATTGGACCTTGGGAAAAAAACCTTAAAGTGGCCATATTATGCTAATTTTCAGGTTCATAATTGTAATTTGAGATTGTATCAGAATAGGTTTACATGGTTTAATTAAAAAAAAACACCATATTTTTGTTGTACTGCACATTGCTGCAGCTCCTCTTTTCACCCTGTGTTCAGGTCTCTGTTTTAGCTACAGAGTGAGACCTCTCAACTTCTGTAAGATCTTTGTTGGCAGTCGCACATGCGCAGTAGCTAGGTAAGATCACATCATCTAGCTAACTGTTTGTTTCTATAACTTCAGTAGTACAAGGCAGGATTAGCCGGGAGACTTCTTCTAAACGAGGGCACACTTCCAACTTTGCGTGGAATACCTGCAGAACAGGGACATGTAAGTAGTTATTTTGTAGATTATGGTGAACTAGTGTGTGTTGTAGCAGTGTTTTGCCATTCAGAACAAGCTAGCATGCTTCGGTTAGCCACCTCGTTTCGGCTAGTGACGTAAAAAGCCCTGCCGATTTGGAACAGCTCACCCGGAGACTGAAGGAAAGATACATTCAGAAACCCGTATCTCACTTTTTCCAAGTTTGTATGCGTGTTGAAGCACCAGAGACACAAAATAACACCCCAAATCCCAGAAAAAGTAATTTTTTCATAATATGGGCACTTTAAAGGTCTCCTTATTGTGTCATATTATGAGGAATCAAGCTGGGGAACATAAGACCCTGGTAACATTGATACACTCTAAGCTAACTCACTGTGTTCATCCTTTAGATGCAGTTCACACTCTCACCTGTGCCCTTATGCTGCTGAACACCGATCTACATGGTCAGGTGAGTAATAAATAACTAGTAATCCATGCGTAAAACAGAACCTATTGTACTGTAAGTGTGCAGGTAACATTACTGCAGGTGTTGCAGTCAGGCAGAGGATAAACAAAAACAAGATGATGTTTTAAAAGCTGCATTTTACGCAAATGCCCTTTTGATTAACTTTAGAGTTTGGGGACTATAAGCCTGATCATCAGCTGATCTGCAGGTCTGCCTGCTGAGCGTCTTTCACCATCTTTAATGTGCTACTTTTATGGTCAGAGCCTCCCTTTGCAAATCTGGGCCACTCTTCTCAGTGAAAGTGCAGCTCTGCGGATGAATGATTAATTAAAATGGCTGTAGAGGTGACTGGATAGAGGATCAGCTCCTTTGGAAGTTTCAACAGATATGTATATGTATACTGTAAGTTATACTGTAAATTAGATCTTTGTTGTGACTGTGATCATTCACTACCATTCTCATCATGACTATACAGGCCGTAACTTTTTAAATGTTTTGATTAATCCAGTAATAATTTCTTAAATGACTGAAAATTATGTAAAATTCACATCATAATATCCCTGAACTCAGTATGGTGTCTTTAAGTCCAACAGTATGATGTTTTAAAATGATACAAAAACTGTGAAAAGCAGCCAATCCTGACATTTGAGAAGCTTGAACATGCAAATGTTAAGTATTTTTGTTTACAAATGTCTTAAATTATTCCTTGATTATCAAAATTGTTGCAATTGTAATTGATTAATGGACTAATTGGATTAGGTATCAGTTTAAACTGGTCAGTACTAGTGATACGATTTTCAGATCTGATCTCAAACCAGTTATTTATTCTTTACCTTTCTTTGAGAAAAATACTTTTCTACACACACGTTTTTCATTTAACAAATGAAGCAAAACATAAAGAATCAGAATCAGAAAGGGCTTTATTGCCAAGTACGTTTTTTACACATACAAGGAATTTGTCATGGTGTTGTTGGTGCATGTCACACATTCTCTAAATATAAGAAGGATAAAAAGAATATAAACAATATAAGTATAAACATATACACACAGTATGTATTAATAAAGATAAAAAATAGAATGTAAAATAAATAATTAAATAAGTTAAACAGTAATAAAAAGGAACTTTAATTAGAAAGAGGTGCATGCTTTTACATTAATTAAACATTGAATACAAATTTACTGAGTTAAATGAAATAAACCCAATCAAGGGTAAGGGCGGCAGTAAGTGTTAAACAAACTTTCCTTTCGTTATTTTGATACTTGAATGCAGGACTTTTACTTGAGTATTTCTACACTCTATTATTGCTTTTACTTAAGCAAAATATCGGAATACTTCTTACACCTCTGTGTTCACTGTAAGTATGAAATATAAGTGAGTTTCTCTTTGTTCAGAACATCGGTAAGAGGATGTCGTGTACGCAGTTCATTGGCAACCTGGAAGGACTGAACGACGGCCAAGATTTTCACAAGGATCTGCTTAAAGTAAGCTCAAGTCTAAAATAGCACACACACACGCGCACACACACACACACACACACACACACACACACACACACAAACACACACACACACACATACACACACACACACACACACACACACACACACACACACACATGCTGTCATGCACAGACACACATCTCAAATGAGAGCGAGCAGACTGTGTGTGCCAGCATTGTATTGTCCCTCAGATATGTGCGACTGAGCCTGGCTGTCTGGCCTGCACTCACTGCCAGCTGGCATTGCTCTCATCTCCAGAGGCCTCCAATCAGAAGCCTGCCGGGGCCTGCAACTTCCTGGTACACTCCAGCTACGGCACAGGCTGAAAGACTAATTGTTATGTGATCTGGAGACGAGGAGACGTAGCCTGCCCTCGGGTATCTGTGCGCGAGTTCAGCAGCATTAGATTAGGATATTAGCTTAACCCAGCTGAGTTTGGTTGCAATAGATTGTAACCCATCAGACAGGGTTCAGACAGAGGCTTGGGGCCACATAATGTGGCGAAATAACCCAATCAGTGCAGGCTGTCTGTCCATTGGTGCGCCTAATTATGATGTCGTTGATTAGTTTTGTCTGCAGAGTGGTCCGTCAACATGCCACAGGGCCCCAGAGTGCAAGTCAACAAGTTGTGTTGGGGTATTTATAATTCATGAGAGAGAGGGAGAGAGAGAGAGAGAGAGAGAGAGAGAGAGAGAGAGGCCACATCATTCTGCTGAAATGAATTCCGAAATGAAAAGCAGTTATTAAGGGCAGATAGTATCCATGCGACCGGGAGCTAAGCGAGGCAGAGAGTGAAAGAAACAGTCCCACAGACGTGCATTAGCTGTTTTATTAATGCTAGATCCAGGAACAGTCATTTTAATCATGCCTTCCACTTTCCACAAGCTCTTTAAGTCTCTTTCTCTCTCAATGAGACTCTTTTTTACCCTTGAGCTACACTCTTGTTCTCATTCCCTTGTTCTCTGAGTCTCTAAATGTTCTGCCGGACCGCTCTCACTTGCTTCTTATCTTGGCTCTGTTGAGCTGCCGTGCAGTTTAATCTCCATCCTCAGGCTGTGTCTCACTGCCACCTTTATCTGCACTCTTTCACCTCCACCCAGTTCTGCCTCCCCACTCCTGACCGGTCATCTCTCCTAACGCTCTCTGTCCTCTGCTTTTCTTTCTTCTCTCCTGGATTGTGTCGCACCAGCTAATATACTGTACATGGCTACATTTGAGCATTATTTCTTTTCTATGTTCTTAGTTTCGTGCGCGATCACGGAAGGCTTGTATCATGTGGATGCACCGACAGTTTTGTTGTCATTACTTGACAGAAACTACGCACTATAGCTTTAAAGAGTTATTTATATTTTTTTCTGTCCATACTGGTCATGAAGAATATCAGTGTGAGGCTTTAGCAGTCTGAGTTAGTCAAATAAAGTAAACAAATTCAAAATGTACTGTATTTTAGTACAAATACCCTCTTTGAAGGAAAAACTTTTCCCCGGGAAATACAAAAAAGATTTTTGTACATAAATTGTGATAAGCAAAAATAAGAACCCACCCACTGTAGATAGAAAGATGTAAGTAATGTGTAAATTGGTTGCTGGAAAACATCTGTATATCCAATTACAATAGAATCTTTCAGCTTTGTAAACAGGAAGTCGCTTCAGCATCAGGAGCTGTGTCATAACTTCCCAAAAAAAGTAGTTTAAGGTTGCCAAGTGATATATTAAAGTTACAATATGTAACTTTTAAATGTTTCTGAAACTGTGTAATTTTTCATCTGATGATCATAAATGACCTGTAACGGCAAACGAGACTAACAGTGAAAAGAACTCTATTTTTATATAGTTTTTATTAATGCCGTTGCCTGGGTCCGATTTTTCCTGAGAAGTCACTAAATGATTTACGACATGTAGACGGCGCTACAGTCACACATTCTGAAGGGTCACAGATTTCAGCGTAACACCGCAAAAGTCTGTGTTATTGTATCCAGCCAAGTAAAGGGTAGCAGGAGATTCTTTATATAGGCCTAATTGTATTTTAATTTTATTTTGGAAGTTATCTGTTGTAGTTATGGCTGATACTGGGGCAGGGCCATCACAGGAAAGAAGGAAATTAAGAAGAAGATCAACTAAAAGCTAAAAAGGAAAGTGAAAGACGACGGGCGAAACCGAGTCACACTCAGTCGGGCTTTAAACAGATGGAGACAATTACGGAATTGTAAATGATTCAAAAACGTCCCTGAATTGGCCCTCAGGTATGTAATGTCTATTTCATAAAATAACTTTAGATTGCACGATGTGGTTGTACGTCAGTAGCCTAGATTAAATTAAGTCCCCCTTCCTTTTAGCTCCCGGTTTTTATTTATTTTCAGTCCATGTTTGTGTTGGCCTACTATTTTCTTTTCCCTTGTCCCCCTGTACTTGCGTAAAGCGTCCGTGGGTTTCATGAAATGCACTATATGAATCTAAGTTATTACTACGTCCGTTGCTACAACAAACTCCTAATGCTTTGGCTCGGGACACAGAGACAGTGATAACGTTACCCGGTTTAGCTCACAAGACATCCAAAGTAGGCTAAGTTACTGTAGCAACACTTGAAATGCAACAATGCATCTGTAACGTATTCTCTTATTGTAAATGAATGATTTTCTGTCTGAGCAAAACATTCATTGCGACTATATGACCTCCCTGTAACACTACCTCAGTAATCTACAGTGGGAAATACATCACCGTAAAGAAAAGACGTTTACAACAGCAGGTGTGGTAAAAACACTACCGCTTTTGTCCAAAGCGGCCGCTAGAATCAACACAAACTGAAAGCTACATATAGCCACTTTAAGCCTTTTAGTGTCTTTAGTGTGAGCTGCGTAAAGTCCTCAGTCCTCAAGTGATGTCAGTGTCGATTTATAGGCTGAAGACTACGAGTTTGAAAATTAAAATAATCTGGAGGTGTGGAGTGAGAAAAAAATGAGGTTACCAGATCTCTGTAGCCCGCCGCTCATCTCTGCTGCAGGATACATTAGCCTGTTCTAGCATAACACACCTGAATCTCTGACCAAAGTGTCGGCAACCAAGTTGCATTGTTGGAAATGTAGGCTTGATGTTATAACATAACATTTAACATGATTATTAAACAGTATTTGAATCAATTGTCAGGTCAGATTTGTCAGTTATATTCTCTGTAACACTCTTCAGTCAGAACCGGTCACATATTAGCAAGCTAGTTTTGTTACTTAGCTGCACAACAGTTACACTTGGCAGTTAGTAGGTGTAAATTAGGGTGACCAGACGTCCCCGGTTTCCGGGGACAGTCCCCGTTTTCGGGTGGAGCAGCCGCAGGTGCAGATCTTGGTGGTAGTAGCAAATATTCAAACGAGAACTTTGAAGGCCGAAGTGGAGAAGGGTTCCATGTGAACAGCAGTTGAACATCAGTCAGTCGGTCCTAAGAGATGGGCGAACGCCGTTCGGAAGGGTGGGGCGATGGCCTACGTCGCCCCTGGCCGATCGAAAGGGAGTCGGGTTCGGTGACCTGTCCCCGGCTGGAGCTGTCCCCGGAAATGTCCCTGGTTTTCAATGTGACTGACAGATCCAAAATTGGAATGAAATAGTCGTGCACCCTACACGCACAGGCTCAAGACAGACAGAGCAAGCCTCAGAGCTCAGAGATGTTCTAGAGTGCCCATTTTACGCTGCTAATATTACTGTTTATTTACATGGAGTCTGGTTGGTTTAGCGAACACAATTTCGCGGACTTTTTGTGTTTTCAAAAATGATCTTAATCTTTAACAGAAAGGTCGACCTCCTTAGAAATCCTTTCCATAATGTTGTCAGACACTTAGAATATTAATCTGAACCTGTCAGTGGCAAAACGAGCACTTTTATGAACGTAAATACAAGCTGGACAATTGACGTCCTATTAACTTACATTGTAGCTTGTTTCACCGTTGCCGAATGCAAAGGAAAATATTTCCTCAATAGTTTTAATTGTATCCGATACTCAATGAGCTGTTGCAGAAACAAGCCCACCGTGAAGCAATAAAGCAAAAGCTGTCAGATAAATGTAGTGCAGTAAACATTACAACATTTCCCTCTGAGGTGTAGTGGAGTACAAGTATGAAGTAGCAGCAGGGGCGATTCTAGGATCAGACCTTTAGGGGGGCTCAGCCCCTAATGAGAATGTGACACGGATGCATGCAAAAGTGTTAATCTGCGCCATGAAATTACCAACTTCTTCACAACCGTACTCCTGCTCTCCCTCTGACAGACAGAGACTCTCTTTAGAAATTATAATGTATTCTCATGTAAACTATTTATGTCAGCACAGACATTTTTGTTAATTGCTTAGCCAGTGTATCCCACCATAATGGTTATTATATTGCCAGAATCCAGACAATCCCACTTACATACAGATATAAATATATATAAATATCCCACTTACAAATATGAATATATAGTTCTACTGGTATGCTTCCTAATGACATTAATGCAAAAATATGAAGAAAAAACTATTCCACCTGTGTGTGCATGGTTATAATTCTGAAGAGCAAAATAGTTCAGGCTACAGCACAAATATTTCCATCCATAGATAAGAATAATCAAGTCTAACCTCTGAATTTCTTTCCAAAGTGCACCAGATTGATGCATTTAAACATTAAAATAGACAAAATGTTCTTACAGGGGAGCATGCCCATGGACCCCCCTAGGGGGGCTTGTGCCCCAGTGCAGCTCTAGGTCTTGTGACGCCCCTGGGGCAGTGTCCCCGTTTTAAGTTTTACAAAGATAAAAACATGAAGGTATTTACGCTTCTGAGCTGAAAATGTCTCCGGATTTTGTCTCAGAAATCTGGTCACCTTAGTGTAAATATTTAACAACTAAAACCTCTACGGAAGAACTCGTTTTTGTAGTGCAACTTAATCGTAAAGCTTGAATCTCCTCTTTGTACCATTTCCTTTCTTGTTTATTCTATCTCTTTTTCTCTGTTATCTCTCAATCATTTCCTGCAACAAAATAAATGCCATTCCTCTCCCCCTCCCTCCACCCTTCCCTCATTTCCTCCACTTATTTTCTTGCTTTTCCATTTCCCCTGCTCTGTGTCTGGTATCTGTGTTTGTATGTGCTGTAAATACATTAGGAATGAGCCTTAGAAATCCGTCACTCTGTCTTCTTTTCTCCCTGGTGCTCGTTCTGCACAACAACTATAGCAACACACTCAGGTTCTGTATATCTCACGCATTGTCCCAGACTCAACACTTGTTTTGTCTGTCACCATATCATAGCGACCATTGTGCTTCCATCACATCTTTGCTTCGTTTCTCTATCGTCCTTCTGTCCCTCTTTCCTTTGCCTTATCTCTCAGATTAAAGTATTTCACATTATCATCCAAACCCTTGTACCTCTTACTTATTTTACAGAAAGTTATTATTCATTTATTCTTTCTAATTTCCCCATCTAGATCTTCATTTTCACATCTGTCTTTACATATTTATCTATACAATATCGTTTTTAAATGTACATTAGAAAGTATTTTTCACCAACATTGTCCTGACTCCACAGCAGTAAAAGAAATCTGTTTTGTTGGTATTTAGTTTGGTGGATAGTCAATACGATGTAGCAACATGTCATTGATAAAAATGTCTCCCAGTCTGCATGTTTTTTCCTACAAAAAGAATTTTTTTGGCCGCCGTGGAGGGTTTACAAGGTTGGAAAAAGAGTTATCTTCTCTTTAAGAAAACCTTGATCAGATAGTTATGTCTTTCTAAATTGCACAACAGCAAATGTTTTATGTTTTTGTTTTTAGCAATGCTAGTCGCATGGCTCTTATGTAAGGCAATGTCTGTTGGTCGGTCCGCCATTTTGGCCCAGACTGAAATATCTAACTATTTAACATATTGCTATGAAATGTTGTACAGACATTCGTGCTCCCCAGAGGATGAACCCCAGTGACTTTGGTGATCCTCTGACTTTTGATCTCGCGCCACTAGGACAATGACATACGTGCTTTTGAGTGAAATATCTGAAGAACCACGGGATGGATTGCCATGAAATTCGGTTCAGATAATCAGGGTGCAGAGAGGATGAAGCCTGACGACTTCATACCTTTTTTTCCTGTGGCACTACCTCCAGGTCAAAGTGTGAAATATGTCAGCATCCACTACATGGATTCACGGTCATGTTCCCCTCAGTATTACTTGAACTTTGATCATCCTCTGACTTTTCTTCAATACTTTGGTTTATGACCAAATACCTGCAAAAATAATGGCATTCCCTTTAGAGTCAGAAAATATTGGCACTACACAAAATGATTTATACTTTTGATTATAAACTCAATACAAATTTTGAACTAATTATAGTGCTTTTCAAGGATATTTGTTATGTCTTTCAATATATAATAACGACACAGAGCAGAATTGTTTAATACATTTAATGATGCATTTCAGGCAGTCTTGGGCATACATTTTGGAGACAAACTCTGCATTTATTCAAAGTTATATAAAAGTCAAAACTCTGCATTAATGTGGGCTACATCCATCATAACGCACAGTAAAATGTGATTATTTAAGACTGTGCCATATGTTGAGGCTTTACTCTGAGGGACAGGAGGAAACACTGCTGAGCCCTGTAGCTAAAACAGAATATCAGCTGCCTGGTGGACTGGAAAATAATAAGAGGGGCTTTGCATCCCCATGACACCTCCTGTCACCTCTGTCCCTCAGGTACACTACCCTCTGTCTCTCAGCATCAATTAGTTCCACCGTTTTTTTTGCTTCTATAACTCTCTCGATTGTCGCTGATTCTTCCTCTCTCTTAATTATTCCTTTTCTTTCTCTTTTGATTAAACCTTGTGATATGTTTCCCATTACCACCACAATAGAGGAGCAGGATGGAGCAATCTCCTGAACTGAGCGTGTGCAGCTTTGGCTTCGAAACCCTCTCTTTATTTCCAAATATTATTTATTTCTTTAAACAAATACACAAATGTGTACAGTGTATGCATATCACAGGAAAGATACTATGAAAAATGAAGAAAGACAAATTCAGCCCATTCCCGAATCCCTCCCCTAAACCACATCTAACAGCCAGTACTCGAACAAGCACACACAGTCTGGAGTTCAAACAAAGAGATAGGTGCTGGAAGTTAGGTTAAAAAGAAACAGAACGTAAATACAGTACATAGATAAGTAAAAAGCCGATAGTAATCTCAAAATGAAATCAAAGGTACATAAAGAAAGGATATAACAGCTTAAATTATGTGACTGAAAATGTAAAACAGGGAGAGAAGGAGAGTGCTCATCTAAATTGACTAGAGATTCTGAAAGTGTTCCAGGAAAGGCCCCCCACACCTTTTTGAATTTGTTGTTGCAGCCAGTAATTGAATAGTGAATCTTTTCGAGGTTTAAACAGGAAATAATGTCCCTCAACCACTGAGTGTGGGTGGAAGGAGCAGCATCCCTCCATTTTAGCAGTATTGCACGCCTGGCCAGGAGAGAAGAAAAGGAGAGTGTGCGACATTTGGATGGAGTCAGGCGCACGACATCCTCTCCAGTAGTGCCGAAAAGGCCACCAAAGGGTTAGGCTCTAGAGTAGTGTTAAGGATTTTGGACAGAGTTTGAAAGACCTCCCTCCAGAATTTTTCCAGACTTGGGCAAGTCAGAACATATGGATAAGGGAGGCTATATTCTACATTTGTCACAGCAGGGGTTCACCTCAGGATAGAATCAAGATAGTTTGGATTTGGATATATGGGCCCTATGTATGACTTTAAACTGCAGTAGTTGGATATGGGCATAAAACCCTCTCTTATACACTTTCCAGCACACCAACATAATACTTGGAAAGACTTATCTTTTTACTTTAACATTTTTGTTGCTGGGCATTTTGTGCACATTGGGTTTTTAGAGGGTTTTTTGTAATCAGTTGCCTGCTGCAGCTAAAGATTATATGAGAGCGACAAGAGTGAACCAAAACTGTAAAGTTACAGGATGGAAAACACAAACGATGAGCTGAAAGATGCTAAAACGCTTCGTCAAGCTGAGGGGAGCTCGGGTGATAATTATCTGGGGATCAGTATGAGCAACTTCGAGAGATATCGCTGTCAGCAGAATCCAACACATCTCTTTCCATCGGGCAAAACGATTGAAACGACTTTGTCTAGCTTGTTGTAAAATGGTCAAGTTATAGAGCGTTGGCATTCTGATGATGATGTATGTTCCTGTTACATCCTATCAGGACGCATTAGCGTTTATACTACAAAAGATATGTGGTGGAAGTGGTTTGGGTAATTGGATCACAATGCGTCTTGGTGGTCGTTTACACTTGTATTTAGCGGTCCACTTGTGATCTGATCGCCCAAGATACTTTTTTTTTTTATAATTAACAGTTTATTGGTTTTTCAGAAAATGTAAACACACACACACACACACACACACACACACACACACACACACACATATCCATCAGAAAAATGAAGCAGTACACATACAACAAAATAGAATGAAAGGAAGACATAGCGCGACCATAGACAAAAACTAAACTATAAATACATTTTAGAAAATTATAAAAAAGTAAATAAAAAAAATAAAAAAAGGAAAAAGAGACAGTGATGCACAGAGCCGTTGAGTTTACAACCTTGCCTATATGTAGGTACAGTATTCTATCAAAATGTATCCATCAGTCATGTTTTCTAGTTAAATGCTATGTTTATGAGCCGGAACGCCATTAAATGTCCAAAGTGTACGAGTGATACTTCCCCCATTTCAAGTTGTACTCCTCCACTTTGTCAAGCAACCTATAGGACAGTTGTTCAAGGATAGTCAGCTGACCCAGAGCGGCGCGCCACAAATCCAGTGCAGGCGCAGAGGGGGCTTTCCATTCTTTGACCAGAAGTTTCCGGCCTAACATGAGGACAGTCTGGGTCCAGTTAGAGTGGAGGGGTCAGGTCACTTAATGCAGAGGGGTCCCCCAAAATAAACAGACTAGGGGTGAACGGGATATTCTGGTCGACAATTTTCTCTACGATTGTATGTAGAGAAGACCAAAATGCCTGAATTTTTGGGCAAATCCAGAGCATGTGTACTAGGGTACCATTTTTGTCCCGACACCTCCAGCATTCGCCCGAGATACATTTTTAAAACCAAGTATAGACGGTCTTAGATTGCTGGGATGCTGTTATCCAGACAGACTGCATTATGTTTTATTTTTGTTTTTGTTTTTCTCATATTTTGTCTTAAAAATGTGTTGTAGACTTTGATCAATGTCAGTGCATTAAACAGCATTGTAATGGTAAAGAGGAAACTGTCGCGCCTGAAGTTATTTTTTGTGGTTGCTTTGTTTTGTAGCAGAGCAGAATTAAATCATGCATGGGTTTCCAACCATATGTTCATGTAACTTGATTGAAAGTTGATTAAGTTTTATATGCTAATTTAAATCGAATGAAATGTTCCTAAAATATGAAAATGACAATATGATTGTACTGAGCTGATAAGTGTGCATGTCACTACATCCCACCAGTAACAGGATAGACGGAGGTTGCACAGAGTGCGTATACAGTACAGCACAGTGCACATGTCTATTCGAGTACTGATGCTTGTTTGTCTCAATTAGCGTGTTCTTGTTCCAGGGATCATAATGAGGCAATAAACTATTTTATTGCGCTCCAGAGGATATTACCGTCCGCAGTTACCCACACCAGACTATCAGTCAGCGGAGATGTGACAGGCTGACAGGCTGCTCACAAACCAAGCACAGAGGCCAGTCAACAACATTCACCCGCAATCACATACCTGTAAGATACAGTAGCTAGTCCTGTCTTTGACATTATTGGAGGCCCAGGGTTATTCGGGTTTATTACAACCTGGGTCTGATTTTTAAAAACATCGGTAAAAAGAAGTCAGACTGGTCAGACATCCAGGTCATCCATAGTTGGAAGAGAAAACAAACCAAACTGTAAAAGTATTCTAGGTGGAAAATATCCATCAGTTTACAGACAAAACTTCTGTTTCCACTTTGACTTAGTCTGTAAGTTTTCCAGTTCAATGAGAAATTATCATTACATTACATGTCATTTAGCTGACCCTTTTATCCAAAGCGACTTACAATTGCTATATATGTCAGAGGTTGCACGACTCTGGAGCAACTAGGAGTTAAGTGTCCTGCTCAGGGACACATTGGTTGATGTATCGCAGTGGGAATCGAACCCAGGTCCCCCACACCAAAGGCATGTGTGTCATATCCACTGCGCCATCTCCACCCCAGTTTGCTCTCTTTCAGTTTTTCCTCCAAATGAAGTAGGGTAAATGTACCCATTAAACCCACCCAAAATCTGAGTTCAGTTATTTTTCATACATACTGACATAGTTTATTAACATAATCATGTGTTAAAATGTAAGATTAATCTCTCATTTGAAAATAAATTCATTTATTTGTGTATATTTTATCATATAAAATAAAGATATTTTATGAATAAAGTCAAAAGTCTGGCATGGGCTTAATTGGTACCGTGGCACCATTTAGGCCCACATGTGTTCCAAATAAGGAAACAAAAATGATTGACAAAATATAAGAAATTATTATTTTAAAGTTAGTGAAAACACCAAATATTTATTCAATATGTCTTACATTAACAAGTAGGCCTAGTTTAAATAATCTGGTTAAAGTTACGATGTGTTTTACAACTGCCCATGTTTCTTGCGCTGCTGGACATCGTTGTCAAGATATTAAAGGAACAGTTTGGCATTTTGGGAAAAATGTTCATTAGCTTTCAGCTAGATCAGTACCACTCTCATATTTGTTGGCTAAATATGAAGCTAGAGCCAGGAGACTGTTAGCTTCGCTTAGCAAAAAGGCTGGTCTGAAGGGCCCACTAGAACCTCTAAACCCGACTTATTAATTATATCTTGTTTTGCTCTAAGCAGTTGCCAAGCAACCATCAAAAATAGTCCAGCACATAATCCTCTATAAAACGGTAAATCAAACAAGATGTAACGTGTTGATTAGAAACATTTAGAGAGTAGAATGTGTTACCTCTGGACAGAGCCAGGCTAGCTGTTTCCCCCTGTTTCCAGTCTTTGTGCTAAGCTAAGCTAGCCAACCTTCATATTTAACCAACATATATTAGAGTGGTCAATCTTCTCATCTAACCTCCCTCCAGAAAGCAAATTAGTGTATTTCCCAAAGATGTCTAAACTAATTCTTTAAGAATTTAACATCAACATTGTGAATACATATCGAAAACAAATTAGCCAAAGTTTTCCTTCTAAGGTTAATTTTGTGAACCAGAAAACATGCTGTACTGTAATGTGTCCACTTTTATACTTAATCTAGTTGTTTATTTCTTTGCGTACTCATTTTTGTCAAAGCTGTTTTTGCAGCACTGCAGTGTTTGGACCTAATGTGTCCGTAAGTGGCTCACTGTTTGGCCAATTACTTCTAAAAGAAATGATGAAGACTTGTGGTCCCAATGCCACAATAAGCTTTTAAGCCTTCATAACCACTTCTTGTTCCTTTATACCAGCTTGCATGGAAAACATAGCTGCTGTGTAGCTACTGCAGCTCCCTGCAGAATCGGAAACTCTGGCTGCCGGCCCAAGCTAGTGCTTTAGAGGAAACTTTCTTTCTTTATTGTGAGGCTCAGAGATGCATAGGTTTGCACTCCTTCTCTCTCTCTCTCTCTCTCTCTCTCTCTCTCTCTCTCTCTCTCTCTCTCTCTCTCCCTCTCTCTCTCTCTCTTTCTCTCTCTCTCTTCAGCACTGCTCAGGGCTTAAAGCTTGAAGAGTGATCTAACGATGCACTGAAGTAGGTTACCAGCCCGCATCAGAGCAGGAGGACAAATTCTGCTGGAATGAAAATGTTGTACAGCTCAATCAAGACACCCGAACCGTGCTCCTCAAACAGTAATTAGGTGCACTGATGTTATCGATTGCGCAGTAGCATTGATGGCTAGGGAAAAGACGGATGACTTATTTGTATTTGTAAATGAGGGAGAAGGAACCATTCTTGAATGAGTCGCTGCTGTCAGTCTGGCAGTAGCTATGAATGTGATGCCAGTTTTTCGACAGGCCTCGCCAGCCTGGGCAAAGACAAGCAGGTCATGTCTGAGGAGGGAGAGAAACCAAAGACAGATGCTACTTTTTACTCGTATCATTACATGTTCAGTGTGCACAGCGAGGACATGCCACTGTTTGAATGGCAAAACACATTTTGATAAAATTCTTGCAGGAGAAGGGACAGCGAAAGGGTAGTGAAAGAGAGAGAGTGTGAAGGAAGAGAAAGCTGCTGAGGTCAGCAGAGACGTGAGGCTGTGGATCCTCTCCCCCTCTCCCCGCGCTGTCTGGACCCTCCATGAGTGACAGAGGGAGAGATTTAGACAGGATGTAAAATATTGAGTGGGATGGAGAGACTGACAGCAGACGGGAAAACTGATAGAAGGCAAAGGGTAAAAAAGACAGCTGATTTATTTGGCCTTTTACAGTCGTTTGGTTTGCTTTTGGGAAGCAGGTGTTGTGCAGTCTGCTGCAGCGCCGTTTGAGTAACTCTGGGTTAAGTGCTTTGTTTAAAGGCAACTCCATGGTTTTCTTGAGATTCAAGCTACAAGCCCGCAAGCTGCTGCCCACAGAGTGCAAGGGAGGAAGACTAAGAGGACTGACGAGGCAGAGACAGTGACAGAAATCAACATTGAAGCTTTGGCCTCCTCCTGTAACAGGCTGTCCTCTCGATGCAGGTTGTTTTGGGTTTTGCAGTCAAAGGTTAGCTCCACTTCCTCCTCCAACCGGCTCGCTGATGTTCCTTTATATCTTCCCTCGTGATTAAAGTCACGGCTCGCCAACATGTCCACCCTGACGGCGCATGTCGAAAGACAGACACTGGTCTTGAGGGAGGGACGGTTTTCTTCGGTCACAGCAGCACCCATTAAACTTTTATTACGTTTTAAATTTAGCAAAGGGCATGCAACGCAGAAGAAAAGCAGGAGGACGAGGTTGTCAATTGGACAACAAGAAATACACTGGTGCAGTTCATTACACAGAGGTTTAGACGCATTCGTTTTAATAGTTAATGCGCCTAAACCTTTGTGTGATGAAACAATAACAACAGAAGGAATAGAAAGAAGTAGAGCATTAAACAATGTCTGTTTTCTGAGGGTTGTAGGAAGTGGTTTAGGTGGATGATGAGCATGCAAAGTGCAGGACTATGGTTCACATCCAGTGCCTTGCACGGGGGTGCCAACATTACTTTGATAAAGGTTAGGGAACGATTGTGGTCCCAGTGAAACACTGATGAAGTAAACACGTCCTGTCTCGTGCTTGAAGTCACTTTTTGGCCTACTCCCCCCTGGCAATGTGTACACCTCATTCAATAAAAGAGGGGGAGGGCAGTGGTGGTATGAAGGTTAGAGAGGCGAGCTTGTGACTGGGAGGTCGCTGGTTCAATCCCCAGACCGACAGGATAAAATCTGGGTGGGGAAAGTGAAAGAGCAGCGCTTGTCCCTCCCTCATTACCACCACTGAGGTGCCCTTGAGCAAGGCCCTTAACCTCCAACTGCTCCAGTGGAGCTGCTCAGTGGCCAGCAGATCAGACTGTGGCAGCTTCCAGGTATGAATGTGGAACTGTGTGAATGTGACAGGTCGTCATTGCAAATGAGAAGTTGTCCTCAATCGACTTACCTGGATAAATAAAAAAATATAAGCTCTACAAACTCATTAGCTTATTAGCTTGGTTTCTATGGAGCTAAAAGTTTCAATAAGGATAAATGCACACACATGATTCATAAATACACACACAGGATACACAAATGCGCACAAAATTCACAAATACACACAAAAAAGCACAGAAGATTCACAAATGCATACAAAATTCATAAATGCACACAAAATTCAGAAATGCAAACATTTACAAATGCACACAAGATTCAGAAATGCACAGGACAAGATCCAGAAATGTATTTCTGTGCACACACAAATATATCTTGATTTACAAACTGCTTGCAGTCTGTGAACTTCACTGCATTTGTGTGTGAATTTTGAGACTGCCCTGACTTGGCTCGACACACAAATGCCTTTTTTTAAACAGGGAATGTTATGCCACCAATCAGATATCTCCCTTGTTTTAGCCAATCACAAGAACGCACCCCACGTGGGGGATTCAGAGTGATAGAGAAAGACTAGTCTGTCAAGGTGTACTTGATTGGTCGAACTTATAAGTCACGCCCACTGCCAACTCGGAACTTGCAGACAGAGCAACAACCAACAACGGGACATTTTTAACAATTTTTTAACAAGGATTAAATGGCACACATAGCTAGCCTAGCTAGCAGCTCTTCCTAAGGAGACCCCTAAAGTTCACAAAAATGCATTAAATTGAAATCGGACACCATAGTTAGCTTTATAAGACCTTGGGGTAGATGTTCTATAAGTGGCATGACGAAATTCAAACTGTAAATATACGAAAATTATGCCAAAAGTGTAGCAACGATCTTTCCCATAGGATTAAATGAGACACATAGCTAGCCTAGCTAGCAGCTCCTCCTAAGGAGACCCCTAATGTTCACAAAAATGCATTCAATTGAAATTGGACACCATAGTTGGCTTTATAAGACCTTTGGGTAGCTATTTTATAAATGACGTTGGGGCGGCCTCTAGCTCACCCAGTAAGAGCGTTCGCCCCATGTTGGCTGAGTCCTGCAGTGGTGCAGGGTTCAAATCCGACCTGCTGCCCTTTGCTGCATGCCATCCCCCATCTCTCTCCCCCTTTCATGTTTATCCACTTTCAAAAAAATAAAGGGAAAAGCCCCAAAAAATAATCTTAAAAAAAAATAAAAAATGACGTGACGAAATTCAAACTGTAAATATACGAAAGTTATGCCGGCAGCTGGCAGCCAGCCAGCTCCGGAGCTCCACGGAGCCCCGAGCCCCGGTCGTCCAATAACCGAGAAACGGTGACTTTCACTGGGTATGGAGTTTGCCGCTTTCTCGTCAGGCTGTGTGGAGCTCCTAAAGTTGAGCAAAACATTATGTGAATTACTAGGAGAATGGATGACTCCACCCACATTCATATAGCGCTGTGTGAACGGGTTCATGTGATTGGTTTATAAGTAAACAATCCCCCACGTGGGGTGCGTTCTTGTGATTGGCTAAAACAAAGGAGATATCTGATTGGTTGTAGATCATTCCCTGTTTAAAAAAAGGCATTTGTGTGTCGAGCCAAGTCAGGGCAGTCTCAAAATTCACACACAAATGCAGTGAAGTTCACAGACCGCAAGCAGTTTGTAAATCAAGATATATTTGTGTGTGCATCAGAAATACATTTCTGGATCTTGTCCTGTGCATTTCTGAATCTTGTGTGCATTTGTAAATGTTGTTTGCATTTCTGAATTTTGTGTGCATTTCTGAATTTTGTATGCATTTGTGAATCTTCTGTGCTTTTTAAATTTTGTGTGTGTATTTGTGAATTTTGTGCACATTTGTGTATCCTGTGTGTGCATTTATGAATCATGTGTGTGCATATGTGAATTTAGTGTGTGCATTTATCTTTATAGAGACTCTTTTAGCTCCATAGGTTTCTCATGGGACAAAATGTTTATGGTTTATTCAAAAGACATTTTCGTACCATCGACTCCTGTCTCAGGAGGAGGTTAAATAAAAGTGAATGATCCAACACTCACAATAATAACAATAATAAGCTACGATACCTTTTCTGGCTCTCCGTCCCATCTTGTGAAACCGAGCTCTGAATCTTTTGTTTTGATTTCAGACTTAAAATCAGTCCGATCAATACAAGTCTGTGATTGACAGAGTGATTAAATCCCCCGTCACACATCCCAGTTATTCCCTCTCAAGTCAATAATTCCATTGGGGCGATTTCTCTTGGGGACACACGTCATCAATTTGTCTTATAAGCAAAGGTTTCTGTCAGACGCTCAATTTTCTGAGTTGCCTCCTTTTTTTTTTTTTTTGCTGCTTCCCCTTTTTGTTATGGTTTGGCTTTTGTTTATTTTTCTGGGAGTAATCGTCGAAAAGGAATTTGAAGATTTGGCTCCATGTCCATTTTAGGGCACTTAAAGTGTTCTTTTAATAGATTTGCTGCAGAGGCCATGTTTGGTTGCTTTTTAAATTTGATTTTGGGGTGGGAATAGTTTCACTGAATGCAGAGAAGATTTGTGCCCTGCATTGTTAGCAGTAGTCGGCCCTTTTTGCATGTTGAATTGGCAAATCAGTGCACAAGAACAAAAACAGAAGTGAGGAAATCAAGCAAACTGATGATTTTATTTTCATTGAGCTCATTAGCAGAAACAGTTGTTCGTCTTATTGTTCGCTAGCACACAGTAAATATTATTTGTTGTCAATGTGGTAGCTGGCTAACTAGCGTCTTGAGTCCATCCTGTCAGCCTTCCGGTTTCCCTTTTTGAATGGCGAATACAGACTACCGCCACATGCTGGTGTGGAGAGTTATTTCCTCTCACGTAGGTGCAGAACGTACGTGCTAGTTGGCCGCTGGCTGTAGTCTTTGCTGTGTGTTCATGTGCATCTTTTTGGCCCAGACACAGGCGATGTGAGGCGACGCAACAGGCAGCCTTCGTCGGTTTGGTGCGTCTGGGCCTTTAGACATGAAACTGACTCTGATCTCTCCCAACATGTTCAACTATTCCTTTAATTCACAGCGTTGCTGAATACACACATCTTTTCACACTGCCCCTGTGCTGCCCATTTTTTGTTTCATGTTTCTTTCTCCTCTCACTTTACCCGTCTCTAACACAAGACTAGCACTGAATACTAATTTGCCATTGCGAGTATATTTAAAAAAAAAAAAAAAAGGATGCATATGTGCGTAACCTCGTCTGCATTTATGTGTGTTTGTGTGTGTGTGTGTGTGTGTGTGTGTGTGTGTGTGTGTGTGTGTGTGTGTGTGGAAGAGGCAGTCTGTGATTTGCTAGCAATGACTGAGAGAGGGAGGGAGGGAGGTACGCATTGAAGAAGCAAAGGCAGAGGGAGGCAGAGAGAGCGAGAGCACCGTCCCTATCAGCTTCGTTTTTCGCTCCGCGATTCAGGCAGCCAGCTCTCCTTTCCTCTCCGCCTCCGCAGCAGCAGCAGCAGCAGCAGCAGGGAGAAGGGAAGCAAGAGGTGCGCTGGATTGGACGAAAAAAGATTGCAACAGATAGATAAACCAGACATCCACATTCTTCACACAGCAGAAGAGGAAGGCATGAAGAGCAGCAGGAGGGCTGCATTTTTTTCCCTCAAACCCGCCAAACGTACGATGCGAAGAGACTAAAACGAAAGAGTCTGAGAGAAAATACTGACTGAGACAAGTGGATCACAGAGGAGGGGGTAAACAGTCACAGCGGACCTCCACACATGGACAGAGAGCAGCAGGCAGAAATTAGATAATCTGACAATCAGCACTGTGACTGTAAAACTGATGGTATCCATTTTACAGCAACAGGAACATGCAGTGCTAAATCTCTGCTTCTTCTCCATCTGCCTCTTTTTTCGTAGCATTTACTCCTCTTTAATTTATATCGTATTTTTGGGCTTGTGACGAAATCCGCCTTGCTCTTTGGATTCCCGTCTCTGAAGTCCGAAGGCGGCTGTCCTCCCCTCCCACCCCTCTGTACCTCCCTCTATTGTGCGTGTGTGTGTGTGATTTTTTTTTTTAGTCTGTGTGTTTGTGTTCATATATGCATAAAGAGCTTATTGTAGGCCTGTGTGTGTTTTTTACCTCTTGATTTCCACATTTTGCACCCATCTGTTTCACGCTGGTTTTCCGTTCACACCTCTGCTTTTCATACCATCTGTGAAAGTGTGAGCTTTTGTCCCTCTGTGTGTGTTTGTGCAAGTGTGTACCTGCGAGTGCAGGTTTAAGCATTCATCTCTGTAGTGTGTTGTCCCTGGCTTTCTCTAAAAGGGGGCAGCTGGACATGTGTCACCTTTGGGTAACTTGGCAGAGGCTCGTATCCTGCTGAGAGTGTGTGTTCACTCACCTCTACGCACAGTCACCTGGACAAAATTACACATTTACCTGCAGTTTATTTTCCATTTAAACTTCATAGACTGAGCGCTCACATTGGAAGAAAAGTGCTGGATGTATTGTCACTTGCGGAAGAAAGTCTCGCCTTCCTGATTTGCAGCAAAGGAGTCGTTTCTGTACATGTATAATACATGGCTTCCTTATCAATAATTCAGTGTCATGTGGGCTTCCCGGTGTTGCCTGGTGGGCGTTGATCAAGACACTCAGGGGCGCGACTGTTGGGGTTTGACGCATGCTGATAGCCGCTGACAGCAGCCTGATAATGTGTTGCCTCTCTATGCAGTCTCCGCTGATCCCCGGCTGCTTTCAGTAACAGCTGAATTCACTTCCAGCTGTCTGTTGGCACATCCACATCAACTGGACAGCATCCAGATCAGACGATCATTTCACACTTTGGATCAACTTATTTTCTGCAGGACTTAAAAATAAAGACTTAATCATTTGGACAGATTTTTTAATGTCCAGTGTTTTCTGCACCGTTGTCTCTGAGCATGATCGGTGTTAACAGCCTGCACTCTGCGGGGCGCCTACGCTCACGCTCTCTTTGCACCGTGCGCTACGGAAGGGACTTTCGGATGATGGACCCGTTTCGCTGTCCCAGAACCCCACGCTCACGTTCACTCAAACCCTTGGTGTTTCCAGACCTGCTGGGAAAGGCTCAGGACGGACAGAATCACCCACAGGCCAGAAAGAGGAGGAAGGTACCCAAAAACTGTTGGTTATTTCCTGTTACTTTTACTTTTACAAGTCATTCAGACACATTGTTATTCATCACAAAAGTGCTGCTGATCCACATCTTCAAAACTAAATCCCCAAAAGACAGAGATTAATAATGTTTCCCTACTTTATTTCATGAAATGTGTCATGATAAATGATTTCTTACCCCAGATAACATGGAATAATAGCTCATAATAGCTCATAATAGCTGGTGGATTGCTTATTTCAGCCACTTTTAACTCATCATCCTCATACAACAAACCATTATTGCATTACAAATTCTGAAACTAATATTGTATTATGGATTTACCATCTATTTCTAAGATGTTTTTATACATCCACTCACATATGGATTGTAGAGCGTTTGATGAAGGAGGTTGGTCGGCTGCCAGCATATCGTGTCAAGCCACCAATCAAGGCTAATGGCTCTCATTTGCTGGCACTCGGTGACGTTTATGAAGCAAGTAGGTGAAGGTGACGAACATCCATCCTTGTCTCAATGAGCCTCCAGACTGAAGGAGTCTGACTCTGAGTTATACTCCACCTCAATCAATCTACCTTTTTTATATACTTACCTCCCTCTTTAGTCTTCTGTCTTCAAATCCACAGAGTTCCTCTGCTGTCGATAAAATCACCTTTAACACAGTTTCACTAAGACTAAATCTGTCCCATGTTGGCTAGGGTAAAATCTAGGAATATATGCATACTTATACATTAACCCCATGGAAAAACTTATCATGAAAAAAAATGGTAAGTTGCACCACAATTAAAAATGTCATTATTACTTAATCTTTGGACAGAAAGAGGTATTTATACTGATTTAACTGTCACAGTTAAAAGACATTTATCAAGCACAAATGGCAAACAATTCTAGCTTTGTTCGTCTTATGTGATAATAAACTGAATATCTTTTAAGTTTGGAAGTGTTTGTTGGACAAAACAAGCAATTCAAAAGAATAGTTCACCCAAAAACAATATAAATTGTATATAGTACTCACCTTCCTTGGCGCTCTATGGTCCCAGAATTATTTTCTATCAAATGGCATTAAGGAGAGCATACAGCAACAAAAGGCCGAAACAAAGACATTAAAAAAGGTTATAGAACGTCCAAACACAATTATTGCTACTAAACAAAGCATTTTGGAGTTATCCTCCCCTGAAGTGATTTTTTTTTCATATTATATAAACAATGTCTGGTTGTAGGCTAAATGCCTTCTAGCCACAGCTCCAAGTTTAGTTTTATTGCGAAATCTTTTGAAAATTAAGCCATTCTCTTCCCTCACACATAATGAACCTCTGTAGACAGAATATGTTGCTGTTGTGGCACATCATTAAACATTTGAAATCAGCCGACTCTGGTAAGCTCAGCTGTATTTCTTGTCTGTGATTATTAAAATGTATGAGCACATTTTAGTTTGAGACACAGTTTAATTGCTAAGACTTTTACAGTACAGCGTTTATAGAAACCATAGATCGTTAATATTCATGGAGGTATTTCTGAGTAAGCCCAAAAAACTCTGGAAATGAACCTGATTAGGAACGCTGAATCAAAACCCCATTATAAATCCAATTTCATTTGACTAAAAGTCGCAATGCAACAAAATCATATTCATAATAGGTTGGAAGTCTAAAACAGCAGAATCCAAGTGAAGACCATTAGCAGCAGCTCTTTAATCAAAGGAATGTAATGGGAAAGGATCGATTTTTAGGTGGGAGTGACGTTTCTTCCCCCACACATGGCAATTATAGTCATGCTGGGAGTGAACGTATGATGTTGGTCTACAAGGGATTCAGAGGTGAGCGAGGTGGGAATGAAGTGCCTTAAGTGTCCTCTCCATCACCTCTGCTGTCACTGCTGTCTGTCAGCTGCACCCACTGCCTCCATCTGTGTCTTTAACGCTTCGGGTCTCATGGCTCCATGATGTCTGCTCTGTAAAGTGTCCACAGGGCTGGATCGTTGCTACAGATTTTGAGGAAGTTGAAGCCAAAATGTGCTGCGTTTCTGAAGCCTTTCAGAGCAGAGATCACCCGCTCCTTCAATAAAACTCTCTTTTATTCTCCCTGCTGCTATTTTTTTGTTGATTCTCATGAAAATGAAAGTAAAATAGTTTTTTTTTCTCCCGGGAGTGTAAACAAGGACCCGAAAAAAATGCTTTAAAAAAAACTGGTGGAAAGAAGCGAAAGAGTGTCCAATCACAAACAAGTTGGAATAGATTTGGATTTTTTTTTTTTTTTAACATCAAGATAGCCCAAATAAAGTGTGTAGAAATTAGGCAGACATGCAGAAACGCCCAATACTTTTTCAGCGATATACGTAGCGAACTTCGTGGTGATGCAACAACAATTTGCCTTTTATTCAAAGGGAGTTATCCGATTACAGTAATACAGTATGTCTGGTTTTATTAGACCAATGCTGCAAATCATTGACGTTGACATTACATTGCTTCATGACATTACTGGATTTTTATTGGAGTTTTGCTTTGATTCATCAGGTAGAGGTATTAGATAGATTTGTCTAAAACTGACACTCCTGTCGGCTGATTTTATCCATTAAACAGTTCCTCAATTGATTTTGTAGGAAATATTACTATAATGTCATCTATCAAGCACACATTTTAGGTACTTGTACTTAACTTAAGTATTTCCATTTTATTTATTTTATACTTTTACCCTGATACTTTGATTTGCAAATATCACACTTTTTACTCCACATTTATTTGACTGCTAATGATCATATTATAAAATATAATAAAGTATTATACATTAAACAACCGAGCAGTACATAAGGTAGCTAAAAACTAGCTAAACATTAACCGACTACATTTTAAAAGGATCCGTTCTGCATAATGAGTACTAAGTACATGTTGGTGTTAATATGAATGTTTGAATGTACTTAATACTTTACTATATATAGTTATATTATGAGTCTTTATACATGTAATATAACAGATCATCTAACACTGCTCCTAGGTGCAACTAATGGTTGTTTTCATTGATTAATCTGTCTGTTAATTGAATCGATCATTTAGTCTATCAAATTCAATGTTGAAAAATGTCCATCGCAACTTCCTGCGGCCCAAAGTGACGTCTGACCAATAATTTATATGGATTTTTGTCATTTATAATAACGTAAAACTGAGGAAAGCTGCAAATCTTGAGTTGATAAAGACATCCTTCTTCTTGACTAGTCAATCAATCAATCAATCAATCAACTAATTGATCAGCACTACAGCATTGAGAGGAATGTGTAAACTCAGCTGTGTGTTTTCACTAATGTCTTTGTCATGTTTAAGTTTTTATAGTTACGTTTTTTTGTGTTCATGTTCTTAAGCTGTAACTTAATTTTGCTTCATGCCGGTCGATGCGTTTTCTAAATTATTTATCGGGCCGATTGATTTGCTCGTCTATCCGTCGACAGGCCGGGTGCTCGGTGCATAATGGCTTTGTAACTGATGTTGTGGTGGTTGGACTGATTGGATGATTGATGGATTGTTTTGGCAAAATAAACTGAGTTAAGCAAAGAGAAGTTTGAGCAGCGTGAGAAGGGATGACATTTCTCTGAGTACAATTTATTGAATGAAGCTGGCTTGCTTACTGTGCAGCTTCCACATAAAACCACAATGGACCTGCCCACCCCTCCTGTACTATGTGATCAAATCACCAACAGCTGAACATAGCTGCTGTTGACTGAAAATGTGATTTTCTTGTTTTCCTTTGCAGGCTCTCTACAACTCAATCAAGAATCAGAAGCTGCAATGGACGCTGTAAGTCATTTCATGTTGACATTATGCACCTTAAACTACATTTATGTTTGTTACTCTTCCTCTGTGACTCTGTTTTTGTCCTTTTCCTCATCAATGATTAACTGAAACACATTTAAACACACACGCATTGTCCTGAAGGAAAGGAAACATGGGATATTGATTAACTTGTTAGCATCCTCTTTAATGATGTGAGTGTTGTCTGGCATGTGAAGGAAACATTAGTGTGTCAAGGGTTGCTATTCTGGATCACAGTTGCAGAGTGCCTCGGAGATGCCAATTAAGTCACTAGCTTTCCAAGCTTTGTTGCCATAGTTACGGCACCATGGATACGACTCCATGGCTACCGCATTGCTCTTTCCTCCCTGTGTCTCTCAGCAGCAAACACACACGGTAGCAGAGAGATATATACGTACTAATGTACACAGGAGATATATTTGTATGTGCGTATGCTTCTGTACATGTGAAAATGGAGAAAAAAAACAGACAATGACTAAGAGAGAGAGACTCATTTTAAATGGCTCTTTACCTGCATCCTGTACAAAGGTGTGACCACAGCCTCCCACTACCTCTCCAAAAATAGCTGCAGCAGCGCTCCCGAAGCAGCCGAATAAAAGTGGTCAGAGGAGCAGATCGAGGAGGAGATCCACAGAGAGGCAGGCAATCAGTTCAAACATCTCTGCTGACATATGGACAGCTATTTAAACACTGCCACCGCATAAGAGGCCACGCACGGGTAGAAAAGATGTCGTTTTTAGACACGTAAACACCACCGAGCAAAGAGAGAATCCACCTCCAAACAAAATGAATTACAGATTTACAGATTCAGCCCACAGAAGTCTGGTTTTTTCTAGCTTTGGCAGCAGAGAGTTGCACATGTTCATTTTTAATATTTCAGCTGGCCGCGATCATTGACATAGAGTGAAATCTGTCTCTGCTTTGAAAACCCTATTTGGAAGCAGAGCACAGTGTCACTTCTGCCACCACTTTCACACCCTACTGGCTTAGTTGATGCATATTTCATCACACAGAGGAACATTTTTTCACTTGCTAACTCACTTGACTGAGGTCCCAACACACGGACTGACACCCTGTGACAATGCACTTCAGCTGTGTATCGATTCTGAGGCTGCAAATGCTGCTTTTGTTTGTCCTCCTGCACGTCTTGCTTGGAAGTGTTTGCCACGGTTTGTGCGTTTGCAATTTGCACATTGTAATCACAGCACAACAAAGTGTGTATTCTGTAGAGCTGTGCAATTATTAATTTTGATGTGATTTCAGCTCCTGGCGATCACAAAAACAATGATTGAGAAAAACAATTTAATAAGTAAACTGTTATTTTGTCTTGGTGTTCTATATGACGCACTCACTTTCGCTGCTCCCGAAGGCTAAACTCATGCAGCCAACATTTGAATATATTATTTATTTTAAGGGGTATTCAAAAAGTTCAACAGGAAGTATTAAGGGAAATTTCACCGTTCAAGGTGTTTTCACTCTTGATTTGTTTAACTGTTTCACTGTTCCTTTAAATTCAATAAATGCATCTTTCCAAAAGTCATTTTTTTCCATAATCTAGCAGCCCTATATTCTATTTTATTCAGAAACAGGTTCATTGCTAGCTTTTTTTTTTTTTTACATACAACGAATTTGTCTTGGTATGCTGGTGCACAACGAAAAACAAGTATTGCAAATCATCAACATAAATAATAATGGGCAACAAAACAATATAAAAGTAGCACTAAAGGAAGAAATAAATAGAAGATGAGAACTAAATTATATTTAACTGGAAGATATTCAGTTACATATATATCAGTGTAATATGAGTGTTTTAAATTATAGTGCAATTCTATTCTATATATAGACCAGCACAGCATTGATTTACACATTTACTTTCATATTGAGGCTTAAAAAAAATATATATATATATATATATATATATATATATATATATATATAGTATATGTATAAGGCCTGTGATAGAGGTGTGATTTTCAGACAGTAAAACAAAGTGTATGCTGTGATTACATGATTACGTATTGTATATGTGCATCTCATTACAGGTGTGTGTGTGTGTGTGTGTGTGTGTGTGTGTGTGTGTGTGTGGGCACGCAGTGTTTTAATTCAACGCAGAACAGGGCAATGGATGTTATTTCACACCCCCACAGAGAAAAGACACGGCCACTCTCAACGGTGCAGTTAGATGCACCCACATGTTCTTCACTCGCAAACACACACACATACACACACACACACACACAGAGAGATACAAATACAGACATATACAGTACACACATGCTTCCTCATTCAGGAGCGGGGGTGGAAAGCAGAGGGAGAGAGGTGGTGGCTGTGGGCATTGTGCACTGAAAGAGAGACACAACAGGTCACAGATACAGGGAGATCTGTGCATAGAAACTAGGGTGGGAACCACTGTGTACCTCATCATACGATACATGGCTCACGATACAGCAATTTGGCGATAATCAATGTATTGCTTGACAATCCTATAATGATACATTACGATACCGGTCTAACTATGAATACAAAATGCCCGTTAAAAGGTTAAGTGCAGGTTTTCTCTCTGTAAATTAAAATTACACAATTATATAGCAACTAGCGGTCCAGACTTTGGACTTAAATACCTCATATTATGCTCATTTTCAGGTTCATAATACATTTTCAAAAAACACCATATTTGCTGCAGCTCCTCTTTTCACCCTGTGTGTTGCGCAGCACTACTAGCCAGTCAGAATGAGGGCGTGTAACGCTAGCAGCTAGTCGAGCATTATAACGTGTGTTCCAAAGTGACCACGTTTGTCTCTGAAGTAAAGGCTGGACTACAATAGAGCTGTTTGGAGCAGTTTGTGAACAGTGTTTTCTGTTGGAGATGGTAAGTCCCTTTGGGGTGGACTTTGGGCTTTTTCACTTTGTAAACCTATAACATGCACAAATATATATAACACAATAAAGGAAAGGGCAAAAGCCAAAAAGCATAATACAAGAACGTGGCATGGGTCGATTATGCAAGCAGCTCATAACGACCCACAATTAGGTTTCTTGTTAGGCGGCGACCTCTCGTGGCTGTGGTAGTTATCGCGAGAGCAAACGAGGAAGTGAGGTGACAAAATATAAAAGCACCGAATTCTGTAAGGGGGAAGGTTGGGGTGTTTTTTGGGTCAAACAAACACAGGACTTTCACTCAGGAGGGTTTGTGTTCCGTGTGAAACCAAAAGTCACTTTCATTTAAAAAATTTCACCGGTTTTACGGGCCTTAGTCCGTGACGCAGTGAAGTCTGGGACGCCATGTTATGTCCTCATTTTGGTAGTTTTCCGTGACTCTTTTGAAGTATTTTTGTTACCTAAACATAACTAGTCTCGTTTTACAACGTTAACCATGTGTTTAAAACTGCGCCCGTTACGTTAAATAGAACGGTCACATGATTAAATCGCCGCCGTGCAGCAGTGAATAGAACGGCCGTATGTGTCGTTTTAGGAGTCTTTGGAAATCAACCTATAATTTTGGTATGAGAATGAGTTGCAAAAATCAGGCGTGCTCTTTGAATTTATATCCCAAAAAAAAACAATATCCAGTCTAATAAAACACTAGAGGTGTATACAATCTCTTCATATTAGATTATAAATTAGCATCCTCTTTAAAAATAAGTCCTTCTCAGGATGATGAAACTGCAGCCGCTGTGCTGTGTATAAATGACTGTCCTCTTTCAGTTGACTGTTGTTTTGTCAGAGTCACAGGTGAATCACAGCAGCTCTGTTCATTGGTTTACTGAGATACTAAAGATCCCAGCATGCACTTCTTTTAACTGAACAACTTCTTCATCCGTGATTTCTTCATATTGCATCAACACACTTTTCCTTCCCTGTTTACTCTCCTTCCCTGTTTCCTCTCCTTCCCTGTTTCCTCTCCCTCCCTGTTTCCTCTCCCTCCCTGTTTCCTCTCCTTCCCTCTTTCCTCTCCTTCCCTCTTTCTTCTCCTTCCCTCTTTCCTCTCCTTCCCTCTTTCCTCTCATTCCCTCTTTCTTCTCCTTCCCTCTTTCCTCTCCTTCCCTGTTTCCTCTCCTCCCCTGTTTACTATCCTCCCTGTTTCCTCTCCTTCCCTGTTTCTTCTTTCCTCTCCTTCCCTGTTTCCTCTCCTCCCCTGTTTCCTCTCCTCCCCTGTTTCCTCTCCCTCCCTGTTTCCTCTCCTCCCCTGTTTCCTCTCCTCCTCTGTTTCCTCTCCCTCCCTGTTTCCTCTCCTTCCCTCTTTCCTCTCCCTCCCTGTTTCCTCTCCTCCCCTGTTTCCTCTCCTCCCCTGTTTCCTCTCCTCCCCTGTTTCCTCTCCCTCCCTGTTTCCTCTCCTTCCCTGTTTCCTCTCCTTCCCTGTTTCCTCTCCCTCCCTGTTTCCTCTCCTTCCCTCTTTCCTCTCCTTCCCTCTTTCTTCTCCTTCCCTCTTTCCTCTCATTCCCTCTTTCTTCTCCTTCCCTCTTTCCTCTCCTTCCCTCTTTCTTCTCCTTCCCTCTTTCCTCTCCTTCCCTGTTTCCTCTCCTCCCCTGTTTACTATCCTCCCTGTTTCCTCTCCTTCCCTGTTTCTTCTTTCCTCTCCTTCCCTGTTTCCTCTCCTCCCCTGTTTCCTCTCCTCCCCTGTTTCCTCTCCCTCCCTGTTTCCTCTCCTCCCCTGTTTCCTCTCCTCCTCTGTTTCCTCTCCCTCCCTGTTTCCTCTCCTTCCCTCTTTCCTCTCCCTCCCTGTTTCCTCTCCTCCCCTGTTTCCTCTCCTCCCCTGTTTCCTCTTCCCGTCCTCTGTTTCCTCTCCCTCCCTGTTTCCTCTCCTTCCCTCTTTCCTCTCCCTCCCTGTTTCCTCTCCTCCCCTGTTTCCTCTCCTCCCCTGTTTCCTCTCCCTCCCTGTTTCCTCTCCTCCCCTGTTTCCTCTCCCTCCCTGTTTCCTCTCCTCCCCTGTTTCCTCTCCTCCCCTGTTTCCTCTCCCTCCCTGTTTCCTCTCCTTCTGGCTTTCCTCTCCCTCCCTGTTTCCTCTCCTTCCCTGTTTCCTCTCCTTCCCTGTTTCCTCTCCTTCCCTGTTTCCTCTCCTTCCCTCTTTCCTCTCCCTCCCTGTTTCCTCTCCTTCCCTTATTTAATTTCCCCGTGCAGGATTAATAGTCTTCTTCTTCTTGCTTTCCTTTTTTTCAAATATTTTTTCCTTCCTTTCTGATATTTTTCTTTTCTTTCTTTTTCTCTTATCTCCCCACTCCTCTCCCCTCTTTTCCTTTAATTTCAAATTTTCAACCTTAAATTTCTTGCTTTTCTTTTCCTTACCTGTATTTTTTCTCTTTTCTTTTCCCTTTGTTACTTTTCAGTCTTGTGGTTTTATTTCCTTTCTTTTCCTCTACTTTCTCCTCTTTTTCTTTTAATTTACTTTCCATTTTGTTCTCCTTTCTTTTCTTTCCTCTGCTTTTCTTTCTTCTTTTTTTCCTTTCCTTTAAGTTTTCCTTCCCTGTCTTTTCCTCTTCTCTCATTTCCTTTAGCTTCTTTTTGTTTCCCATTTTTTCTCTCTTTCTTTATTTTTTCATTTCCTTTCTTTTAATTTCTTTTAATTTCTTTTCTTAACCTCTTCTTTAATTTCCTTTTTCCTTTACTTTCTTTTGTTTTCCTCTCTTCTTACCTCTTCCACCCCTCTTCTCACTTATATTAATGCGAATCTGCCATTTGAGAAGAATCAGCTTTGTCTTTTCTCTCTCTCTCCCCCTCCTCTGTCCCTGTCTCCTCACTTCTTTATCTCCCTCCTCCATCCATCCATCCTCCCCCCTCACTTTGTCTCTGTGTAGAATGGGATTCAGGCAGCCCAGCAGTTACCAGGCAACAGGCTACATGCTCATTGGCTCCGTCTCTGCCTCCCGTTTCTCTCTCTGGCTCCTGCACGGGGTTAACTGCTGTTATGTTCTGTTGGTTACTCATAGCGTGGTCTCGGGGGGTTCGGCATCCAGCCATTTTTCTATTTTCGGGCTGAACTTTTGCATGGGTGCCGCCTGGTGAGGTAACAAGTGGAATTGCCATGTTACTTCACTGGGCGGATGCAAAGACACTCGCTGTTGTTGCCTAAAGCATCTATCATCTCCTAATGTGACAAATCCCTTTAAAAACACCAAAAGAAGGCATACGGTGCATTGTGAGGGGTTATTTAGACGAGAAAGGGATTAGCACTGCTGTAGTCATGGGTACAGCACCGCTATGTAACGTCTGTCTTTCAAACACAATATATACAATACTGTAATATATATTTATATAATAATCTGTATTTGTACTAATGAACAGAAGTTTATAATTATTTTAACAAACAGATGAAAATAAACGTGAATGGATACACAAATAATAAAGATATTACATTTTAAAGAATGGTAATAAAACAGAAATAGAATGAATACAAAATAAAAAAGGGGCTAATAGACAAGAATATATAGTAAGATGAAAATAAAACAAAAAAATGGTAATAAAATGATGATATATAAAAAAAATATAAAGGACCTAGTAGACAAGAATGTAAGATGAAAACAAACACACACACACACACACACACACACACACACACACACACACACACACACGGAGCTCAGCAGCTCATCAGAATCCTCATTCACAAAGATGGCTCCCCGAAGCCCGTTTCTAATGAGTGATGTGCACAGAAACTTTAACAACTCTCAGCCTGAAAACCTAAATTAAATTTAGAGACGTGTCAGCACTCTGTAAATACTTCTTTAAAGTTAAAATGAAAGAATATGTCATGTTATTACAACTCAGGTAAGAAGCATTTCACTGCAGAGACCGTATGCTGTAAGAGAGAACCAATAAAACATCAGCCACATGAAAAACAGGAATATAGGTTCAGAAACCAGCACATTCCCAGGGATTTAAAAACAAAGTCATGTACAGCGTATTACTGCACCATCAGAGAGCTCAGGACTCGTACCTGGTCTACTTCATGAGAACTACAGAGTCAGACTAACAGGGGAAAAGGAAGACAACAAAATTCAAAGGTATAAATAATATAATCCCAGTCCAGCAAAATGGGACAAACCTACAATTTAGTCCAGCAATAAAACAATATCATGTTCAAGTTTGTATTTTCTAAGATACAATTAAAACAATAAAGTCTCAAATAACATGAACCAAAAAGACACTGTTAGGATTTATTAGCAAGAAAAAAAGATAAATCAAATAAAACATCAGTACAAATATTGTTTATACTAATATTATTGTTTCCTTAAAGTGCTCATATTGTGCTTTTTGGCTTTTCCCCTTTCCTTTATTGGGTTATACATCTTTTTTGTGCATGTTATAGGTTTACAAAGTGAAAAAGCCCAAAGTCCACCCCAAAGGGACTTACCATCTCCAACAGAAAACACTGTTCACAAACTGCTCCAAACAGCTCTATTGTAGTCCAGCCTTTACTTCAGAGACAAACGTGGTCACTTTGGAACACACGTTATAATGCTCACCTAGCTGCTAGCATGGCACGCCCTCATACTCTGCTTCTGACTGGCTAGTAGTCCTTACCTAGGTACTGTCAGGACACGCCCTCATACTCTGCTTCTGACTGGCTAGTAGTCCTTACCTAGGTACTGTCAGGGCACGCCCTCATACTCTGCTTCTGACTGGCTAGTAGTCCTTACCTAGCTACTGTCAGGGCACGCCCTCATACTCTGCTTCTGACTGGCTAGTAGTCCTTACCTAGGTACTGTCAGGACACGCCCTCATACTCTGCTTCTGACTGGCTAGTAGTCCTTACCTAGCTACTGTCAGGGCACGCCCTCATACTCTGCTTCTGACTGGCTAGTAGTCCTTACCTAGCTACTGCACATGTGCGACTCCCAACAAAGATGGAACAGAAGTGAGAGGTCTCACTCTGTAGCTAAAACAGAGAGCTCAACACACAGGGTGAAAAGAGGAGCCGCAGCAATGTGCAGTACAACAAATATACAGACTAAGATTATATAGTATAGCACCATTAATCCTTCCTTTGTGAGTCTGTAGAGCCTCAATTTTTTGTTGCAACGAAGAAAAGTCTTTCTCACCTCTATGAGGCTTCAAGAGGAGGAAGAGTAACCCCCCCCCCCCGCCCCCCCCTGGGTAAAGATGCCCCTGTTTTTCACCTCAACGCTGGAACAAGATAGATGGTGTCACTCTTTACTTGTGGTACTTTTTGATCAAGCAGAGTGGAGACTGCTTCTCAGGAGAACCGGAGCAGGAAAACACACAATTATAACTTTGAAGGCAGCTTCATTCACTCAGTTAATCCCCTAGATACATGATGCTTTGTAAATGTCTCTGCTCTGCCAAGACAGCAGCACGTTGCATATTACTCATGTGTTCTTTATGAAATGAAAAGTTTCCCAGTAAGTGTGTGTAATCTCTGCACCTCTTGTCCTGTGCTGTTACGAGCACAGAGTGAGAGGCAAACGGACAGGATGAATGATGTGTTTGCTCGCGTTGCTAATGAGACATGACACATAAGTGTTGATTACCATGTTTTTTTTTTTTGGTTTTTTTTTTCTTTTCTTTATTTTGTCTCCATAGTGACGAGGAAGAGCTGCGGAAGTCGTTTTCGGAGCTCGGGGACAGCCTGTGTGACTCCTCTGCCTCCAGATCGGTGAAGGGGGAGGGCAGCAGCGGGAAGCCCCTGCCGGATGAGCCGTCTGGATCGCTGCTGTACAAGAACGGATTCCTCGTCCGCAAAGTCCACGCAGACTCGGACGGCAAGAGAAGTAGGAAGCCTCAGACCCTTTTCTTTTACATTGTTCCATTTCGAGTTTCAAAATTCAGTTGTTATTTCCTCGGAAACAGCAAAACAATCTCAGCTCAAAGTCCATTTAGGAGCCTCACATGATCATCATCAGTAGATAGAGTTAACATTATCCATCGTCCCATCCAAAAATGAAGGTAAAAATAAAATAGCATAATCCCAGTTTAGAAAAAGGGGACCAACCTACAATTTACTCCAGCTTTGATGTCATCATAAACTTTCTATTTTCAAAATTATAATAAAAACAGTAATGTTTCAAAGTGCTTTCAAAAAAATAAAAAAACGAAGGGTGGGGCAGCCTCTAGCTCACCCAGTAGAGTGTGCGCCCCACGTAGGCCAAGTCCTAGAGCAGCAGATAACGTTCGCTCAGTTGATTTTATCCATCTTCTTTTAGCTAAAATGCTATTCTTCAATAATGTAAAGCGTATACTATACGGTGTGATACCACTTCTCAGTTTCTACTGTGTCAGAATATAGACACATCTGGATTACTGCAGTGGCATCTCACTTTAAAACCTGGGCATAAAACTGGGTGGCATTTGTAGGATTATGACTTAGTGTCCTATCTTAGTGTCCGGCGCAGCGCAAAGCCCAACGCAAGTATCTAAAATAGGGCCCTTAGTGTCCTCCTTTCCACATTTGTTTCACGTCTGTTCTCAGTGTTTATGCTGTTTGTCAAAGTGCAAAATGTAAAGAACCTAACAGCATGATATAAAACAGCATGATATTGTATCAATGTGTATAACTACAGGTCTACTATTAACACTTTCCTCCTCCTCGCAGCACCAAGAGGGAAGAGAGGCTGGAAGACCTTCTATGTGATCCTAAAAGGGCTAATTCTCTATCTCCAGAAAGTAAGAGTATATTTAAAGTGTGGCATATATTTGTGGCAGTAAAAAAAAAAAGGCTGCGTGAGAAGCATTCTGTAACAACTACTACTTAATATTCATTATTCCACCTTTAAAATAAGAGGTGACTGCAGCTCCATAAACATTCTGTTTAACTTTGGCAGTATGGCATTAACACATTTGTAACCGAAGGTGAATCTTTATGCCTGCAGTGGGGATCCAAAAGGTTCCTCTGTATCAGGTCACCTTCTTACACATAATCCCCGAAATGCTTTACTTTACTTTTAAAATCTGTCTATCCAAGGGAGCCACTTTAGTGAACCCATGTCCTGTTTACATGTCTAAAAGTGCTACGACGACTATGTCCTGACTTTGGGGTGGGGCAACCTCTGCCAGCATAACAGGCCACTGTGGCTCAACTAAAAAAATACAACCTCAGTTTGAGAAATGAGCCTCTAGTGACACCCTAGTTTGGTTTTCTTGGGCAGGATATCGAACCTCAATACATTTTTGGTACCGACTAAAATGTGTCCGTATCAAACTGTCGAGTACTGAAAAGTTGGGATCAAATGTCTGGTCAGAGTTTATTGTTGACTTGATCTTGGATCAGATTGCTGCTGAATAAATCAAAATGCTGCCAATTTTCGACGGTATTTTGTCTAGCAGGCAAAGATCATTTTACGACTTATTTTCCTTCAGATGTGGTTTCTTTTGTTAAATTAAAAGGGGTTTTGTAGGAAATACTTATGTACAGTATATTCTTCAAAGTAAGGTATGAAAAAAGGGATGGTTTTGTTATTTTTACTGCAACTAAGGAATTGTACCAGCAGTAGTTTCGAAAAGATTTCAAACAATGCCCACTTATTAATTTAAAAAAGTCTTCTTTAAGATAATTTTTTGGGCATTTTAGGCCTTTATTTCCACAGGACAGATGAAGACACGAAAGGGGAGAGAGGGAGGGAATGACATGCAGCAAAGGGCCGCAGGTCGGAGTCAAACCCACGGCCGCTGCGTTGAGGAGTAACCTCCTGCGCCTGCTCTACCAACTGAGCTAACCCGGCCACTTTGAAAAGACTTTTCTAAGTTTGTTTTGCTGTTATGATTATTTAGTTGGTTAAAAAAAAAATCTCACCTCCAGTCATGGAAATTCAGGGAACTTTATATTTCTATCATGGAGGCATTTTCATTTCTCAGTGTTGTGTCAAAACATAAAGTAGGGTATCAAAAAAAAGCTATTGTTTTGGTATTGGTAAAGAAACTATCATTGATACGCTGCGCTGATGTTCTTTAGTCCAGCAGCGGATCTGTTTAGATCAGAGACTCAATCAGTTGTTTTCAGATAGGCTGCTTCCAATGCAGTGCTGTGTTTTTTTTCAGCTCTTTAACTCTAATAAGTGTTAGGACCCCTCAGTGTTAATCATAGCATTCATTTCTTATTTATAACTGCCATGCCAGGGGGAGTACAGGCCTGAAAAACAGCTATCTGAGGAGGACCTGAAGAACGCCGTGTCCATCCACCACTCTCTGGCCATGAAAGCTTCAGACTACAGCAAGAGGCCCAACGTCTTTTACCTGCGCACTGCTGACTGGAGGGTGTACCTCTTCCAGGCACCGTGAGTCCTGATTAATGTTCCTCACTGAGCTCAAATGATGTGTAGAGAATTATAAACATACTGCACAGTTATCCACACCACAGCATCTGCAGCAGACCTTAAAATTCAATCATATGAACCATATCCAATGTGAAAAAAACTCAACTTTAATCATACGCTGCAGAGACGAACCCTTGTCTTATTTTCTGTCTGCTTGAGCCATGTTTCTTTTTCTGTACAAACTACAGGATGTGGTCAAAAGCATGTGGCACCCTTTTTGTTCTAGAGCAGTTTTTTAAGGTTTGGGCTCGCTCTTAATGCTACAGCGGACATTATTGCTACATCGTACATTAATGCTGCAGCATACAATCAGTAGTTTTTAGGAAGTGGGTCATGATTTTTGAATCTTTGAATAGTCAGTCAATTATTTTTTTAAATCAAATAGTTTATGCTGTTTTTACTGCCGCCTAGTAATAGTGCCGTTAGAAATGCTGGTAAAATGTGTGTGGCACATTCAGTTTGGCTCTTTGAGCATGTAAGCGAAGTGGAGCGGTGAGAATGTACGCACAGATCTTCAAAGAATGGTCGAAGAGTGAATATCTAATAGCATTTTGGCTTGAAATGCCCATCCCTATAGTGTGTTTACATGCACTAAAGTTACCAGGTTACTGTAAATCTGTGTATACATGCAGCACATCAGTAATCAGACTTCTGCCTCACCACAGAGGGCGATTTCCTTCACAGCGCAAATGTGTCTGAATTTAACAAGTAGTCAAACATTCAGTGGGGGAAACTGACTTATTAAGACTAGATTAAAACTTTGTGTTAGTTCAGTTTGAGTCGGAGTTTGGATAGAATCATTTCAAAGTCTATATTTAAACTATCTTTCCTTTCATCCACACACTCCACTGTTAACTGCAGTCTTGTTAAAGGCCGATCAGTAGCCTGGTTACTCGTAAACAAGGGCAAGAACAGGGGAGAACAGGTTTCTCTAATCCTCTCTAATTTACCCCGAATTACAGTACATGTAGTTTAAGAAATCAGCTAGCAACCCAGTTGCTTAAGTGCATGTAAACACACTTTTAGACAATAGTGTTCTTCCAGCTTTGTGCCAGCAGTTTGGTGAATATCCTCTCCTGTTTCGTCTCGACAGTAACCCCTGTGTACAAAGCCAGCTCCATAAAGCAGCTCGGTGGCCCAATGGTTAGCACCGTGGCCTCACAGCAAAAAGGTACCGGGTTGGAACCCTGGTCGCCCCGGCCTTTCTCTGTGGAGTTTGCATGTTCTCCCCTGGTTTCTCTGGGTGCTCCGGTTTCCCCCACCACTAAAAACATGTTCCCCTCCCTCTCTACCAAGCTGAGGTGTGGTGAGCGTCTGGCGTCGTAAGGCTGCCGTGCATCACCCAGGTGGCTTTGAGTGTCTATGATAAAGCGCTACATAAATGCAATGAATTATTACAAAGAAATGGTTTTCCCAGTTTGGTGTGGAAGAACGTGACTGGTCTGCACAGAGCTCTGACCTCAACCGCATCCAACTTTGGGGTGGCAATTATGAGAGAGCAGGGACGTTCACAGGTATGGGCTTTTGTTGCCCGGGCAACAGCCCTTTTGCCCTGATTGGCTTAGCTGCTCCTATGGTGAAAGAGCCTAAATAAACTTTTCTTTTTTTTGCTGTTGTGGTTGCATCAATACGATAATGCGCCCATCATTACTAAAGTTAAATCAAAATAAATTTCACCCAATCTTGCCCTCAGTGATGCCCTCTGCCCCCAGTCACGTGACTTTGTTTATATTCTCACACATGGAGCACCGCATATGAAGGAGGGAAAGCCTCTTTTTTCGCCTTTTTAAAGTTATGGAGATTATGACAAATGCCCTGTGAATAGTAACCAAAAAAAATCCACTTGAGCTTCAACTTGTAACGTTTGCATCACATTTATTGCCTAATATTAACATAAAATGCTACGTTTTCAACCAAAGCTAATGACGTAGCTACGTTACATCCGTTACATGAGTGTGCGTTCTGTAGAGAAGAGAGAGCTTCAGGGATGGGATGGTTTGGGCTCTTGAATCATGCTAGCTTATACGTTGTTTACAGAGTCAATATGTTACGTGACTTTTCAACCAACAATCGATGTGACGTTAGTGAAAGTCACCTTATTTTGTTATGAGATGATAAATGAATGTCTATGAATTGGTTAATGTAATAAACTTTGCATTTCAAAAAAATGTATAGCCTAATGTTAGTTTTGTGTGCTTAAGTATGCCTTCACAACAAAGATGACTAAAGATCTGCAATTTTGCAGAGCTGGATTAAAACTGCCAGCAGGCCAGCTGTGAGAGAAGCATTTGATAATGTCAAGCAACCATCCTACATTATTATTGATTTGATGTGATGTAGGCCTATTTTATCAGGGGTATTTTCTTTAAGTTGGAGTAGGCTAATAACTCATTAAAAACAAATGTTCCATTTAATAATAAATACACAACAAATTGTGTCTGTGCCCTGTATAGCATTGTGAATTTGTTATTATTTTATGTATATCAAAAGCTCCAGTTCAGAGCATTTGAGAACCTGGGGATCGAGTAAAATACTTTTACTAGCTGTAGCCATGTTGTAATTGTTCTTTATACTATATATAAACATAAATATTATTTATGGTGCCAAATCATAACATTAGTTATCTCAACCAGAATCATTGAGAGCAGCCACAGTCTAAAGGTCAACTGGCAGCACAACTGTCAGTGTTCAGTTTTCAGATTAGAGCAATAGCCCCTCCAAATGTCTGTGCACGTCCTTGTGAGAGAGACCTGATCACCCAACATCCGTGTTGGACCTCATTAATGCTTTTGTGTCTGAATGTGAGAATATCTCTACAGTAGGTTCAAACATCTGCTGGACAGACTGAAACTAGAACATTAAGCAGCAGACGAATAGCCATGTCTTTGTTCAACAACCACACACTGTATTGGTGTGATTCCATGCTGTCAAAACGTTTGGCCATGTAGTGTAGCTGCGGCTGGCTAATCACAGCTGAGCACTCAACCTCAGCTAACAACATGCTGCGCCAGCTGTGCACATGTGCATATGGTGTGCAGAACACATGCACACGGATCAATGAAACATACACATGTTGAACTGGATGTTAAGAGGAAAGGTGGAGGTGTGCATGTGTGTGTTATCAGGATCCAGGAAGTGGCACATGAGTAGCCACATGCTTCAGCCCCCAGGAGGACAGGCTCTGTGCTCCAGTTGCAGCTTGCATTTGTCCCAGATACTGTACCCCTCTCTGTGTCTCTCTCTGCTCTTTCTGTCTCTCTTCCTCTTTGTCTCTTTCTCTCTCTGTCTCTCCCTGGGGATTTAAGCAAGGCTGTCTGATTCAATCTGATATTTCTCATGGGCCCCTAATGGCTCTGTTAGTGTAAAACAGGCCCTTTTCTCTCATGCATTAATTGGCTCCAAAATAATTTCTTTGTCAACAGCAAGGCTGCATTCTCTGATAATTATTCCCTTTGATGTTGTGAGCTGGCCGTGTGCTGGTGTGAGCATGGAGAGGAGCTGATAAGTGTGTGTTTGTACCTACTGTTTTAGATCTGTTGGTAGTTTATTTTTGTGTGTGTTATCCATCGTAGGAACGCAGAACAGATGCAGTCTTGGATCACACGGATCAATGCGGTGGCCGCCATGTTCTCAGCTCCTCCTTTCCCAGCAGCCATCGGCTCGCAGAAGAAGTTCAGCCGGCCGCTGCTGCCGGGGACGATGTCCAAGCTGTCTGAGGTATCTCAATGTGAACAGCTATTTCCAGTGATGGAGGAAGTATTCTGATCCTTTGCTTAAGTAAAATACCAAATAGTTCAAATAAAAAGCCCTGCAATGAAAATGTTTCAGTAAAAGTATGTAATTATAATCCGGAAAATGAAGTTAAAGTATTAAAGTATAGGAATGTTCCCTGTGACTGTTATACTATTATACATGATATTAGATATTCTCCATTAATCGATTGATTGATTGTTTGGTTTGTAAAAATAGTGAAAATAGTTTCTTAAATCTTAATTTGTGAAGTAACTTACAGTAAGCTGTCAGATAAATATAGTGAAGTAAACAGTACTTTCCTTTCATCTGAGATGCAAAAAGCAAAGTTAACAGTTCATTTGACATTTGGGCACCAGTTTTAGGACAAACTTTCAAATGTGTGAAGCTGTCCTTTAAATCAAATCATCTGTGTGTGCGATTCAAAATAAACAGATGCAAAAGGGACAACAAATGTGGCGTAAAAAAGCAGCAGGAAGACTTGACACTAAAGCAGACAATCTGCTGGGAAACTGAGGGAAAGTGGCCATTGTATGTGTTGGGAAGTGGGAGTCAGTGCTGCAGTAGTAGGCGGGTGTTGTTTCTTTCCTTCGCCTCCCTGATGTCGGTGTCGACCTCGTGCTTACAGGAGGAGCAGATCAGATCCCACGAATCTCGATTCCGAGCCCTCTCCCATGAACTGTCTGAACTGCGCTCCTACACTCCTGACCGCAAGGTCAAAGGGCGCGAGCTGGAAGAGCACCGGCAGCGAGACGAGTATCTGGACTTTGAGGTGAGCTGGACTCAGAGAAATAATTTAAATGGGAAAGGCACTGAAGCATGAAATCATTATTATAGTACTGCAGCTCTCTCAGCCACGAGCAGAGCCAGACATTGTAATGTTCAGGGCTAAGCCCAAACCGGGGCTTAGCTGCTCCATTTACGGCAGCTATTTGCACTATTTTTCAAGCCATTTGATAATAAAATGCCTATAACGTGATAGTTGCTGTGGAAAAGAATCATCCTGAAGAGCCGACATCCTATTTTGTATCTATTGTTCTTCAACTGTCTTCATCATTTTGAAACCAGAACAGAACAAATGTTGATGTTGACTCATTTTCACTCCTGCCACCTAAGAAGAGGCAAACATTATCTGATGTTTCTATTGTTTAAGTTACATAACGTAGGTAGGGTAGGAATTTGGCGTAAACAGCTTTACTAATCTTGAAACCTATTTTCAGTAGAGTTTACAGAATGAATTGGCGATATTTCCACAGTAACCGAACGTTTGCTTCGTCCAGTCAGAGAGACTGAGGAAAAATTACAAAAAGTTAAAGTTATTTTAAAGCCCTAAAAGATTTGGGGCTTTTGAGAAAACATTCGGAGCTGGTGCCCAAGAAGCCAACCCCTCGCTCCGCCCCTGTTCTCAGCTGTCCGCTGTCTCTCTCTGCACCTTTACAGAAAACACGGTACGCGACTTACGTCATGCTGCTGCGAGCTAAAGTCCGGAGCGGTGAGGAGGACCTGTCTGTGTTCGAGTCCAAGCTCCTGGAGGACAACAGGCTGCAGAGAGCTCACTCCAGCCCAACGCTGCAGGACAGCAGCCAGGCCAGCCAGATCAGCCAGGCCAGCAGCGCCAGGGACGGGGGCAACAGCAGCAAAGCCAGCGGCTGCAGCAGCAAGCCTCGACAGGAAGGCCAAAGACACAGCTACCGGCAGGCCGTCAAGAAGTGAGACGGGGCGGGGGCGCCGGGAGCGGCACAGTGTTGCACTGCCAGCGGCAGGCTGTCTCCCTGCAAAGGTTTTTATTTGAGATCCAGGAGGGTTTGGAGCTCTGCTTGAAGGGGGAGCTGGTGTGAGGGTCTACCCCACGCCCTCCCCCAAACCATGAGGCCCCACCCGGCACCCCAATCTTCTCATTGAACAGAGGAGGTGCAGATCCTGTGACTGGCAGAGTGGCTGAGAAACACCAGCGGGAATGTTGGTGGGAGGACCGGCTGGGAGGTCACAGATCTGCAGAGACGAGGTGGCTTTGAGAACGTTGGCTGGGTGCTGCAGCACACTGAACTGTGCAGCGAGAGATAAAGAGAAGTGCTTATAGATCGAACAGAGACATACATCCAGCATCTTTTCCTTTTCTCCCCTTTTGTTCTTTCAAGGCACCTCTCCGGCCACGTTCTCCCACCTTTTTTCTTGACCTTTTAACTCAGTTTTGGGACCAAACGTTTAAAAAAAAAAAAGAAATTACATTTTAGACCACTGATGATTTTGACGCCACTCTAATTTGAAAGCGCTGTACAGTCACTGGACTTGCAAAACATGACCAAGGTTTTTTTGGAGCCATTTTACATTCCAGCTCCTTGATTTTGCCACATCAACGCGGTGTGTTCACATTCCACACAGGAGTGGGACATTACAGCTTTTTAGCTCCTGTTTCAGTGAAGGTGGTATCAAGTTGAATCTACAGACTGTGCGTGTTGAGTGTGCGGCTGCAGTACACGACGTGATGAGACGGGTGCGGCTCGTCTTTTTCTCTAGTCACTGATGGCCGATTAGAGGCGACGACGCCAGTCGATCTTCACAGTTCTCCTGATATGCAGCGACTGCATCTCAACTGGAGAGGTCCTTTTTCTTGCTGTACTTGAACAAGAGACAGGAGATCTCTTCCCCCGGTTGCTTTGGCTTCTGTCCCGTGGTGTGCTTCTGTTCTCTTTCTATTTCTTGGCCGAATGTTGTTTTTCTCCAGTGATCCGCATGCCTGCATCCAGCACTGCTTCTTTTAGGCCTTTTACTACTTTGAGGGCAAAACTGAGAGCAGCAAAAAGAAGTTCTCCGGGGTGATTTAAGTCCTTTTTTTCTCCCTCATGCCGGTGCCATATTCAACACGTGTAATCTCTGTCTGTACTTCTAGTCTCTCATTTATAAACCCTATTTTAACACTCACCAGGCAGACCCTGAATGTTCTTGTTTTTTCAATATTTTTACAGTATTTTACAGTCGTTTGTTGATGTTGAACCTATTCCTCCTGTGTACGTCATGTGTATGATGAACTATGATATTGAAAATGTAAAAGGAAAATATGTTATCCATACTCTTTGTAAACACCCAGGATGTGTTGTGTGTATATATAACGCACTGTCAGCTTATATTGTAGGATATATGACGTATATATTTACAATATATTCAAACACAGTATTGTGAAGATGCATTAGGTGCACTCAAAAGTTTCTTCTTGTAAGTCCCAAACGCTCTACACGATAATCATGTGTTTTTTTTCTAACATGGTGGTAATAATTCAGCACAATATGAGTATTATAGTGACGCCACTACTATAGTGACGTAATGGGTGTTTGTGACGGGATTACACATGTAACGGTGAAAAGACGCTAATTCATGAGAGGATTTCAGCTGCCGTGGGAAGTAATCCAAAGACAGCGCATGGTTGGGTGTGACCTAAAAGCATGATTTTAAAGGAATCAGGGTTGTTGTCAGAGATGCATGAAAAAGGTGAAGAATGTAAAAATTAAAAGAAAGGAACTCCTCATGTAGGATGGTGTGGGCCGCCTGGTTGAAATACTGAAACATATAATCTTTTGGTAGCCATAAACGCCTCATAGCTAGAGATGTAACGATACACTCAACTCACCATTCCAAACGATTCACAATTTTAAGTTCACGATACGATTTTCTCGCGATTTTTGTTTTTACAGAATGAGCTGCAGACACATGACTGAAAAATATTCCGTCACTTCTATAAACTGTGCCAAACAACAGATGTGTCCTCTTGTCAAAAGTACAAACTGAAATTGTATTTTATCTTAAATTAAAAACAGTAAATACAAAATTAAGAATTAGATGTTTAAAAAAAAATCCCACATCAAAATAACTAAATCCATAGAAGGAAAAACACGAAGACGTGACGTCTGAAGTCAAACAAGTAAAACTCAAAAGTCGTTTAAAAATTGCATTGCGATTCATTTTTTTTTATCCCAACTGGTTCTTCCCAATCCTTACACATTTATACTGATATTTAACCGATTCGCGATGCATCGTTACATCCCTACTCACAGCATTATAGCCATTTTCTACTCAGGCTTTAAAATGACACCAACCAACCAGCAGGGAGCGCTGTCGACATTCATGTTTTTTTTCAGCCATAATCACACCTGCTGCACCTGCAGTGAATATGCATGGCACCTCACCTGAAGGTGGCAGTGGGTATCGCAGGGCTAAATGACACAGCACCTGTTTGTATTAACTGTGTGTGTGTGTGTGTGTGTGTGTGTGTGTGTGTGTGTGTGTGTGTGTGTGTGTGTGTGTGTGTGTGTGTGTGTGTGTGTTGTCAGTCTCGCTGTATGTGGATGTCGGCGTGTGCATGCTACGACTGTGCTGTTCGAGGACTTTTCCAGCTGGTCGTCATGTCGTCTGAAGCTTCTTCCATCCAGCTTCAGTTCCCATCTTGTTGACTCTAAATGTAAATTTGTTTTTAAGACACATGATTTAACATTCACGCTTAAGCATAGCTAAGTATTTGCCTCTAAATCACGTTTGCATGAAGTTTCAGAGCTGAACCGATTAGTCGATCGACAGAAAGTTAATCAGCAACTATTTTTGTTTGTGTCATTTTTCAAGCAAAAATGCTAAACATTCCCAGTTCCAGCTTCTTAATTATTATTTTCTCTTTGTCCTATGTGACAGTAGAACTGAGTACCTTTTAAGTTTTGGACACGAGAAGCAATTCGAAGACATCTATATTTACTTTCTGTACTTTTGTCGACCAAGCGATTAATCGATAATTAAAAATAATCATAAGTTGCAGCCTAGTCTATGGGCCCCACGATACGATAACATCACAATACTTATGTCAGAAAACAATATTATTGCGATTTTAAACATATTGTGATATTCTGCGATATATTGCAGTTTACCTTTGTTCCAACTTCAAATTATGTCTCCAAAACTTTGTCAATGTCTGTTTTATCTAAAAAGATAAATTTCTCCTCCTGACCTCACCAGAAACAGAACCTCAACTGCGCCATCTAGTGGACTGAAAAGACAATTGATTTTATCATTCTAGTACCAAAACGTTAAATTGTCATGTGCAGTTTAAATAATACAAGATCTATACTTGCCGTCTGTGTATCGATACAGTATTGCCACGGAAAATATCGCGATACTATGCTGTATCGATTGTTTCCCCCACCCCTACTGGTCTGACTCACCGCGTAGAGTTTTTGTAAAAGCCTGCCATTGGCCGCCTATTTTGACTCATTTCCCTCCCCTTCCGCTATCTCCGCTATCTATTCTGCAAGGGCACCGTTGCTGCATCCGGGGCTTAGCGCCGCCTAAAGGCTGATTTATGCTTCTGCGTCGAATCGACGGTGTACCCCCGCAGACCCCTCTGCGTCGCCACGAACCCCCCTCCAAAAATTTGTAACTTTGCGTCGAGTCACAGTGACTGTGATTGGTCAACTCGTCCTGTGTGTTGATAGTCGGTGTTTCAAGCAGCCTACTGTGGGGAGTAGCAACACGCTAGTTCACTGACATCAGCTTTGCAAATAAACTCAGACATATTTTGGTTCCAATGATGGGGTTATCCGTTTGTAAAGTGTCTATATATGTCAGTAACGTTTTGAAATTAGCACTTCGCCAGCAAGCAGTACTTTGTGGGCAGTTGTGCTAAAGTTTGCTTGCTAACATAACATAAACTGGCTGGCAGACACCTCGCAAATAACCTCAGACTTATCACCCCCCAGCGTTATGGCGGTGAAATGCACCGCAATGCAAAGCAACCCCGACGCAGAACTCCAAAAGGGTCACGACGCCGTAGGAGCGACGGCGTAGCTACGCCGTGGAGTTGACGCAGAAGCATAAAACAGCCTTTAGACAGTTGTGATTCTTTTAAAGAAATACAAACGTGCCAAAGCGTTTTTTCCCCCAGTAGCAGAATGATATTGGGTGCAGACAGTCCTTTCTCCGGTGCTGACGCAGCTCTGAGATAGTTGCAGGCAGCCTTTCTGCGGTTTAGTTTCATCTATAGCTCATTTCATTCTCTGCTTCTCTTGTCTTTCCTTCACCTAAGTCACTTTTCCGTCGGTGGTTTTAAAAAAAGCTTTGTGTGGATATTGTTGTTATAGCTGACATCATGTACCTTTCACCAGTTATGTAACTTGACATTACAGCTCTGTGTGTATTAATAGTGTTTGACTCTGCTGTTTATAATGTGGCCAAACTGTCAAAGAGCATCCAGACTCATGTTGAGTGCCATTCATGGTGTACTGAGTGGAAGGATGATGAGGTTTGATTCATTCACTTACATCAGATAAACACCAGTATTTCATACATTTGAAGGCACTTTTCACAGATTGTTATCCTGGAATCTTAAAGTGCTCATATTATGTTATTGGGTTCATAATTGTATTTAGAGGTTATATCAGAATATGTTTACATGGTTTACTTTTCAAAAAACACCATATTTTTGTTGTACTGCACATTGTTGCAGCTCCTCTTTTCACCCTGTGTGTTGAGCTCTCTGTTTTAGCTACAGAGTGAGACATCTCACTTCTGTTCCATCTTTGTTGGGAGTCGCACATGTGCAGTAGCTAGGTAAGGACTACTAGCCAGTCAGAAGCAGAGTATGAGGGCGTGCCCTGACAGTACCTAGGTAAGGACTACTAGCCAGTCAGAAGCAGAGTATGAGGGAGTTTTTTTCAGCGGGCACAGAAAATAAAGAGCTAGGTGACCGTGAGGAGATATTCACTGAATTTGATTTAAAAAAAAAAAGTGTATTGGATTAGCATTGTTTACTATGCCTTTAAAAAGCTGGAATCAGAGAATTTTTACTTTTTTTTCATAAAACAAATGAGTCAAACCGATTAATCGATTATCAAAATAGTTGTCGATTAATTTAATAGGTGGCATCTAATTGATGAATCTTTGCAGCTCTACTCTTCGTACAGTATGGATGGGTGTAGAATGAAAGGAAGGCAGCTCTTCAGAGCCTCCACCTTGACAAACTCTCCAAGGTCCTCCTGTCGTCACCTCCCCGCCTCCTCTCTCCATGTGTTGTCACCGCTCACGTACATCAGAGAGCAGCTGCAGGATCTCCATGGCACTGGTTAGCATGGAAATGTCTGGTTCCCCTGGTGATGGCTCTGTGATGCTCAAGTGAAAGTCACCCTGTTTGGTACTTGCGTTCGCAGCGGTAGATGTAATACCTCTGTTAAAGCAGCAGTGCATGGCTGCGGCAGTTTGAGGCAAACTGTGCTCTCAAAAAACACTAAAATACTGTTTATTTCTGCCCATGAACGCCTCATTTCTGAATGTGACATGTAAATAAAGCATGAGATATTATGGCCTGTTTTCATTTATATTATGGTTAGAGTATTACAATGAAGGGTTCATATTTAAGGTAGGTCAACATTTGTGTTTCCTGTCCTTGAGTTCATGGTCATTTTGTTTCTTTTTCTCTCAATGGGAATGAAGGAAATGGCTATATTTAACGCTGTTGTATGCTGTTGTGTTTTAGAGAGAAATCAAGCCAGCTCATACAAATCTTTTTACATGTAGAGGTCTGATCGGATCCATCTCAGTGTTTTTAGGCAATGTTCATTTAATAATGCTACACATACAGTGAGCTTCATGTGTCACTGCCTTGTTAAAACTCACAGAGGAAATGTTGTTTGTGAGCTTCTCATTTTGGGAGGCATAGAGGGTGAAAATAAAAGTGTTTTGAAAGGTTAAATGTGTCCCAACATCATTGTGTGGAATGCAGTGATGGAGTACTTGAGTCCTAGACCCGGAGTCCGACTCCGGTCGCTATTCTCTGGGCTTGTGACTCGAGATCTGAAGACTTAGACTTCAGGACTTAGTCCAATTGGACTTGCACTCGAGGATCTCATGAAATCAGACTCAAGCATTCATGAAATAAAACTCGGAAGTTGGCTGAAGTTTCTTACTAATTTTATGTGTGATCGAGTACTCAAGTCATGGACTCTGACTTGAGTCCGAGTCAGACTCGAGTCGCTATTTTTTGGACTTGTTATTAATGGTGACTTGACTCTGGCTTTTCTTTGGTGACTCGGTAACACTGGGGACTTGAGACTTGACAGTTGGTGACTAAACACTGGTGGAATGTAACAAAGTACATTTATTTGTTAACCTTACTTAAGTATATTTCTGGGGGTACTTAAATACTTCTACAGCATATAAAATACAGTGTTTTGTTATACAGTCAATTGAAATTTGGCTCCAGCTCGACCAGCTACAACATTTAAATGCTGCTTACACTTATTCATTCATCCATTTTTTTTCTGTGGCATGCCAAACATTTGGCCCGTCCCACATGGGATTGCAGAACACTACTATTTAACAGACATCTTCCAGTCTTTCTAAAGCATTTGGGGGGAAAAGTAAATAAATAAATAAATGTATTTATTTTTAGTTTGAGGGTTGTACAATGCAAGACAATGACTGTGATCCAATAATATAGGATACAATAATACATCACTGACAGAGGCCGTTCTGCTGCATAATGAATATTTTATTCTAGACACTTTAAGTTCAGCTTGATGATTATCAACGTACTTTTACTCAAGTCAAATTCTGACTGCAAGACATTTACCTATAATAACTATTTGTATAGCACCTTTCATACATTAAATGTAGCTCCAAAGTGCTTTAGCATTTTTAATGCAGTTTGGCATTAAAAACAAAACAATAGAGAAAAGACACCATACTGCACAGAAGATAAATAAGTTCATAAGAATAGAATAAAAGGCCTGTATCCGACCTGCCCTTTACGATTAAAGTTCTTGAGAAAGGGGTTTTTAGTCAACCTTAATACCTCTGAGGCATAATTTAGACCCCATTAATCAAAACTGGGCTGTTTTCGAAGTTGTTCATTTTTAAAGTTTTTGTTATGTTTTCAATGTTTTTGTCACTTTTTTTTTAGTATTTGTCGCCTTTTTCGATTTTGTTTCGACAATGTTTTCTAGGTTGCCTTTTTTCAAGGTGTTTTTGGAAAAATGTTGTCGCCTTTTGAGTTTTTTTCTGACATTTTTGGCGCTTTTTCCGACATCTGTCGCCTTTTGACATTTTGCCGCTTTTTTCAGTTTTTTTCAGTTTTTTGACAGTTTTTTAGGTGTTTTTGTCTCAACCCCGACAATGTCAATCCAAAGTTCTGCCCTTGCCTCCAAAAACAAACAGTATTTTAGAAACGTTCCACTCTGTGGCTGGGTTGGTTCAGTGGGTAGAGCAGGCGCACATATACTGAGAGGCTTATGCCTCGACGCAGAGGCTCAGGGTTCGAGTCTGACCTGTGATGATTTCCTGCATGTCTTCCCCCTCTCTCGTCCCTTTCTCACCTAGCTGTCCTATTAATTAAAGGTGGAAAAGCCCAAAAAATAATCTTAAAAAAATGAAAAGTTCCAATCTGGTTTTAGATCCAACTTTTACGGATCGTAAACAGAACAGAAACGGTAAAAGTAAATGATCTCAGACGTGCCACTGACTTGAATCAAGTATCAATCCTCATCCTTTTGGACCTGAGCTCACCATATGACATTGACCGTACTATTATTGTAGTGTTGCTACGTTTACTTAGCTCCTAAAAAACTCAAAGATGATGTTTTTTCAATCTTAAACTCAGAAATTATTTTCACGATCCATATCATGTGCACACAATATAGCCTATAGATCAATACCTCGTGTGTTGAAGTCAGTCTCTGTAACCCATCTTTGTTGATATTGTACTTTAATGGTGATAATACTCTAACAAACCTTGAAATCCTCAAAAGTAATACATGTGAACCTGTGGGTTTTATGGGCCCCTGGTGATCTTTGGCCCCAGGTCAGTTTCCCGTTTTGCCTGGTTGGAAGTCCAGCCTTTTTGTGCCCACAAGATACAAAAAGAAACATTTTGGGACTTCAGGGCCGCATAGATGTGAGGAATCTTAATTCTTCCTCCACCACTAATGGGAAACAACTTATCCTGTATGTGAGGATCCAAATACCCAAATGTAATTTGAATGGTTAAATGAGTGAGAATCCTGAAAATAGTGAATCCTATGCTCTTCTAGAAGTGCACAAGTTTTAGCATCAGTATTAAGCCTACTTAAAGTACTAAAAGTAAAAGTACTCATACACTCACAATGACCCATTCCTGAATCTGTAAAGTAACTAAAGCTATGAAATAAATGTAGTGCAGTAAAAAGTACAATATCTCCCTCTGAACTGAAGTGAAGTAGTATGAAAGTTGTATAAAATGGAAATGCTCAAGTAAAGAAAGTACAACCTCAACATTGTGCTTGCACTTTGCATTTAGGCTAGTTAAATTCCCCCAACGGTCATGTGCAGCAGTGTCATAGGATTAAAACATACACCAAAACCTATATTATGGTATATTATAATTATATTATATATTGTGATATTCATTTCTTAATGTAAAGGTTGTTAAACATCTTAAGTCGGTTGAACGCAGCAGGTGTTTTTGTTCTTGAACGCGCCCCGGTTACATTTTCAAGAAACACAGCCGGGTGACGTCACGTAGGAAAGTACGGATGATCACGGTGCTGCTGCATTGACCCGAAAACAACCGACACCACGAAGTTATACCGGAATACGGCTCATGACACTTTAATAGAAACGCAAAGTAAGTCTAAAAACTCGCTTTAGCAACGGAAACATTAATTCAAACGTCACTAAACTGGCGTCGAAGCCTTCATTTCCTAATGCTAGCAAGCTGGCGCCGTCTATTTCCTGGATTGTATTCGGCTGCCGTTGGTGGGCTAAATTGTTGATGTAGCCGTTAACTAGCTAGTTAGCTAGCTGTTTGCCAGTTAGCCAATGTAGCCAATAATTAAAAAAAAAAAAAAATATTTGCTTTGAGTGTGTATTTTACATACCTGCTATGCTCATTTAAACAGGCCACATGTGTCAAATTGCCAAAAATGTGTGAAATATTTAGCTAGACATTGGTATTGTGCAAACAGTAATGCAATATAATGTAATCTGACATTAGCTTGGCAGGTGTTCTGGATGTAGCCATGTCCCTGAGGGGAATTTACGTTTCTTAGGATTGCGAAGGCATGGTCCGCCCTACTCAGCCTCTGATTGGCTTACCCTCATGCTTCATGCCTAAATCTAACTAATCCAACCAATGAAGGCAACGAGTTCTAGCCAATCGGAGGTGGAGTAGGGCTGGTCATGCCTTCGCCATTCTAGGAAAAAGCAAATTTCCCTGATTTTTATTTGGCTGGCTAGGTAGGAGTTCAAACATCGCAATCAGTTTGTGCCTTTTAAAATAAATACTATCGAATATAAGTTAACGCTGTCCTGTACACATTATTTCTACTCTTTGGTCCAGCTTGAGTGGCAACAACAATGGAGAAACCTCCCTTCAGGCAGAACCAGAACTGTGGAGACTGGGAGCTGAAAGAGAGACTGGGAATGGGCGGGTTTGCCCATGTTTACCTCTACCAACATCACGTGAGATTGGAGCCATTTAACACAGCAGATATGTGACACTGAAACACTGTCAATAAGAAGTAGACACCCCTGTAAAGCAACCAGTCTCATAACTGTGTCACTATTTACCTCCTTCCTTATTGGGAGTAATACAGTAATCTTTTTTTGTTGTGACACTTTATGTTGACATACAGGGAGCAGCTCCTCTAAAACTACACACAAACTGCTATTTTTGGGTGTACTTTCATGCACTGATGTAACAATGGAACTTTCTGTCTGTTTTGTAGGAAACAGTTGAAAAACTAGCTGTGAAAATGTGCCGTCTGGAGCTCACACCAAGGAATAAGGACAGATGGAGCAGAGAAATCCAGATCATGAAAAAGTTTGACATATTTTATTATACTATTACATTATTCCTTCTGTGGGGCACAGTAACTTTTTATAGCACATTGATTTAAATATCATAATGACAATACTTATTCACAGCTTTTATACGTTAATAATTATCTAAAGGAAACTGCAGACATTCAGTGGATGACTTTGCACAATCTGTATGGGCTTCATTAAATAGTAATGTGGTTTTGACTCCCTCTTCTCTCTCTCTCAGGTTGAATCACATCAATGTCGTGACAGCCCGAGATGTCCCGGAGGAAATGAGGCACATAGCCTTAAATGATCTTCCGCTGTTGGCCATGGAGTACTGCTCCAGGGGAGACCTGAGGAAGGTGACTGACTCCTAGGGAAAAAAAAGCTTAGGATACGTCCACATCAAGCCAGCTAAATTTGAAAATTCATTTTCTTTTGTTTTTGTCTTTTTGTTTCCACTAAGAGAGCAGTTTTATACCCCAAAATGTTGTTTTTTTATTACTTGAAATCAGTCTCCAGAGTGGATAAATCTAAAACCACCCACGTCACATTGAGTGTAGGTGGGGAAAAAAAGCTTTACTGATCTATTTTCTTCAAGACACCTTACCTATAAATATGAGAAATACTGTATATTATTCACTCCCCTGCCCAGTTAGTGTCAGTTCACGTGCAGAGCAGCCGGCCCAAACTCAACTCCTATATCAGCTTACATGAGTCTCACATTTTACCGGTAACACCCCCTTTATAATGCCTTTGCTCATCATTTTTGAAAACATTTACTTAAGAAAGTGAAAGTATGCATCCTGATAATAGTTCGGTTATGAAATCGTACAGTGTCTCCTTGGCCGGGTTGCTGACAGCTCTGTCGGGCGAAGTGTATGTCACACTTGACGTCAGTAGAGGTTATATTAGCGTCTGGTTCAAAAGGAGTTTAGCCGACTTCACTGACATTCAACACAGAGAGCGTCAGAGCAGCCAACAGACATGAGTCAGGCCCTCTGCGTTTACATCACCTATGTCTAATTCGATCACACTTAGTTTTGTGTTGTCATTATGAGATGACAGTCGGTTTATCAAGTTTATAGCCTGCAATTGCTGTTGCTCCTGCGTTGCTGTGTGTACAATGCCACAGCTAAAGAAAAGGTGCAGTGATTTGACTGATAAAATGCAAATCAACTCAGGGTCTTATCATCTTTTGTAGGGCAGCCCTATAGTTCAGCTTGTTAACAGGTAACATTTCTTTCACAGTGCTAATGTGCAAGGGTTAAAGTTTCATCACATACTGTACAGGATGAGGCTGATGTTCTACTCTAACAGTAGTAGGGCAGCTTATCAGATTGTGTCACCATTTTGTCATGTACTGTAGGTTTACTGCGGATGTGATAGAATTGTATTTGTGTGGGTTACAGATGCTGAGCAAACCTGAAAACTGCTGCGGTTTGAAAGAAAGTGAAGTGCTTTCATTACTCAATGATGTTGGTATGTTCAATGTTTTTTTTATGCGCGGCTTGTTTATTCAGACATGTCTTTTTTTAGAGCCTCCTCATTCAGTTAAACCACTGTATTCTGCACCAGGATCTGGTATCCAGTATCTGCACGAAAACAAGATCATACACAGAGACCTTAAACCTGAAAACATAGTGCTGCAAGATATTAACGGAAAGGTAAACTGGCTTTATTTTTGTTGTTCTGTTTTACTTTACAACTTAAAGAAACTGTCTTACATTTACTTATTCTTTATCTGCAGCTGGTTCACAAAATCATTGACCTGGGCTATGCTAAAGACCTGGACCAGGGCAGTCTGTGTACCTCCTTCGTTGGCACGCTTCAGTACCTGGTAAGCAAACAAGTAGTTATTTCTTTATCCTCAGATGCACCTTACTTTATGTAATCTCTGACTAATTACATGCTTAATTATGTATTGAAATCCTTTAATCTTTTTCCTGCCTTCACAAATATATAAATGCCAAATAACACAAGTTGTCGATCAAATGTGTTATGTTGAAATGCACCACTTTTTCTCTGCAGGCACCTGAACTGTTTGAGAATAAGGCATACACTGTTACTGTGGACTACTGGAGCTTTGGCACAATGGTATTTGAATGCAGTTGTGGTTTCCGTCCCTTTCTGCACAACCTGCAACCTGTGCAGTGGTAAGTAATGTAAATTGACTCTATTTATGTAGCGCTTTTCTAGTCTTAACGACTACTCAAAGTGCTTTTTACATATTACAGGCACCGTTCACAAACATTCATACACTGAGGCCGAGGCTGCCGTACAAGGTGCCACCTGCTCATCAGATACACATTCACTCACATTTACACACCGATGGTGCAGCATTGGGAGCAATTCGGGAGTTCAGTGTCTTGCCCAAGGCAGACTGACCTGCAGAGCAAATCTCAAATTTGCCAGAAGTTCGTCAGGGTTTTCCCAGGCTAACCTGGCCGGTCTTCGTAAATAAAAATTAAAACAAAGCCTTTGCTTACCTCTCTAAACGGAACTAGGTGCCACCCCTACACCTAGTGTGTTGGACAATGATCATTCCTTCTTGAAAAATGCAGAGTTGTTTTATTGAAAATCTAAAAACCCAATCGGAAGAAGGTTCCTCATTCACAAGGCAAGTTAGCCACAAGATCTCGAGGTTCTACAAGCGTTCAATATCTGAAAACCGCATCTTCCACGACTAACAAGTCAGTTTTGATGGATGTGAAATGTTTAATTTCCCATCAAACTACTATTATGCTTTTGTGCTTTTGTAAAGAAAATGAACAGGAATCATTTTAAGATGTAAAACTATCCATCATTTTGTCTCTTCTCATCCACAGGGCCAGCAAAGTGAGGAATAAAGGTCCAAAAGACATCATGGCTGTAGAGGAGCAGAACGGGGAAGTCAGGTTCTCCACACACCTCCCCTACCCCAACAATCTCAGCAGGTTAGGACCCTGTCACTGCTAAAAAATACATCACTGCAAACACTATTCATACGGGGTGTTGGTTTTCTCTGCAATGTGAGTGACAGTACATTGTTGCCACTTAAATGAAAGGGAAAATAGACTTGAGCCACCGGCTGTGTGTTCCAAGTATTTGGACAGTGTTTGGTGCCAATTTCTCTCCTTCAACACGTATTTTAATTGCTGTTATTTAGGACGCTGTTGGAGCCAATGGAAGCTCTGCTGCAGCTGATGTTAAAGTGGGACCCTGTCCAGAGAGGAGGCAAAGTCAACTCCGACACCAAGAAGCCCATGTGCTTTGAAAAGCTGGAGCAGATACTGAGTATGAAGGTGCGTTACTGGCAGAGTTTTATCTAAAGAGTCAGCCTTTCATCGGTGTGTTTGAGCCAGTTGTATCTGGGTCAACCAGCATGTACGTATTTCTCTTGTAACTGATAGCGTTCATTTCCTAAATGTTGAAGGTTATTCTGCCATCAGGGTTTTCTTTGAATTTCATGTATACCAGTCCTAATACGATACTTGCGTTTCTGTACAGATATCACAACAATGTTTTCAAATTTTAAATGACTAAACACAAACTGACATAATTTTGAATGAACTCACTATCTGATCAAAGAACGAGTAAACAAGATTAGGAATTTAACATTTAATGGCAGCTTTCAGTACTTTTACTTGGTGCTATGAACAAATTACAGTATACAGTACAGTGGCCTTCAGTATACCAAACATTTCAGTAAATGATGACCAGTACTTTGTACTAAACAGATTTCTTCTGTGTGTGTCTCTCCAGGTCGTCCACATCCTGAACATGACCACAGCTCAGGTCCACTCTTTCCAGCTGACTCCGGAGGAAAGTCTCCACAGTCTGCAGAAGCGCATCGAGGCCGAGACCAACATCGAAGTGATGAACCAGGAGCTGCTGCAGGAGACGGGAGTGTCACTGGATCCCAGGAAGCACGCTGCGCAGTGTGTCCTAGATGGTGTGGTAGGTTGACTCTCTGTAACAGTCCTGTTGGAATTAAAACCTGCATAAGGTGGTGCCCCGCTAGGGTTGGGCATCGTTTTGATTTTAACAATTCTGATTCCTATTCCGATTCTTCCTTTCGATTCCGGTTCTTATCGATTCTTGATTCCGATTCTTTGAGGGGTGGAGTTGAACCGGTCACATGCTTATTTCACAGATAAGAGGAACATTTTGTTTTGATTCAATGGTGATTTACAGTTTTACTGGGCTTTTTCAGCGTTAAATAAAGCCACACTTTAGAGCACCACTTACTGTGCTCCAAGGCTGCAACACAACAAGCACCTGGAAGTACGGTGGCCGCTACTGAAACCAACAATTTTTTAAACAATTCCAAGTTGTAACCGGTTCTCGATGCCCAATCCTAGTGTCCTGGTGGTTTTAGGGGATTAAGACACCAAGTGTGTACTGGCAACGTCCCCAAATGGAGTCCAGCTGCGGACCTTTGTTGTGTTTTCTCTTCATGGCCTGTCATTTGTCTGCTGTTTCCTACTGCTAATAAAGCAAAAACAAAACTATTTTATGGTGTTATCTCCCATTGGAACCTTTACAAAGACAGGAATAGGTGTGCACAAGACTTGTCTCGGTGCTAAAAACTAAAATGATGCAGAAAGTGCTGCGTCTGCAGCTACTATGGTTCACACTCACTGTATGTGCGCTGAGGGACTTTAAATCAATCAGAAATGCTGTTTCAAGCGACAGGAAAGCTATTTGCTTTGTTTCAAGTGGTGATTTTCTTCCCTCCTGTGTAGAGAGGGTGGGATAGCTACATCGTCTACCTGTTTGACAAGAGCATCACCAAGTACTCTGGTCCCCTCAGTGCCAGACAGCTGCCCGATAAAGTCAACACTATAGGTGAGTCTATTTTAAGGTATGTCTGCTGATGAGGAGACAATGAAGCAAACTGTAAAATGTGCCTTGATGCATCAGTTTTAATACATTTAACACAGCACAGGTTACACACATTTCCTGTCTCCGTTAGGTTGTCAACTACAATTCTGTAACAGATTATATTTTGTACTGCAGTGATCCACTTAATGGCAGTCTTGTGTTCTTAACACCACATTCTGTTTTTAACACCACATAGTGCAACTCTCATGGCTTTTGTTATAACTTTGCAGTTCAAGAGGCCAAGACACAGCTGCCCCTGGTGGTGTTGAAGAAGGTCTGGGGTGAAGCAGTGAGCTACATCTGTGGGCTGAAGGATGACTACAGCAGGCTATTCCAAGGACAGAGGGCTGCTATGTGAGTCACACGACAGACTTCTGTAATCTCTTTCTGTTTTATCACAAAAACATAACTAATATTTAATTGACGAAAGACTCGAGAGGTCAGCATATTTGTGTTAACACACATTTATTTATTTTTTTAATAAGTTGAATGTTAGTCCATTTATTAATCGTTAACTTCGTCCGTTGTACAGACTCAGAATCACGGTGACTTAGCGCTAACACAAAAATCACTTCCGGTTAGACAATTTGCACTTGATTTGAATTGCGGAGATATGTGAAATCAGCAAACTTGTTTATTTCTGTTGTCACGTTTAAAAATATATTGTTAAACACGTTGGTCTGACCTATCTGACGTCTCTGCTGTGCTTATTTTCTGTAATGTGTTGCTTGCATCTTTGATAAACCAAATCTAGCGTTAGGAACAGCAACGTCTCACCACCAGTCGGACAGACTGCTACTTTGGGTGGTGTCATTTTCTTTAGTCTCTGGCCCAACAGGTACATTAGCTTAGTGTTGACATCAAACATGCATTTTAGATGAATGAGATGAGAGTATATCCAGTTGTTCATCGCCCCCGTTAGCTGTTAAATTGTATGTACAGGACGCAGGAGTTTTCTACCCGGAAGTTATTGTAAACAAACAATAATTGGGTGATTAGGTCTATATTATTTACAGTAGACTCTTTTTTATTTTACATAACGCCCATGTGATCCATGTAAGTTGCTTTATTTGCAAATGTAATCATGTAGGAGATGGAACAGACTACCCTGGCCTGGTGAAAGCTTTTTAATGCCCATTTCACCGTACACCGTGGTCCTTGTCACTGCTATCTCCTGCTGTCGGTTTGGGGAGGGTTGAACAGCTCACCAGCTGCTTCAGGTGCTCCCATCATAACTTCCTGCAGATACTGGTTATTCTGATCGATTCGGCAACCAGCCACACCAAAAAGATTGAGCCTGGGTAATTGAACTCGAGCCTCTGCTCTAATGGTGCTTTTTTTCCTCTTCCAAACCTCTCTAACTCTGAATTGTCTCCTTTCCTTCCCCTCCAGGTTGAGTCTCCTGCGCTACAACACCAACCTGACCAGGTGTAAGAACAGCATGTTTGGCTTCTCTCAGCAGCTGAAGGCCAAGCTGGACTTCTTCAAGAGCAGCATCCAGTACGACCTGGAAAAATACAGCGATCAGATGCACTATGGCATATGTGAGTGTTTACTGGCAGCTTGACCCTTTAATGGATCTAACATTTACAAATGGGCATATTTTAATAGCACTGTTTGTTTTGATGAGCTGTGTGTGTTTGTTTAAAGCCTCTGAAAAGATGCTGAAGGCCTGGCAAGAGAACGAAGAACGAGCTGCTGCTTTTGCACAGGTAACGCATGTTTTCAAAATGTTTAAAACATTTAGAAGGCCTGTAATGTTTCTCAGTACAAATCCTTATGGTGGCTTGCTCCCTGGTTTGTCCTGCAGGTGGCAGAGGTGAGCCATCTGGATGATGAGATCATGGCTCTGCACTCGGAGATAGTGGAACTTCAGAGGAGCCCGTATGCTCGACGCCAAGGAGACAAGATGGAGCAGCTGTGAGTGTTGAATGTGATCTGACCATACTGCAATATGTCATCTAAAAAGTTATCAACATAGTCTTTCTGCCATGTTTTGTTGATTTGAAAGACAGAAGTGATCATATAGCTAGAGCCTGATGGTTCTTCTTGTGTTGGTTTGTAAACATTCTGTGTACTAGAGGTGTGAATCTTCACTGATGTTTTGATTCGATTACGATTATCAGGTCTTCGATTCGATATCTCGATGCATCACGATGTGTCAAAAACATTTTTCTATTAAAGCCATATAGGATATTTGACTTGACAAACTTGCATTGTCAAGTGCAATGCCCAAGCTGCAATAAGTAGCTTTAGACTGGAATGATGAAGTGTTTGGGAAGGTAGCTACTACGAAGGTTTACCTATTTTGGATTAGTCATATACCACCCTACGTTTAACCAGCAAATCTATTGTGCTGTATTAGAATAACTGATCCCAGACAATTCTTTAACAAAAAAGGTATTGTTTACTGAACCATAACTTAAATGTACAAATAATATTTAGCCGTTAGATTGAATAACAAAAAAAAACCACAACACAAATCACACCCTTCAAATATGCTAACTGCAATATTTCTTCAAATGATATTACACACAACTACCCCTTTACCCGTTTCTCTATCAGTTTCCACTTAAAACACTCCAGCTACACAAAAGGATTCCTGCTTACAGCAGTTTCAATGTAAAACTTACTCAAACCCTATTAAACCACTGTGTTACCACACACACACCCACCCACACACACACCCACACACACCCACACACAACCACACACGCCGAGAGGAAGAAAAAAAAATGTTGCAGGCCTGATGGTAGCTCGTGTGGACGTGCAGGACGTTATCTTCAGTGAAGCAAACACACAGAAATCCAACTTACAGTTAGCTGTTAGTCCAAGAAACACAGCTCAGACACGAAAATGAAAACCAGTCACCATTTACGGCAAAGTCCTCTTCAGCAGGGAAACACGCTGACGTCCTCTCCGGTCCAAAATCAGCGTCCTCCGGATCAGCAACTCTCCACCCTTAGCTCCAACTTTAGCTAGTCCGTTAGCTCCAACTTTAGCTAGTCCGTTAGCTCCAACTTTAGCCAGGCACACTAGCAAAACATTTGTTCTAAACCACTGCTGTGAGACAGGAAAAGTGCCGTAGTGTAGCTACACCTCTTCAGCTTCGTTATTCCACTTAGATCTTCTCCAAGCTAACTATTCTAGTGTCTCTCGATGTTTCTCAGTGTTTTCTTTCCTATTCTCGATATGTGATTCTCTCCACTGTCCCGGGTCTCCACTCAGCCGTTGTGTGTGTGTGTGTGTGTGTCTGTCTGTCTGTGTGCATGTCTGCCTGTCTCTCTCTCTCTGTGTGTGTGATGTCTGCCTGTCTCTCTCTCTCTCTCTCTCTGTGTGTGTGCATGTCTGCCTGTCTCTCTCTCTCTCTCTCTCTCTCTCTCTGTGTGTGCATGTCTGCCTGTCTCTCTCTGTGTGTGTGTGTGTGTGTGTGTGTGTGTGTGTGTGTGTATAATGGGTTAGGCTACTGAGAATGTTATTTTTCATTCATTTATGCCGCGGCCGGAAAATTATGGTCGGCCACTGCATCGATGCAGCATCGTTCATGTCCGCATCCCGATGCATCGATTATTTGATTAATTTCAACACCTCTACTGTGTACATAATGATGTGTAGAGTTGTCTCAACAAAATTGATTATAATTTTTTGTGACCACCTAACTTTTTATGAAGCACCATTATCAGGTCAAAATACCCTCTTTTACACAAGAAATGTTTGACTTAGACGGAACCAAAGAATCCTGCCCAGTATTGCTCACTTGTACTCCCTTCACTTTATCAACAACATTTTGATAAAAGAATATTTCAGAGGTTTACAGACAGAAAGATGTTGGGAGAGAGTAAGTGGGGATTACATGCAATAAAGGTGTACACCAGGCATTGAAATCAGGATATTGAGATTACTCCTCAAAAATATAACTACATGTCGTGCTACAGAGATCCCATGTGGGGAGCACAAGAACTGTGATTGGCCAGCTTGTGATGCTTGTGTTTTCTCCTAAAAAGTTTCTGATGCTGGTGGACATTGTTGATCTAAGACAACATGAAGAAAGTAAATACAAAAGGTTAAATTATCTTCTCCTTTTCCGTAACGCGTATCAGGCAAAGCCATCTCGACCTCAAAACCCTCTGCTCACAAAAACCCCAGCACTCAAGCGAATATTAAAACAAAGTAAATATGCACAGAATATTCACTAACCAGGGCCGAGCCTCCCACCATCGCTCGTATCACAAAGTAAATGAAAGAATGTGAGCACAGTTACTATGGGATAAATAATTAAAGCATGATACGGCCTGATCACATACGATACACCTTCTAGTGTTGCGGAGGTGATATCAGTGAGTGAAATCCAGTATAAATCAAAACCTACGCAACAGGTATCTATGTTGAAACTCGAGTTTTTGATCCTACACATCTGTCAATAACACGTTATAGTGGGCAAGACATTTGTAGAAAGTGGCCGGACAATTTAAAGTGTAATGTGCAGATTGGCATCAAATTCTAGGAATATACTAAAGTGAAAACCCTCCTCTGTGCTGCTGTATAAGTAGTGACTGGTGTCACTTCCATGGCGCAAACAGTCAAGACAGGATGGATGTCTAACTGCATTTTAAACATGCTGCATCAAACGACAATCTGCTGTGTAAAAGACCACAAAATAAACTGCTGTTAGCTCTTCTTGGCTGAAGATTTTTACAATTATGTTATTTACTTGTGTAAATATCTAAATGTGACTTAATTCATTTTGCAGAGAAGAAAAAGCGATTGAGCTCTACAAGCAACTGAAGATGAAATGCAAAAGTAAGTAACACCTGATCAAATGTATTTTTTTTTATATATATATATATATATATATAGAAATCAAATGAATCCATGTGTTAAACTTAGTGTGTTTATCTGATTGTTATCTCTCAGCACCTGAGCCAGATGTGAGCAGTGACAGCTCTGAGATGGTGAAGGCCATTATTCAGACCGTCCAGAACCAAGACAAGGTCCTAAAAGACCTGTACACCCACCTCAGGTAAGAGTCCAACACTCCTAAAAGACATTCAGTGTTTGATTCTACAGACCTGTAGGGAACAACAGCTTTTGTTTTCTGTGACTCTTCAATATAAAAACACCATCCTTGGTAGAGATATACTAATACCATATGTTAACGTCTGCCATGTCTCGACTCCTCCTAACAGCAAGATCCTGATCAGCAAACAAAAGATCATTGACTTGTTTCCACGAATTGAGAAAACCTTGGAGAGCATCAAGGATGCTGACAACACAGTGATGCAGATGCAGATCAAGAGACAAAGAGAGTTCTGGCATTTACTGAAGATCGCCTGTGTAAGTGACTCTGCGTTCTTTATTTTATAAGTTTAGTGTGATGTAAAGTGTGTGGGTTTATGTGTATCAACGCTCAGGAATCGTACTTTTTAGGGTCGGCGTGTTATCACTGAGGGCTCTAATATTCAAAATAATTTACCGTAATTGAATTAAACAATGTCACACTGTCCTAGGGCTGTAACTGGGGATTATTTTTATTATCATCTTCTCTGCGGATAATTCGCTTGATTAACTAATTCATCTTTGGTCCACACAATGTCATAAAATAATGAAAAATGCCTTTGGACGTAAATATTCAGCATCTTCTCCAATATACTGAGAGTTCCACAAGAGCCAGATTCAAAAGTGATTATACTGGGAATATCAGAGGTAGTTAGTAAACTGACTTCCTCTAGACAGCACTCTGCCTCCCATGGGCTAATAGCAGCAAAACAAAGTCCCTCTAGTGAAGCTGTAGATCACAGAACTAACTGACACATTACACCTGGAGAGAATTACGTTTATCTCAAATTATAAACTGAAGCAATTTTAAAAAATATGGCCACGATTTGTTTCTTTTTTTCTTCTTTAACAACACACAAATGAAACCCAAACTCAGTAACTACCAGTAGTGCTGGGTGGGTGGGTCGAGTGAACGGGCCGTTCGATGGCTATATCCCCCCTTTTTTCTTTTTGTTTTTCCCGTTCTCTTCCTTTCTCTTTTATTCTACATCATTTTTGGGAAATAGTGTAAAAATTGTAATCTGAATAAATCCTATTCTGTATGAATGTCAAGTTTGGGCAGTAAAGCCTTAAGCCTGGTTCACACGGCAGGATAATTAGGCCGATTTTAGCCCCGATTCACCCCTTTCTGACAATCTTAAGGATGCTCTGATTATGGTAAAATAATCTGATCAGATATTCCTGCCGTGTGTGGTGTGTTAAGACTGCTCTCGTCTGCTCGGAGGGACGTCGGGACCGCTCCCATCTCAAATCGGGGATATCCAACATGTTGGATTGTTTTGGCCCGATTTCTCCTCGTGTGTGGTGTCCCCCGGGGACGAACGAGCACGCAGCCTGTGGACGGTGGCGTGTAGCCAATCAGAAAGTGAGGTGACGAGGCGGCGAGGAAAGCACCGGGAAACAAAATCAAAACAGCCGGCGGCACAGCGCACCAGAAAGTCCGCGTTGTCTCCACTTCTTTGACCATTGCCTTTTCTTTTGATAACGTTTTTTTTCGGTTAAAAACAAACTACAAATTATCGCCACTGCATCCTCTTCGTCCGCCATGATTGTTTACTCTGAAGTCACGTTTGATCTCGAGGGATTTTGCGAGATTTCCCGTCTGACCTGGGAATGCTCGGGAGTCAAATCGGTTCGTGTGTGATGTTGATTTTGCCGTGTGCTGTGCACCACACGCTGTACGACCAAAACTGTTAGACCCGTGATTTTTTATCGCCGTGTGTGGAGTCACTCAGGGCTGGAAAATCGGCCGACAATTTTAAAATCGTCCCATGTGAACCAGGCTTTAAGGTTAGAGAAGGGAGCTTGTGACCGACAGGATAAATCTGGGTGGGGAAAGTGAAAGAGCAGCACTTGTCCCTCCCTCATTACCACCTCCGAGGTGCCCTTGAGCAAGGCCCTTAACCCCCAACCGCTCCAGTGGAGCTGCTCAGTGGCCAGCAGATCAGACTGTGGTTGTACTGGGCAGCTTCCAGGTATGAATGTGTGCAACTGTGTGAATGTGATCAGAGGGCGTTCCTGCAAAAGAACCTTCCCTGAATAAATAAAGGTTAAAAAAAAGAAAAGGGTGTTTGCACTGATGCTCCTAATAAAAATATTTGAAATATAAAATAATGAAAAATGTCGACCCCAATTTCCTAAAGCAAAGATGACGTCTTCACATTGCTTGTTTTGAGATGGGATATAGATAAAAAAAAAAAAACTGCAGTAGGGCTGCAACTAATGATTATTTTCATTATGGATTAAAAAAGTAGTGAAAACCGGCAATGGAATGCTTGTGACCAAGTCCAAAACCCAACAAGATTCAGTTTATTATTGCATAAGACCAAGGAAAACAGGAAATCCTCACAATCAAGGAGCTAGAAGTTGGTTAAAAAAAATGGCTTAAACTCACTTAAATTATTAATTAATCACAAAAATAGTTGTGTCCAGGGCGCCCGTAGCTCAGTTGGTAGAACAGGCGCCCATATATAGAGGTTTACTCCTCGACGCAGCGGCCGTGGACTGGACTCCGACCTGCGGCCCTTTGCTGCATGTCATTCCCCCTCTCTCTCCCCTTTCATGTCTTCAGCTGTCCTGTCAAAATAAAGGCCTAAAATGCCTAAAAAATAGTTGTGTCCGTCTCTGCAGCTGATAAGTCCGTCCTGTTCGTCAGCTGTGGTACTTTCTGTTCTCTGTTACCTCCTCAGACTTGGCTTCTCTAATGGATCGCAAACAGAATCAGCGGGAGGATGAGCCGCCTGCATTCCTTCTTGTAGGAGAAGGACATCATGTTTGTTATCGCCGCATGTATCCGCATGATCTCTCTCTGTCTCCTCCAGGCTCAAAACTCAACACGAAACTCAATAGCAGCCAGTCCCGAGTCGTCCAACCTGCTGCAGGTTTCTCCGTGGTCACAGTCGGCACAACCCGTCAGCTCCCCACATCCCCTAACCTCCCTACCTGGGCCCAATGACAGGTAACCGATCCATCCATCGATTGATTGATTCAGAACATTCATGTCACTTATGATTGCTCTGTCAATGCCGGTATAGAAATGATTCGCCCCCTTGACCGTTTCATGTGTAACTGTGTGAAAACAAATCTCTACAAATTGATCTAATCTCACTATACACGGAGAACACAAAATACTTGATTGCATAAATGTTCATCAATATTTTCTGGAAGCACCTTTAGGCAGTGATGACCCTTAAGTTCTTTTGTTTGATTGTTCAAAAAAACATGAGTCAAACCACGGGGTTGAACACTTATGTATCGTGAATATCATTATAGGGCTGCAACTAAGGATTATTTTCATTGTCGATTAATCTGTCAATTATTTTTCTCGATAAATTGTTTGGTCTCTAAAATGTCAGAAAATGGGGCAAAATGCCGATCAGTGTTCCCCAAAGCCCAAGATGACGTCCTCAAATGTCTTGTTTTGTCCACAACTCAAAGATATTCAGTTCACTGTCACAGAGGAGAGAAGAAACTAGAACATATTCACATTTAACAAGCTGGAATCAGATCATTTTTTTTTTTTTAAAACTGATCAAAATAGTTTTTATTAATTTGATAGTTGACAACTAATCAATTCATTGATTCATCTGTGCAGTTCTATATCATTACCCTTTGACATTTTATACAACCCAAACAAAATGGAGCTTTTTTACTTGTTTGATGTTGTATATTAATAACGTGTTCATGTCATGTGAATATTATATTATGCTATACAGGGTTTTGTATGGCAGTCATTGCATTTTCTCCCCCGTGGCGTTCTTCTGTAGCCGATAAAATACTAAACGCATTGCGACACATTGTACATGGGATGAAACAGGCCTCTTGATGTGTGTTTCCTTCAGTGACGCTGCTCCGCGTCTGCTGCAGGAGAACCAGAAGTACCTCAGTCAGCTGACCAGCCTGATGCAGGAAGCTGCTGATGAACAGGCCAAAAGCATAGTGGTGAGTTCACTTCTTTTAACTTGCTTTTAACTGACGTGTTTCAGTTCTGCACCTTTTTAATGCACCTTCACCTTCGGACATAACGGCAAAGAAAGGCCAAAAAAACAAACAGTCACATCAAGTTCTCTGAATGAACTGAAGGTGACAAGAACCTTCAAAATGTGTCCAAATTGTGATTTTTATATTGTTTATAAATTCCTTAGCAAACACTTGTTTAGCTACTTGTGTCAGCTATATACCAGGAACAAGAAACCATAAATTAATCTCTAATAGTAAAATACATTTGCATACAACATACTTTGACACAAACTCTTCTTTTAGCTACAGTAAATAGGCACACACGCAAAACACGCACACACACACACACACACACACACACACACACACACACACACACACACACACACACACACACACACACAGTGTCCATACAGATCTATTATTTCAGCTTTTTTGATAGCTCAACTGCCATAATTACCTTGTAGTGACCTGATATTTTCCTACATTTGTGATTCAACTGTAGGTTACATAACACCAGAGTTTACTGTAGCACGAAACAGAGTCAGACTGCCCACTCTGACTGACACTAATTGAGCAGAAACTGAGTTTTTATGATGTAAGATCGATGCATCCCTAAGTGTCTGTCTAGAGCTGTATCAGTGTGGTGATATTTAAAAGTCGGCTCATTGCAAACAATTTTCTAAACTTGATTTTTTTTTTTTTTTTCATCATTTGAAAAGTACTTGTTTTCAAAAATCTTTGCACATTGTTACATGACTACAATGAGGAAAACCTGTTTGAAATTTTGGTTGTGTATGCTGATGTTTGACAGATGTTTAAATCCACTGAGAGGTGATCAGAATGATTTCTAGTTAAGGCTGCCCCCTCTCAGTCCATTAGTCGACTAATCTGTCGTTTTGGTCTTGACCAACTAAGAATTCTTTAGTCTAATAGTCTTTTTTTAATGCTTTTTTCATGCTGAATGACTTACTTCCAAGAAACATATGAGCACATCTCTGCCAAACACGAGACTTAAAGTGGTGCTTTTGCTTGATCGTCGTGGAGAAACTCAGTTTTACAGATCTGTCGATTAAATCAACTAATCGGTTAGTCGACATAATCATACGAGTGTTCACCGACTAAGAATTTTTTTAATCGAGGACCGTACTGTTTATATAAGTCACGGTGACTGAATATTCAAATCAGCCATATTGATACAGTTAAGATCACCAGATAGGAAGCAGGAAGTACTTTTCGGAACATTTATTAAAGATGGGTGTAGTGACACAAAAAAACTAAATACGTACGGTAAATATTATTTTTACACAGATGTAGTTGCAGTTCATTCTAGGGAAGTTGCTTCCTTTTTCATACAGGATTTCTTTGTGTATAAAAACATTTTAAAATATGTTTTTGTATGATTCTGGTTCATCATCTCAACTCTTAAACACCTGGTGGTTTTCCTCTTTCAAGGACCAAGACTGGAGCTGGACGAAATACGAAACCCTAACAACCAAATTAAAAAAGAGAAATGCGTGAGCGTTTTGTGGCGTCCTTCCATCCCTGCCTGTGCTCCGAGTAACACTAAAGACTGTAAGCGGCTAACACAAGCAGAGTGGCGTCAAACGTTGTACAGTTGTACAAGGACTCGGGATATTCTCTTAAAAAATGGCTCTCATGGCGGAGTTCAACACATGCTCAGTGGTGTCTGCCCGCTCCAGCCTGATGAACAATGAAGCTGTGTCACTCTACTTTTTTTGTCCTTTTGCTGCACAATATACATCGTGATTCATAAAAACTGATGATATTAATTTTCACTGTTGTTGCAAAATTGAGCAAACTGTAGCACCAGATTTTAGGGTGTGGAAGGTGGATTTATCGCACGAGAGTGTTGGACAGAAATATGGGAACGAGTTCAACCGTGAGACATACAAGGAAAACGCAGGAAGTGGTTGGGGGGGGGGAGGTGGGGGGTGGGGGCTCGAGGAGGAAATTACAATCAAGCAAACGGCACTTTGATACTCCCATGTATCCTCCGTAACGAGATGAGACGATCCAGGCTGCCAAAAACTGTCGCTGAACTCACAGATTCACAAACAGTTATTTAACTCCTATTGTCATATTCTCATAATCGATTTGATATATTTTACTATACATAGTCTGGGGGGTTAGATTCTATGTAAATGTTTTGGTTTTTGAAGTTTTCTCGTTTATTAAAGTGTTATGTATGATAGGCAGAAGTCTTTTGTCGTGATATCTGTGACAGACGTGGCTGGCCCTCATGTTTATACAATGTCTATACTGTCTTTTAAATTGTCTGCCAGATACAAAGAGTTTTGTTGTCTCATTACTGTATGTGCACGTTTAATTTCACTGGATGGTTCATGCTGCTTTCATGTCATATAGAGTTGAAACGATTAGTCAAGAGTAAAGTTTCCATCTAAAATTAGTGCAGATTTTTAACAGATTTCCAGAAAAATCATCAAAAGAAAATGCAAATAAATGCATGTTTCCAATCCACTACTGTTGAATATTATGAGTCGGTTCATGGAGATAAACGCATGCCGTGAAACCATTGCAAAAGAAGAGGACTTACTTAACAGAGCTCCAGTCAAACGAGAGAAAACGATGTAAATACAGCACACAGATCTGATGTTTTCAGCTCTTCAGTGAACGTTTAACTTAGTCACATTCTTGATGTCCGTCATGATGAATTTCCAGTGTTTCCACTCAGGTTTTTTTTATGCACATCAAAACAGTTGAATGGAAATGCACTTAATTAATCCAAAAGAAAAGGAGTTAAAGAAAATTAAAGGGCAAATCATTTTTAACATAGATATCAAAACATTCTCCAGTGTGAGTATTTGTTGCTTTTCTTGTTTTATGAAACTGTGAAACTGCTGATCGGACAAAAACAAGCAGTTACTAGACATCACATCGGAGAGGAAATTATTATTATATGAGCATATGTCACTATTTTATGTCATCCGACAAAAAAGAATTAATCAGTTAATCAAGAAAGTAATCAGCAGATTAATCTATAATAGTCGTTCAACTGTCTTGAGTGATCTGATGCTTGTCAGTAGTCAATGGGACTGAAGGCTGGCTTGCTGGATGTACAGTGCGGTTAAAATGCCTGACATGCTATCTCCGCTATCTATTTAGCAAGGGCACCGTCGCTGCATCCGGGGGCTTAGCGCCACCCAAGATGATTGCGATTGGTTTAAAGAAATACAGAACGTTTATTTCCCTCTGTCTGAGAATGATAACTCGAGCAGTCAGACAATACTCCAGTGCTGTCGCAGTGCTGTGGCGATCTGGCAAAGCAAGACTAACGAGACTGCAACTCAATTTATTTCTGGTGATTTTTACTCTCTTCTTTATAAAAATGTCAGAAAATAGTGAAAAGTGCCTGTTAATATTTCCCACATTTTCAGTTACTTCATACTTCAACAGTCTGAAACCTAAAGATATACAACTTACTGTTATAAAAATAGAGAAAAGCAGTAAATCGTCACATTTGAGAAGCTGTAACCAGAACATTTGGCATTTTTTGCTTGAAAAATCACTGAGACAATGAATCCGTTAACAAAACTGTAGCTGAATAATCAACTTATCGATTAACCATGGATTCTTTCTGCTCTAGTCGTGAACATGGGACTCTTTCTCTTCATCGTCTATCCATTTATGACATGAACGTTGCATTGAAGCACAGTCGGCGCCCTCGGTTGTTGATGGTGAAATCAATGTGAATGATTGGAAACCAGGATAGTAAATGGTTGAATGCACTGCAGTTACACAGTTAGGGAGAGGTTAACCCTCTGAGTAGTATTTATGAAGTTACAGTGCAATGGAAAAATATTTTTTTCTGTATTTAAGTAACTGGATTTCTCATATGTCTTTCCATTTAAGTATTTGTTTCCATTTGATGGTTGAAAATTGTCTCTGAATGTTTAATTTTTAGAAATGTTATTGTAAAAACATCAAATGTTTGCCTGGTAATAAAATAAAATGACTTTGGCATGATTCTGCTTTCAGTTCACAGTTTATTATAAGCTCAACTAAAAACAATGAATCATTATTAACCCGGTCTTAATCAGGCAGGAAATGTTCAGTTTACTGTTTCTGTTTTTTAAACTTCTTTTATAGAATAAAACTATTTACTTCTAAAATAAAATGTATAAAGAGAGCAGGAACTTTACACGGTTCAGTTCTTTTAAAAAGTCCACAAATAAAAGCATGAGTTCCTGCACCTCCTACGCGTTTCATAATTTTTTAGAACGTCATTACAAGTGAGACGCTTAATGTGACCGCTGTGATTACACACCTGCTGTCACCTTAACACTAAATCAAGTGATTTCTCAGATTGTGACACAGTAGAAAACACTGGAAAAGTACAGTGGCCGTTTGTCCTGTTCTCTAAAAGGAGAAACTGTACAATCGAGATACTTACATACTCTTAAACAGTATCTCAGCCTTCAAACTGAGTGATTAATAGTGAGTCACAGAGATTATCTTCTTCCTTCTCATGACAAGTTTTTAAGTCTTTTTCTGGTTCAGTTTGAGGACTCACTTTCAGACAACCTTGTCTGTTTTACAACGTGGAAATGATTTGTCAGGAGTGTTTCAAGCATGAAAAATGTCATGTTGGAGAGTTTTAAATTACTTTGGCGAATCTACGCTCTCCTACAGCAGTAATATTCACAATTTTGTGTATCATCTGAGATATTGTGTTGTGATGTTTTGACATTTAAGATTATTTAGCACGGAGTCTGACACACAGTCGCAGTCAGAAACCTTAAAGGTGCTCTAAGCGATGTTGGGTGACGTTACTTCTTGTTGACGTTCGAAGTATTGTCAAACAAGCTCGCCCCTCCCTCCTCCTCATCCCGTCCCTTCCCCCTCCCTTCCGCGCACTAACCCCCCCAACCCCCAAATCCTTCTTGTTGGTTATTGGATGGAACACTGTTTGTTATGTTTGGTGGTGCAGGTTGGCCAGTTTGTTTTTGTTGCCGTTTGTGGAGCCTGGGCTGTCTACAGAGACCGCTTTTTTTTTTTTTTTTTTTTTTTTTTTTATACAGTGTGTTCAGGGGACAGGCAACTAGCAGATAGTGAGGAGATGTTTGCTGTATGTGACAAAAAATTTTGTAGCCTAAAAAACGCGTGACATCGCTTAGAGCACCTTTAAAACACGGATCGTAAATCACTGGAGTAGTTAAAATTAAACATTACGAGATCCACACAAAGACCTATCGTGGTTTTACTGTTGTCCGTGTTGTTGGAAAGTCCTTGTGTGGATTATTCTGAAACTGAGAAAATCAGAACAAACACAGATGGCTGCATGTTTGACTAAACATCCTAATCCCCTTTGAAGACGGATGTGGTCATCGCATATTATCTCCTGCAGACTGAGGCCGGTAAAGTGCTGATGAGTGAGCAACAAGCTGAGACAAAGCTTTCCTGTAGAACAAGATACACTCATTGTAAACTGTGTTTTATGAGCTACTCAGATTGTGAATCAGAGTGAGTCAGATGAACTCTCAGTGAGAAACCAGGTTTCCTGCCAAAATCAAGACTTCCACCCCCCATTTACAGTTAGATTTATACATCTGACATGAAATATTTGGCAGGATTAGTGTGACAAAGGATTTACAAGAAGGTTTTTCTCATGAGTTCTTACTGAGAAAAGAAGGAGTCTTCCAAAACTTCTGCCGCAAAGCTGTGAACTTTGTGGCAACAGTTTGTGTTTTAACATAGCAATGCTCTCGTGCATAAAGCCAGCTCCATAAAGAAATGTTTTTCCCAGTTTGGTGTGGAAGAACGTGACTGGTCTGCACAGAGCCCTGACCTCGCCGATGCTTTTGTTGCTAAATAGGCGCAAATCCCTGCAGCAGTTTCAACATCTGGTGGAAAGACTGAAACCAAAAGAGAGCATGTATGTAGCGTCAACCCCCCTGTATGGTCAGAGAAAGTTCTCATCAATGACACCTTCAGTTTCTTTGTGGTTTGTCAAGAAGTGTTTGTAGGATTTGGTCACTTAGCTGGTCTGCTACTCAGCCTCTATTATATATGTCTAATAAATCACATGTCTGAGAGCTTGACTGAGACTGGAATGAAGTTAAAGAGTCTGCTAACAATATATTGTATTAGTTTTTTATTCGGCCATGCTGCTGTTGCTGTAAGTTAATGAGAGCTGCGAGAGTGAATGAAAACAGTAAAATAATGAGCTGAAAGTTGCTAAAAAACAGAGTTGATACCAATATATGAACTGAGATATTATACATTTGAACAAAACTAAAGCCTTGGTTATGCCACAGAGGGTACGTGGTAGTTCTGTTTATACTATTTTCTGGAGGATGTGTTCCACACATTAGATCGTTAGCTTCCACATGTAGTGTAGTTGCCGCATGGACAAGTCTGCACGGTCACAACAAATGAGAGGTACGGGGACGTCTGCACAGAGAGCCTGCGCCTACACCCTCTGATGACAAAGTTTACGTCACGCAGACCATCGTGTACTCGCGGATACGGAATCTTTTTGACTTAAGAGTCTGCCGTCACTCTGCGAGTGCTTCGGCTAAATGAGGCTGATGGGAATGTCATTAGTTCTGTAGATTTAATCATAAACCAAAGAATTGGACACATTGCATTTTGTCCTGATGATGGCGCTAGATGAAAAATCAAGGAATCCCGTAAGTTATAACGATTCATCCTCTGGGGAACATGAATGTCTGAAAATGTAAGGCTCTTATTGCGAAATTACTTAGAAAGTTCTTGGTTTGTTTCCCTCGAGAACTCTGACTCTGTGTTAAACAAACAAACCCATCGGCCTTCGCGTCCGACCGTTTAAGAAGCCTGAGCAGGAAAAGCAGATGATGGGAGCTCAGCTGACTCACTGCTGCTTTTCAGACCTGTTTCCTTCAGCTGCTCACGAGAGACAAATAAATATGAATGAACTGTTAACTGACGTGTTTGCTGGGAAGAACAATAGAAGACTCCTCAGTATAAAAATGAGGACACAAAAACAGCATACTTCATTGAGAAACATTTTTAATCATTATGCACTTCACAAAATAATAATAAACCTCTGAGGGAAAACACACCCGATACATCTGCTGATGCAACATGATCATAAAGTGCACTTTATTTGTTAAAACAAAAGGCCCTCTTATTCTTATGGGAACTCATTCAGGTTTAAAAAGGACTATTGTGATCGCGCCAACTGATATTTTGGATTTTAAAACTTATCAGTGATTATGCTACTAATTCACTACAAAAAAAAAAAACATAAAAATGCAGTAATAAAAACTACCTGTTTCTTGAGGCTCTGTCACACACAGCCTCGGGACTGGAAACAAACACAGCATGAACCACAGTAACTCATACAGGTCGTCTGAATACTGTGTGTACCATTCATACGTTTTCAAGTACAGTGCAGAGCGACACAAAATAAAACCTTGTAGAAGACACAGACTGGCTTTGAACAGTTAAGGGACTGTATGAAAAATAATTAGGGTGGGGAGAGCAGCTCTATGCAACTTTTCAATGGCTTCCTCCTCCGTCAGCCCGGTGGTGTGTTTCAGCGGTGAGTTTGCTTTGTTTCACTAGCTCTCTTAGATTTTTTTTTTTTGTCTAATAAATAAACAAAATGAAATGATGATGATGAATATTAACACATATTGTCCCTAATAAACAGAAAAACACAACCATACATGTTCTGAATTCAAGTTTCTCTCCTTCGCCTAACGAAGACTAGATTAATTACCTTAACTCATCCAAAAACACATTTCATTCAAAATCAAATTAAACTCACTGAAACATCTTTCCACTGTTCCAAAAATTCCCAACCCTAGTTTGGTTGAATTAAATCCTTAATTCACTGTTTCCCCCCTCTGTCTCACTACCCCGCGGAGCAGCGGAGAGTTCTTCCGATGCAGACCTTAAAATTTGCTAAATTAAATGACAAAAATCGGCCAACTCTACTACTTCTTGTCTTAATTTTGGTCTGGTAAACCATAAGTTATTTTAACGCAGCGTTGAGGCTTCAGTGGCCGTGTTTTCATCCAAACAACTGTCACTTTCTGCCAGCAGTTAGGCTCCGCCCACAAAAGACGCCATCGCTGTTTACAAAAAGGTCTATAGTTTAGAGATTATAGATGTAAGAAGAAACTGACAGAAGGGCTGGTCTCATAATCCTGGATAAAGGATCAATGAGTCAGCCAGACAAGACTAACATATTCAACTTAACAACAACCTATCTGCCCCTGCACTCTCTTTGCTACTAGTGGGTGGCATTTCGGTAATTTTGGTAAAAATTAATTGCCTCCTGCTCACCACTTTCATAGCGTCGTTTTCAGAGAAAAAGATGGAAAAAGCCACTGTAGTCTACCTGCTCAGCAGCAAACAGACACAGTTAGAGACTAGCTGATGGACATAGAGGAGAATTTAGCATCTAAAGAGAGATATTTTTCTCAGGAGGTGGTGGAGACCAAAAACCAAGCTAAAAACACCAAACTTCACACAAGTAATTACGGCAAACGTCCCAAACGTTCCAGCCACGAAACACCCTCCCCTGCTCTTCCAAAAACATGCGACTACCCTCCCTTCACCCAAAAGAAACGATAAATACTACCCTCCCCCCTTTTTGACCCTCCTTCACTCTAATAGTTTTCATACGGTCCCTTGCACAGACATTAAATAAATATTTGAAAAGTACATTTTCATGTGAGCACCATTTTACTCACACTGTAATGAGACAACTTAATGTTAAAGCAAGTGAGCAGAAAGCACTTTTTACAAACACGCAACAACTGCAACAGCGGTTACATTAATGGAGAGTTTTCCCCCAAAATCACTTTTCCACAGCAGCTGTGAAGCTGTTGGTCATCAAAGACATTCTCAGTCGGTGAAGCTGCGGTCACATCGCACCTTCTTTAAGACAAAGAGGAAACTTTTACAAACTCTTTGGCCTCTGTGACTCACATAAATGATCCCAAAAAGGATCGCTCTCTTATGTTCAACTACCATGGTGCAATTTTTAATGAGACTTTCATGTGAGTCTGTGAACTTGTGGCTTCGCTGGAGGCAGAGGAGGGCTGGGCTTGACTGGAGGTACAGGAGGAGGACTTGGTCTGGCTGCCTTATTCTGAAAAGCAAAACAACATGAATTTTTAGACAATTTTATAAATGTGAAGTTGCTACTTGTGATTTTATTTGGTCCCAAAAAAAGAAGAGCAGTCTAACTCATGATAATAAAATGGGCTGCGACTTTAAGATAAAACTGTAATGATTCCCAGAGGAGAAACTTGCATGTTACAGCAGCACAAGAAACTGCCTAAACAGGCAAGAAACTGATAAATGATACTATTCACATTGGAGAAGCTGGAACCGACAAATGTTGCTTCACTACCGAACGTCTTCTTGAACTAAGCTAATCGTCTGCAAAGAGACGAGTGAGAGCAGCTGTAGGCGTGACTCACCGGAGTTAGATTCAGAGGAGGTAAAGGTTTAGATGGAGGTAGAGGTTTTGTCTGTGGTGGAAAAAAAAAGAAGAAAGTCACTGAGACATTTGATTTTTCACTTTAAACACACATACTCAGGGATACGTTAACTGCACACAGAGTTAAAGCACAAGTCTGGTAATATTCTATATTTTTCTTTTTGTCAATGAATCCCATGAAGAGACCAACAGTGAATGTATCTAGAAACATGTATTGTGTGTGTATCAAAGCCTGATATATCATAAGCCATGAGCCACACTGTTGCACTGGGTGACATGTAGCGCGCGCGCGCGCGCACACACACACACACACACACACACACACACACACAGGTTTGTGGCACTATCTTTGTGGGGACCCGTCATTGACATAATGCATTCCCTAGCCCCTTACCTTAACCTTAACCATCACCACTAAATGCCTAACCTTAACCCTTACCCTCACCCTAACCATAACCTAATTCTAACCCTAATCCTAAAACCAAGTCTTAACCCTCAAACAGACCTTTGAACTTGTGGGGTCCAGCATTTTGGCCCCACAAAGCTGTCGGGACCCCACAAGTATACTGTATTCCCGGATTTTGGACCCCACGAATATAGTTAAACAAGCACACACCACCCACACACACACACACACACACACACACACACACTGTTTTGCTGCCACAAATACTTACTAGAGCACAAAATGTGGAGTAAAGTTTGTTAGAAATTACAGCGACTGGCTGTTTTAGGAAACTATTGAGCCTTTTTTTAAATTAAACCATGTCTCTGTGATGTGTAAAACTAAAATGTATGTTGAGTAGGAATCAGTGGGCTGGATCCCGACAGCCACAGAAATGTATTGAGAGACGGACTGACACATTGTTCTTTTTGGTCTTTTCGTGATTTGTTAACAACACCAGCCTAATCCTTTGATCAGATACACAAATCTTTCTCCATGTATTTTTAAATTTGACTTTAGCAGTCGTCCAGTCGGCTTAAATTGCCAAATCTGATCCTCAGTTTGCATAATGCATGAGATCACATTGCAAGGTAGTTTTTTTTTTAAAGCTTACCGGCTCAGTTTGTGAGGTAGACGACACTGAAGACAGATTCTTTTGCTGGAAGAAACACAAGTAGTGAATAACTACCACAGTTCTTTGTTTTGACATAGTAAACATTTCCAAGCTGTTCATCTGTAACTTTCCCACACATGAGTAACTGGCTGATCCCTGGACATTTATTTCCATGAGTAATTCCTTTTGTATCGGTGCTATCTGTACCTGTGGAGCGGCTCTGCTGGGTCTCACAGTAACAATCAGAGGAGCGTAGGCTTGCGTTGCTGTTGACTCCATGAAAGTGGGCTGACTGATCTGAGGTCTGTCTTGAAACATCGGGTTCAACTTGTCTGGAGCTGAATGCACTTTCCTGTGAACACAAAACGTATTTAGCTTGGAAATGGAAGACAGAAACAAAGAAACAAGCGTGGACAGAGCTGCATAGGAGACACGAGAGAATTCATTTTAGTACAAACTACCTTTTGGCCATGTAGTTGTCCACGTTGTCCTTTTTGCAGCACATCAGCCCTGCGATCACTATAGTGATCACCAGAAGGATGGAGAGAGCTGCACACACACCGGCTATTATCCCACTCTGACCTGCAGGCAGGGAAATCACACTGTTGTATCTGTTCTTTTAATACTTTTATTTACGTCACACTGTATGGAAAAAGGATCTAGTTAAAACAAGAACATTAGTGATGGTTTTTTTGGGCTTTGCGGCAGAAATATGACAAACAATGAGAAGACCAAAACTGTACAATGCCTCAGCAAACCTTTGCACAAAAACAAGAAAAAGCTGTTCCTGTTATTCAGAAAAAAAGTGAGGTCATTTCCAAGTTACTAGCAGTCGTACATCATCGCTGCCATGTTATTATTTTGTTGATCAACATATTTCATCATAATTTGAGTGAAGAAAGTGTTGTACACTCTGTGCTGAGGTATTTCATAACTTCCACCTGCAAAGTGTCTTTTCTTCCTCCTTTATTTGTTTTTGTCCGTTTACTGTGAAGACTGAATCGTTGCACAATCACTTGGCAAACTTTCTATTGTGGCAGTTAGCTCTTTGTGCAATGTTTCCCCCATATTCAATTGTTTCATACTTTGATGCACAGCGCAATCAGGCTAAAATGGGAATTGAGATAAAAACTTTTTAACTGAGGGCAATTTTAAGCTACATCAGGAACACTTGAGATCAATGTGTCATAATGAATGATTCATGTTACTGGAAGAATGATTCATGGAGCAGGTGTGACATGATTTCGTCTGCTGTCTGCTGTCGTGCTGCTCACTGAGAGCTGATGGTGTTAACTGATATAACGTGTTGTATTTAGCAACCAAAGAAATACATTTACTGTCAAAAACTCAATTTCCCCAAAGCGTTGTGTACCTTGAGGTAAATCTGCATACTGGATGTCACAGTAGGGTGGAGCCCAGCCGGGATTACAGTGGCACTCTTTCTTGTGATTACACACCTGAAGATAAAATGCAACAACTTTAACTTTGATTTATTTATATAGCACCTTTCATGCAAGCATGCAGCCCAAAGTGCTTCACAGAACCAAATTATAAAATCACAAAATGAAAACACAGATGAGAAGGGAAAAAGCAAGACTAAAAAGTACAACAATGAAAAAAAAATTAAATGTTAAAACCAACAAAATAAAATTAACACCAGGGTTAAAAAAAACCCAATTATTAACACTTATAAAATAATGCAATAACATTACTCCAAATTAAAAGCCAGATTAAAAAGATACGTCTTTAGTCATTTATTTAAAGTTGGACAGTTGGACTTTGGTGGTCCAGGAGAGTCAAATTGAAAACAGCTGCAAGTGATTCCAAACCCTAAAATAATTCACTCACTCACCCCATTGTTGTTGCATTTCTTTGCACAAGCCTCCTCTGTCCCATAAACTGAAATATCCACACATCTGTTGTCAAGGCAAACCTGCACACAAATGTTTGATTCTGAGCAAAGCATCCAACATAAGTATCAAAACTGGTCCATGTGATGTGTCTCCTCACTGGAAGTCTTACCTTATTTGGTCCACATCTGGTTCCTTTTGGCACCATGTCGATGTTTCTGGTCTTATCGTCATCCACAGTTAGATTACATTCGATGCTATTCACAGTGTAGGCTGCTCTTTTACCTGTGATGGACTCGCCCCCTCCTCCACAAAACATAGATCCGCACTTAAGATTCCTATAAAAAAGAAATTGATCAAGAACACATTAACGACATTGCACAAACCTAAAAACTAGCCTCAAACATACAACATTTCTCGTTCTCGTTCATGTACTTCTCAGTACCGGCACTGGTTCTTTTTGTGTGCCAGGTTTCCTTTAGGAGCATTTTGTGATAAACTTTGGATAGAAACCGAGCCAGGCCTTCAGCAGGAAGTTCAGTGTAACTGTTGACGATACGTACGCTTCAGTGCAGGGGGTGTAGCCAAATTTGTTCCTCCCACAGTTAGCGCCTTCTTCGCCACGTTTGTTCAGGTTAAAACACACATCTGGTCCAACTCTGGCCCCTGAGGAAAGAAGATATTCATAGTTAACCTCTTAAATTATGGAAACCCATTAAGACCAGGAGAAGGGAAAAAAAAAAAGTTACAGATGATAAAATAAATATCTCATGATGAGTCAAAAGTATGAAATATTAAGTCAACTATTTGACTCTTTATACCTGAACTGAATTGTCATAGTATAAAAAATAAGTTTGTGTGGGTTTGAACTAGAGCTGGGCAATATATGAATATATATATTATATTGATATCGTGATATGAGGCTAGATATCGTCTTTGATATTGGATATCGTAATATGACATAAGTGTTGTCTTTTCCTGGTTTTAAAGGCTGCATTACAGTAAAGTGATGTCATTTTCTGAACTTACCAGACTGTAGCTGTTCTATTATTTGCCTTTACCCACTTAGTCATTATATCCACATTACTGATGATAATTTATCACAATGTGTAAATATTTTGTGAAAGCACCAATTGTCAACCCTACAATATCGCCGCAATATCGTTACCAAGGTATTTGGTCAAAAATATTGTGATGTCTGATTTTCTCCATATCGCCCAGCCCTAGTTTGAACATTTTTTTGGCTGCCAAGCATGATTTTGTAATAACAAATCCACAGATTGGCCGCTGGAGTGGATATGGAAGCCCTTTTGTGCCAGGAAAAGAAAATCTAGATGAAAAATCAGTCTTGGGTTTGCTGAGCTGCTACATTTATACAGAATATATATGATTCCGGATATCTCATATCTCTCTCATATCAAGTTTTTTGATTTGATTTTAGCCTATAGCAATATATTAAAATATGCACACATAAATACACACTTATTTTGTAGGTGCTATTCATTACATTTTCTGTAGGCCTTTATATAATACAAATGCACACTATTAAAGCAATCTTTCTTAGAAAACCATGTGACAATCTGAGACTTCTAGACACAGACTAATAACTAAAACTCCTTGAGGCTCAGCTTGTCTATTCAAAAGAAAAGGAGAACACTGAAACCCCTGTTTTTGCTTGAATGACCCCTGTGACAGCAGTGTGTTGAGTGTACCTGGTCCAAACAGCCTCCAGCAGTGCTGCTGATGTGTGGGGCATTGTCCGTTGTAGCAGTAGCCCTGTGCCTGGTCGTAGCAGGGCTTGCCGTTCATCTCAAAACTATCTTCAGGACAGTCCTCTGACGCTCCGGTGCAGTATTCAGACAGGTCACAGTCACCGGCTGACTTTCTGCACACACTTCCAGCTTGTTTGAACTGTGGGTTAAAGCAAATGTCAGGTAGATTTAGTTAGAATAAAGAGTAGAGGTGGGACAAAAGATTGATATCGCATTATATCGTTCTTCTTGGTGCAATATGAGAAACGATACGCTGGCGCCAAATATCTATATTTTAATGAATAAAATAAGGCGCTCTGAATAGATTTTCCTGCTCCCAGCGTTACTTCATGGTTCCTCGAGCTGGCGCTCAACACGTGAACGAGGGAAACTTGAACTGAATTTAACGAGCCAAAGAGGTTTTTAACGGGATGGAGGACAACAGTTAGAGGACCCATAGTTGCTCTACAGTTCTGTGATTTTAATTTACAGACTGAAAAACTTGTGCTGGAGAATTGGGCCTTTTCACGGCATTTCGTATTCATAGTTCGACCGATATCGGGATGTATCATTATGGGATTATCTAGCAATATATTTATTATTGCAGAATAGCTGTATCGTGATATTTTCCTACCCTGTAATTCCACACCTTAATAAAGAGCCTGCTCAAGTAGAAGTTGGTTAAACAGTGTATATAATTAGCTTGTGTATTTTTGTCGTATTGCATGACTTGCACCTCCTCTTCCAGTCTTTGACACTGTCATTGGAGGAAGGATGTGGTGAGTTACAGTACATGGAAACAGCAGGATAATACCATCTGTTTCCTGTGATTATTGAACTGCTGCTGTTTCAGTGTGGTTTGCCCATGGATGTATGGTTTAACCTGACTCTCTAACCTGACTTCCGTTGGAGAACTTTTGGGAAGGGGCGAAAATACTGGTTAGCTGATTGGATAAACCATCTGTCTATCACCACCTATGTTGGTGATAGACGGGCCAAATCAACCAATCAGATCAACAATATATCAAACTCTTGCCGAAACCAGTCGGGAGAAGAGCAAAAACATCTTTTCCTCCGAGAAAAGCCTCCAGTGCCGTTTTTTGCTCTTCTTTGAATGAAGGAATACTTTCTAATTCGGATAAAACTTGCGCGATAGCTACGCTCATCTCATCCGTGGAAGCCGCCATGTTGTTTAGACTGAACAGTCGCTTCTCGTTGCGTCACACCTAAACCCGCCTCAAAACCAACGCTGATTGGTCATTTGGCGAACGGCTCCAAATTTTCTCTGTCTCAAGATGCCAGACTGATCTGCGAGTGGAAAACTGGAGCTCGCGAGATCAGGACGGTCTCACGAGGCTAGTATGGGTTTGCCTCCTGTCACAATATATATATATATATATATATATATATATATATATATATATATATTTATTTATTTATTTATTTATTTATTTTTTAAGATTATTTTTAGGGCATTTTAGGCCTTTAATTCCACAGGACAGATGAAGACATGAAAGGGGAGGGGGGGGGAATGACATGCAGCAAAGGGCCGCAACCGCTGCATCGAGGAGTAAACCTCTATATATGTGAGCCTGCTCTACCAACTGAGCTAACCCAGCCACACCTGTCACAATTGTAATGGCCACAGTTATTAGCCACAAGCAGGGTGTTGTCATGGAAAAACTGAGGAGCAGCTCCACCAAGACTTTGGAATATGACCAAATATATAAAAAAATTTAATGATTTCCTATCGGCATCAACTATACTTAGTGTGCTAATTAACAAATATCAGCATGCTAACACACTAAACTAAGATTATGAACATGGTAATCATTTTGCATGCTAAACATCAGCATTTAGCTCAAGCCAATGCTGTGCAGCCTCACAGAGCTGCTAGTATCGTTGGTGTAGATCAGAGGTTTGCGACCATCGGGTGGAAATTCACATAGCAGACATTTTGTTACTCTGGAGTTTATAGCTGAAAAGGTATAAGAAGCCCACTTTAAAAGCTACATCAATGGTAGCTAAAGTACCTGACAGTTGTCACAGCATTGTCCGTGAGCACACTGGGATCCTGAAGTCAGGCGACAAGTTGAGGCATCACAACACAGGTTTGTGCATTCCTAGAAAGAAAAATCTTTTTGAGTTGTCGTGTTTGTGTATCCAGTGAGACTTTAAACAGGAATTGCAGTGATGAAAAGTTGAGCCAAACAGATCAGATTTAAATCTCCCACACACACAGCCTCTTTGCCAAGAAATGTGTCTCTCTGATAAGATGTGAGCACACAGGAAAACTATGTTCACTTTTGAGGCCAAACCCCAGCTTAGAATGCCCTGAATCACCACTGCCTTCCCTTTTATTAGCTGTAACCTCGCATACAGGAAACCACACCAGTCAGCTAAAACAGAGAACCTAAATGGTATCTTCCTTTACCAAAGGATATATTTAAACTTTCCAAGGTCCAAAAAAATGACTAATCTGTTTCGACCAGTCCTATTAGCATCTGCTAAGAGTTTTACCTCCACAGTGCCACAGTCACACTCTTCTCCAGGGTCCAGCAGGGCGTTGCCGCAGCTAGGGCCTGCAGCGATGGTCCTAATGGAGCTGGGTTTGGACAAGCAGTTGGGCTGAGCTCGCTCCATGAATTCAGCGAGCTGCTCCAAACTGCAGCCGCTGAAAAACTCCGGGAATGCTTGATTTCCTGTCCTAAAGAGAAGCAAAGAGATTTCAGCTTTGCAAAAGACTCAGTGAACATTTTGGGATTCTCATTTAAGATAGAGCTAAAACAGCCTACGTTAAATGGCCAAAAGTATATGGACAGCCAAACATTATACCTATATGTGATTGCTTAATATTTCATTCAACAACTATGAACATTAATCTGCTGCTATAACAGCCTCCACTCTTCTGGTTTCAGTCTTTCCAGCAGATGTTTGAACCTGCTGCAGGGATTTTCTCCCATTCAGACACAAGACACCTGACTTGTAGCTCATCCTCCCTAACTGCACTCAAAAGAAATCTAAAAGAAAAATTGTACTCCGTTGATATCTAGCCTCCTGACTGGCAACTGTTGAAATGACTTACGAGCTGTTCGAACTCTTCTTGGGTTTTTTCATATCACCTGCCTTTTTTCTTTCTCCCTTTAGGTCTTGCTATTTTCTTTCCTTTATTATCATCATTCTATCTGTTATTTTTGACCAAAATGAGTTTAAGCCTCTAAGTATTTCTGTAATTATTTTTCTTATTCAAATTTTGCCATATTGACTTTATTTCAGGTCCTATATTAAATGTATGTGTTCTGTAACTTAGGTTTTGGTAAACGGGTGAGGTTTTACTTTAAGCCCCCCCTCCCCCCCCGGGTTTCTGACCTCACCAGCTCACACTCTTTCTCCAAGGCCAGCGGGTGTTTACATACTTTTGGCAACATATGTTTGTGCAAACTGAATGTTCATAATGTTGTAGCTGAAATATTCTCCCAAACAAACAAACACAAATCATGAAAAAGTTTTACAAGAGAGTCTTACAAGAAATATATGTGCATATATATGTGCATTAAAGCTGCAGCAAAACAGACCCAAAGGATGTTTTTTACCTGAGCTTCTCTGCCATCACACAGTTCCCACTGCTGTAAGACGGACCACACATACAACGTTGAGTATCGTGGGACAAGCCAAAATTATGTCCCATCTCATGAGCGATGGTGGAGGCGAGGCCTGTTGGGTTTTCATGGTGATCCTGGCAGAGAAATGCAGAACTGTCGCTTTAAATTCAGCAGGATGCATCGTAAAATACCAAATATACTTTCTTCATCTCCGGTTGTTAAAAGGACTAATGCAAGTTAGAAGTGATGATTCATACCTGATTGACTCCACCTGAGTTTGCAGTACACATGGCAAACTTATTTGCCAGTCCAACTGTATCGTCTTTAAAATCTTTGCCACTGTTGAGAGAACAAAGTCTAACATCAGGTCAAACTGGCAGCATTAGTGTTAAACATCTGCACAGACATCTAAGACTGATTCTCACGTCACAAACTGGGCATTGTCGTGCTTCTTCCTCTGCAGAAGATCGGCCTGCCGCCACATTAGAAAATTGTCCAGGGTAGTCTCTGAATTAATGTCAACGTCAATTAAGTCTCTGTATGTCCAAATCTCCAAGCCCACCAGTATGATGCGAATGTTCAGAGGTCGATACAGCTGCAGGCAGAGGAGGAGACGTTATTCAGGAGTGAACACGAGCTCTGTCGGCTAAGAGCACTGATGGCATGACGCCAGGCAGACAGCTTCCAAAACAAATATTACCTTGTCAACGTGATTTATAACTCCGAGAACACGGGATCTAGTCTCGCTTCCATATCGTTTATACTGGAGGAAGAGAAGACAAAACATGATCAGATTAATTTATCTATCCAGCCATTTATCTATACATAGTCCAGACGTCTCTCTCTCCAGCAACATTTTCCAGCTCCTCCTACAGGACCCCGAGGCATTCCCAGGCCAGATGAGATACATAACCTCTCCAGCGTTTTCTGGGTCTACCCCGGGGTCTCCTACCAGTTGTACGTGCCCGGAAAACCCTCAAAAAGAGGTGCCCAGGAAGATCCTGATCAGAAGCCTGAACCACCTCAGCATCGGCTCTATTGCAAGCTCCCTCTGATGTCGCGCGACGATCTCGCTGGTGCGCCAGGATTTAAAGTGCACGACAAAGCGGAAACAGGAAGCACGGACGAGTTCGAGGGCAACCGGATGCCAGGACTCTCAGAGTGACTGCAAGTCTCTCTTGTAAACTTACTGGGTTAAGATGAGTTCTTTTATGGTGAATTATTCAAAGTGCTTCTCTTCGTCTATCATCCTCATTTGTTACACGAGGATATTGAACTCACCATATTTATGTCTGGCGTTATTCAAAGGACGAACATTCCACCTACTTTTTCTTTGTTTCTTTGCAAGCAGGCTCCAAAGCAGCTGTTCTTCCTCATCCATTGACTCCAATATCATCTTAGCCACTGTTGACATTGACGTCAATGCTGCTGCCAGTTCTGCCATTGTTTACCTTTTTCTTGTTCTTCCAGTCCGTAGAAATAGCAAAGTCGGTAGCCTTTCCTCATTAGCGCCACCTCTGTTCAGGAGAAGACTGCAACCACGCGCGAGTATAAATAGTTACGGCGCTCCCATGACGTCACATTGTCGTGCGACAGGTCGGGAATGGCGAGTATACTGAACGCTTGAGTCTACGGGTGAGCCCAGAGCCACCCAATGGAGGAAACTCATTTTGCCCCCTTGTATCCTTGATACATTCTTTCCCATTCTTTTGAACACCCCCCTCCAGGTTTTCTCCATCGTATGAGAGTTGAAGCCCCCCAGCAGAACTACAGAGTCCCTAAGTGGTTTCCTTTCCAGGACCAGGGAACACTCAGAGACTCCAAGGAGGTTGGATACTCTAAACTGCTGTTCGGTGCATCGGCACAAACAACAGACAGAGCCTTCCTCTCAGAAACTCGTGGTCATATAGAGGCAACCCTCTCGTACTCGGCAACTCTGGAAAGTCCAAGAGTCCAGCTGCTCTTCAGGATTTTGGTTCCAGACCTAGTGTCATGTGTAGAGGTGAGCCCAGTTATATCAAGTTGGTACTGCTCCATCTCCCAAACTAACTCTGGCCCCTTCCCCTCCAGACATTTGATGTTCCACGTCCCTAGTGCCACTTTGATGCCATAGGTTAGCACGCTTAGGTCCCCGCCTTTACCTGCCGACCACCTGACCCCGACGCCTACCCCTGCAGGTTGTGGGCCAGCTGGGCCCAACCCCATGGGTCAAGGCCTGGCCACCAGACCAGATTCATTTAGTGATGGATATAATAGTTGTGAAGGAATAAAAATGAGATATTTACCTCAGTACTGTCCACCACCACAAACAGCTCGAGAAATCTCTGTGGACCTGTGATGGGTTGAGTTTTCTGAAGAAAAAAAAGAAATTAATATGCTTATTTAAATAGATAAACCATACATTTTTAAATGGTTTGTCACAAAACCATGTTACCTACCCATGATCTGGACCTGAAGAGACCAGCGAGCCGAGGGCCCTGGGCCTGGTCCTGGTCGTACAACGGGGTGGTGTTGGATGAGGAGCCGCAGCCGGCGCTGCCGCTGATCTTCAGGTGCTCCTGTCTGTAAACTGCGTGGTCACCGTCCTCAGACTGTCCCAGAGGCTCTATCAGGTAAACCTGCTGCCGGGCTCTCACAAAGCCACTGCAAACACAGAAAACAAACACTTAATCTGTAAACAGCATAAATGTATTCTGACATACAAATGAAAATTGTTTAGTCCCACTATACAGTATAACAATCTGTAAAGACAGCAGTGCAAAGGATCAATTAATCTCTGCTGTATAAATGTCTTGGTTCAAGAATTATAAAATCTTTCTACTAGGCAACTTAAAGCTATAGTGCGTAGTTTCTGTCTCCCCCATGAGGAATTCTAAGTAATGACAACAACACTGTCTGCGCGTCCACATGATATAAGCCTTGTGTACCTCCATACAGTTACTAGTAGCCAAGGAGGAAACGGAGGATTAAAAAAAAACTAGGGCTGTCAAAATAACGCGTTAATTTCGATTAATTAATCTGAGAAAAAAATAACCGTTGAAAAAAATAACGCAGATTAAACCATTCCATATTGATGTTTGACCCGGAGCCGTTCTAGCCACCATTGGACTGTAAAATGAAGGAAGGAGACGAGAATGTGCTGCCTGGATCATTAACTGGAACATTTACTTGTAAAAATCTTCTTCCTGCCAACCCTGGCTACCGAAATCTGGTGCCACTGATATGTTTGCACTTCTCTCTGGTGCTCTGAAGACGATACAGGCAACACAAATACCACTGCATGGGACGCTAGTTAACACTATACTCAACAGCAGCTAACGTTAGCCTACCGCTAGCTAGTTAACACTATACTCGACAGCAGCTAACGTTAGCCTACCGCTAGCTAGTTAACACTATACTCGACAGCAGCTAACGTTAGCCTACCGCTAGCTAGTTAACACTATACTCGACAGCAGCTAACGTTAGCCTACCGCTAGCTAGTTAACACTATACTCGACAGCAGCTAACATTAGCCTACCGCTAGCTAGTTAACACTATACTCGACAGCAGCTAACGTTAGCCTACCGCTAGCTAGTAGCTGGATTAAACACGGTTACAATGCTGACAGCTAACGCTGAACGGTGTAAAGTTTGACTGTGTTTTACTGTAGAGGACTGTGACTCAACAGCGGGATGTAACAATCTGCAGCTGCCGTCGGAAAAACAACACAGACGGTGCGTTCAATGAAACTGGTAAACTACAGCTTCGTGGTGCATTTGAAGTTATTGTAAATGTCCTTTTCCCATCTGGTGGTTGTTTTTGTCGTTCAACAGCAATTTACTAGTGAAATAAGTTATTATTATTGTTATACATTATTATTAAATCATTTAATTTTGACCATATGGCCTTAGCAATAAACAAGCCGTTCTTTAATGTCACCGACTGTTGTTTAGTACCCTTTGTTTTCTTTTTTTACTTTCTTAAAAAGTATCGGTTCAGGCACCGTTAATTATGTATGTGATTAATTTCGATTAACTAATCACAGAGTCTGTAATTAATTAGATTAATTTTTTTAATCGATTGACAGCCCTATAAAAAACATGATGGACTCTTCAGAAGAGGTCATTATCTTCACTCAAGTTTCTGCACGCGAAAGTCACCTGACGACTCAATCTTCTGAACATAGCCATACTGAGAACTACAGAGAGAGTTGTGTGGAGCTGATAGCCTTAATTAGCTTTGTAACAACTCATTTGGCAACGGCTTGAATGTAACGGACGTTCATTAATTTCAAAATGTTACGCACTAAAGCTTTAATTTGTATAACACTTTCCAAACACAGAGGCAATTTAAAGTGGTTTGAGTAGGGAAAAGAGATGCATCAGATTTAAAAACACAATAAAAAGACTAGAAATAAAAGTTAACATGCAGATACAGTGCAGTAATAGGATAAGATGTCCCAAATATAATCGTATAAAATTGCAATCTTCAAAAACACCTTGAAAAACTGATTACTAAATATCATGAAGCAACACATTTCTCAAGGATCTGAGAAACTTTTACTGAAAATAATGTAATCGGCAAATTACAAACAGGAAGTTTGAAGCTGTACACATCCCGATTTTCTTACCTAATGCCTGAACAAATCCCAACGCTGACTGAAGAGTCCTTCATGCCTTCAACATGGCCGTGATAGTAGCAGTGCTCCTGGACGGAAATACATCATTAGATTAAAGATATCAGCGTGTTCAATTACTCACAAAGGCTTTCTTTGTTTGTATAACGTCCATGACGTTATGAATCACAGGTTAAGAATCTCAGATATTTATCATGTTGGGTTCACTTAAACTCCACACTGATGAGCTGAAATGAGAAATTTCACATTATATAACTTTTAAGGTGAAATACACAAGTTTTCAGATACAAAAGTAGCATTTATTTTTGTATAACCTCCCAAGTATTTGTTATAATGTCTGACATATTAAATTATAATTTCTTTGCAGGTAAGGACTATGGATATGAAGGTTGTATAATTATAATTTTTTGATTTTTTTCTTACATTTGATAAGTTTACATAATGTACATTAGGGTAGCAACTAACAATCATTTTCAAAATCTATTAATCTCTTGATTCTATTTTGAATCAATCGATAAATTTTTTTGTATATGAAATGTCCTAAAACAGAGAAACAACACCTAATTTCCCCCAATTATAAACCATCACTTTCAACAAATATAAAAATGTCATCTTTCTACACCAACACCTTTTGAATTTGTCCTTATTTAATGCTTCACGGGTAAATTAAAGTGCCCATATTACGACAAAATCACTTTTTCTGGGATTTGGGGTGTTATGTTGTGTCTCTGGTGCTTCCACACACATACAAACTTTGAAAAAAATCCATCCATGCTGTTTAGAGTGAGATACAGTTTCTGAATGTGTCCTGCCTTCAGTCTCTGGGTGAGCTGTTCAAAATCGGCATGGCTTGTGACGTCACAAGCCGAAACGAGCTGGCTAACCGCAACCATTAGCTCGTAGCGTTAGCATGCTAACGCTAGCATGCTACCTCGTTCTCAATAGCAGAGTACTGCTACAACACACACAAGTTCACCATAATCTACAAAAGAACTACTTCCATGTGCACCCTCATTTAGAAGTCTCCCAGCTAATCCTGACTTGTAACTGACCGAAGTTGTAGAAACAGCCTTTCTTTTACTGTCTATGGAGCTAGCTAGCTGACATGATCTACATCTGAGCTACTGGGCATGTGCAAGTGCAATCAAAGATAGTACAGAAGAAGAAGAAGAAAAGAGGTCTCACTCTGTAGCTAAAACAGAGACCAGCTGAAAAGAGGATCTGCAGCAGTGAGAGAGAGCACTGCAGTACAACAAAAATATGGTGTTTTTTGAAAATTAAACCATGTAAACCTATTCTGGTACAACCTTAAAATACAATTATGAACCTGAAAATGAGCATAATATGGCTGCTTTAAAGTAAAAACTCACTTCATTTGGTGAAACCGTCACCCGTTTTCCATCTTCTGAATAGTGTGTTTCAGTGTAGCCTCTCCCAATGAGATTCCTTTAAAATACAGGTGGAAAGAACTTATTTATACATATGTTTAAATATTAAAACTATAGTGTGTAGTTTATGTCTCCCCCATGAGGAATTCTAAGTAATGACAACAAAACTGTCGGTGTGTCCACGTGATACAAGCCTTCTGTGATCGCCTCGCCCCGCAGCTGCTAGTAGCCAAGGAGGACACGGAGGATTAAAAAAATTATGGACTCTTAAGAAGAGGTCATTATCTTCACTCTAGTTTCTGCGCGGGGAAGTCACCGGACGACTCAATCTTCTGAACATAGTCATACTGAGAAATACAGAGAGAGTTGTGTGGAGCTGATAGTCTTAATTAGCTTTGTAGCAACTCATTTATCAATGGCTTGAATGTAACAGACGCACATTAATATCAAAAAGTTACGCACTAAAGCTTTTAAAATACATTCTATATAAGAATTAAAAACAAGGATTTTCTATTAACAAACAATGTTTACCTGTTTTTTTCCAGATGAATCGTGTGGTTCCTCCCTTCAATGGCCAACTCGTACTGGACCGTATCAGGATAAAGCTGTTGAACAATCGTCCGTCAGTCACGCTTCAACAATTGATTACTGAAAGTTTCAACAGTCAGACCAATCTGCAGGACTGGAAGAAGAACTCACATCCTTTACTTACTGAAATAATACAAATACTCAGCTACAGGTAAAAGTCCTACATTCAAGTTTAAGTTAAAGTACAGAAGTATTATCAGCTAAAGTTACTTAAAGTATCAGAAGTAAAAGTTGTCGTTATGGGCGTAGCCATCTTGGTTGCGGATGTGACGATTTTAGACGAGAGGGAGGAGTGAGGGAGGAGCTGCTTACACTCTACGTTACGTTACACACTTTCACTGGCAATCACATCATAGCCACGCCCTAAAACACCCCCTGCTTTATCACCGATGTTAAAATCAACGCAACCATAATTAAAAAAATGAACATCATGCTGTGTTGAAGAAGACTTGAAACTAGCGATTGAGACCATGAACTCATTATGAAAATGTTTACTGAGGTAATAAATCAAGTGAGAAGTGGGTCACTTTCTCATAGACTTCTACAGAAACCGACCTCCTTTTGCAACCACACATGTCGCCCCCTGCTGGAATTCAGATAGAATGCAGGTTTGAGGCACTTCCGCATTTGCATCACTTCTGAACTTCTTCGTTGTCCATTAATATTAACAGTCTATGTTAATGATGCACATTTTAATGTTCTAGCAGGTCAAGAGGAAACTAATTTCAGTTACTCTACTGTTGGGAAGTTTAATTTCTAACACAGTGGTGTAAAGTAACCAAGTACATTTACTCTGTACTTACTCTATCACATTTCAGTGGGAAATATTGTACTTTTTTACTGCACAAAATTTATTTGACAACTTTGAATATTCAGGGTTTTTTTAACTGCAAAGAATAACTGATTAGTTGTCAACTATAAATCGCCAACTATTTTAATAATCGATTAATCTGTTTAAAAAATCAAATGATCTGGTTCCAGCTTGTTAAATATGAATATCTTCTAGTTTCTTCTCTCCTCTGTGACAGTAAACTGAATATCTTTGAGTTGTGGACAAAACAAGACATTTGAGGACGTCATCCTGGACTTTTGGGAAACACTGATCCACATTTCACCTTTTTCTGACATTTTAGAGACCAAACAACTAATCGGTTAAACGAGAAAATAATCAACAGATTATTCACCAATAAAAAAAAGAATGGTTAGTTGCAGCCCTAGTTGTTGTTTTAACATATAAAATATACGATAAGGTTATAAAATAAGACGCACTGTTTTAGATTCTACTACCCAAAAACATAAAGTAGTAATAAAAAATGACCAGCTACAGCTCCACAGTAAAATCATGCAGGATTTCACTGTAAATCACAGTAATTAATCCGTAAAAATATATGACAATGATAATAATGACACTGACAGGAATTATCTTTAAGGACATTTTGCTGTTAACTCTTCTGTACCTGCACTAAAGTAAGATGGTGAATACTTCTTCCAGTACTGATCATATTCATTTACTCACCTGGTTGTCCCGCAGGCTCCTTTTCTGTCTCCCCTCAAGTCTCTGAGGTCGGACCACCTCATATCTCTCCACGTGAGACAACATCCCAGAGGTCTGCACGAGACAAACTGTAGCGGGGTGAAGGTAGTTTATTAATGTTTGACATTCGTCCGTGTTTTGCGGATGTTACCTTCAATAGCTCCGTGCCAGTGATCCGATTTCTCCCACTTTTAGAGGGTATGTTGGAGAGCTTATTAGGACAGATGTTTTACAGTTTGGACGATCTCAAAATCACCAAATATGACGACGCAGTTGACAGCGCAAAGAACTGAATATAAATGTCCAACGCGCTCGTCACTATAGGTCTAGTAAGGGACCGTCGTAAAGGTTATTTCGTATTTTTTGAAAAATATTCACCAAAAATAAATCTAATATTTTTTTTTTACATTCTGATTACTGTAGTACTTCCCCACTGAAGTTACTACAGGGGGAATTTAGGTGAAAAGTCAAACTAAATGGAAAACAGGAGTAATTTATTGTAGAAAAGTATTCACAAAAAAATAAACAAAATGACTTTTGACGAATGTCAAACATTAAACTGCCTTCAACCCGCTACAAACTGTACACAACACAACAAATTACTGTTTTTCACATTTACACGAACTATCTTAATTCACTTTAGCATTTTAATCTGTTTGACAGACTTCAAGGAAGCCATCGACACGATTTTATTTCCTCTTTTTGAACAAAACATTGACAAAGCAACAAAAAGTACTTTTCATGTAGATTATTCACAAACAATTCGTGCCATAATAAGCGGACAGCACATGAACCGCTTATCCAACCTTTCCTGTCAAACATCCTTCAACTTTTCTACTTAGGCTATTATAAGCAAGTTGTTGTAGTCAACTTGGAAAATGTCGGACAACAATTTTCTTATAGTAAAAGTATTTAATTTAAAGAGTAAACTTACTCCATGTCAGCCACAGTGAGACCATGTTCGCTCCCATGATGGTGCGCTCTGCTCGGTCACTGCCGCTCATCTTACCGTGAATCATCGGTAGCAGCAGCGGCAGCTCTTCCGTGAAGCTCCGCCTCCGGTTAGTCCTTATCGCCGCCTCACATATGGGAATACAACCGAGCTAGAATAAGGAAGAAACCATACAAGAAACACGCAAAACTGACTTCCGGTCAAAATAAATTTCAAAATAAAATTACTGTACTGCTACGTTAACTTATGTGGACAGGACCCTGACCCTTTTCTAAAGGTCCTTTGTTGAGTCAGTTGTCACCTTTTCTCATTAATCTGCTGGTATGGGTCCATTACTGTAAAACTAAAACAAAAACTCCCTTTCCAGATGAATTAAGGTGAGCAGCTGCATCACAGGTTCTATGAAGCAGAAAGGCCTGGAGGAACTTTATCAGAAGCAGATGCCAAGAAGGGCTGAATCTATCCTGTCAGATAGTTCTCATCCCTTACAGGCTGAATTTCAGATGTTGCCATCTGGATCACGCTTTAAACTCCCAAAATTCAGAACCAAGATATAAACACTCTTTTGTACCTGCAGCCGTTCTACTTCTTAATTCTATAAAGAATCATAGATAACTTATTGACCTACTATTTATTGATTGTTTACTGTTTTTTTTATTGTTTTTAACTATGCCTGCAAGGTAGACAATCTCTGTACTATGTGTGTGATTTGTAATATACTATCTGCTGCACAACATTGTCCCATTGGGGGACAATAAAGTTACTTGAACTTGAACTTAGGTAGCTAACGTTAGCGCTTATCTGATGAACTACAAGGTTATACTTTTTGTAAAGATGTAACTTTAACTACAAAGTTGATAGTGTGAAGAATTCTGAAGGGGGGATGTGTTAGGGGAGTATGAATTCTTAATAATTATAATAAATGAATTTATTTCACCGTATTAGTAGTATAATGGTCTAGACCAAGAAGTAGTACTGAACCGTTGATGCTCACTGACTCGGTTAACGGTTATAAATGTTGCTTTTTGTTTTAATGTATATAATACATTTCAAAACTACAAATCAACCATACTACCATCTTCCAATGGTTATCTCATTCATACTACGTTTTGAAAAAAAAATAACCTTCTGTTCCTCGAACCGTTATTCCTAATGGGAAAGTTTCTAAAACATTCTTTATATTAAAGGTTATACCTCTTTGCTGGAATAAACCATGTTTAGTTTAGGCAGACGTTCAGAGTCTTAATTCATTCAGTAAAGTCTTGTTTTAATGAATACAAACCTACATTTTCATTGTACAGGTACAATAAGTTACCCATAAGGAGTGCCATGACTTTCATTTTCAAAGCAGAACAAACATACTAGTTCCACATTTCTTAAAATTTACAATTTGAATAATTGAAATGAGGTTGCAAACATCACACTGTAACTCTACATTTCATACATAATATATAATATACACAAACTGAGGCATCAGCTCTTTTAAACAACAGCCAGTGTCTGTATGGTAATCGTCTGGGCGGTTGGCTGTTAAGAGTGATGGACAGACATGAGAGAGGCCATTTTATTGCTGGGTGACAGTTAATACACACAAAGACACAACATGCTACACTGATGCTTTCTGACTCCGCTCGATGGCCATCCTTTCCAGCCGCTCGGTGTAGAATCCGTTGAAATCCAGCCTGTGAAATCATAACAGCATAGTTAGCAAATGATCAAAGTCATTTACAGAAATATCAAATCAGTAATGGATTTTCTACAATAACTCAATCTATACTGCATGATGTCAGAAATAAACGAAAACCAATAATTGGATGGTAAGAAAAAAGAAATAAAAAAAACTGGTTTGCTTTACTTAAACAAAATCTATAAAAACTAAAAAACACAAAATAGTCAAAGTACACGTCAAATAAATTTCTCCCAAATATGGTTTCTGTCATTTTAGGTAGTTCTGATCACGCCGATGTTTATTCAAGTGTTACGTTTGGTTTTTATTAGTTATTTGAAGCTATAAAAAGGGATTGAAACGTCATGATTGACAGCTGAGATTGACTCATTGGTCGATTGGTCGGGCGGGACTATGATACCACGGCTCCACCGCCCGATCACTACTGAGCAGACTCTGGCTTCAAAATTACAAAACGGCAGCACCCGTATCCGGGAGATTTTGGCAACACTTTTGTATGGTGGGAGGAAGTGGAGACACGTCATCCATCTTTATTTACAGTCAGAGTATTACTTGCAAAAACAAAAGCGTTTTACCTGTAGATGATGCTGATCATGCTGTGCTCGCAGTCGTTGGTGCTGTAGATGCTCAGCTTGTCCAGCAGGTCCAGCAGCAGCATGCTGAAGTTACTGTCAAACTTGCTGATGGTGGCTTCAAAGCCTGCGTCTGACTGGAGGATGTCCGCGTGCTCCGCTAATAACTGAAGCAGCCAAAGAACACAGACATGTTACTTCAGACATGTTGAGACACAAAAGCTGCAGCTGTTCATTCACCAGTTGTTAAATAGTTGGAATATTTTCTGGGTCGGATGCTATGTTGGAGAGCTTTTCAACACATGTTCACATTTCCCAGTCTAGTTGTTTCTCCGATGGGGGCAGGCCTGGCGATGAGCGTTCTGGAAATACCTTTGTGGTCAGCCTTTTCTTCTCTGCCTCCTCAGCATGTTCGCTCCGAGTGGGAGGCCCGTCCATGGTCCCTTGTTCCAGGGAGAGGCGGTCTAACCTCATGCTCTGAGTGTACCGCTTTAACAGTCAAGAACAGAAAACATCTTAGTACGAGGATCTGCTAGTTTCCTTTTCAGGTTTTAACTCTGGATGTATAATAAAACCTGGATACAGCGTTTGAGACGGAGCCCCGTTCATTCCTATGAGAGTTGCTCAGTGGTGCATTAAAGGGGCACTATACAGTTTTGGCCATTTCTTCGCTGTTTTCTCGATTTTGCTGGCAGGTTTCTCTATAGAGCACCCCCGCTACAGGAAATCATTCCTACCACAGGCAATTCAACTTTTTAACACTTTATCACTGAGTGTGAGATAAGACTCACATACATCACAACTGCACCTTGCACAATAGGTTTATCTACATCCTATCATTACTAGTCAAACACATTTTTACTCTCCAACTTGCACATTAAGTTTATCTATCTATTGAAACAGTTGTACATTTTATTTCCAAATTGTATATATTTTAAATATTGCTTGTGTAGTATTCTATTATTATTTCATGTATATTGTTTCCTAATGTATACTTTATATGTGTGCTGTGTGTCTGATATTTTGCTGCTGCAACACCGTTATTTCCCATTTTTGAGGGATCAAGTTCCCCTTTAAGCCTAAAAAGTTCAACTTTCTGTATAGAAATTACCAGGATGATCAGCGGAGCTTCCGTGCTACGGGGTCCACGGAGCAGGCGCACTAAAGACCTCCGCCGGCCGAGCCAGCTACTTCGAGTGTAGCGCTCCGCTAACTTGAATTTGGATTACATTATTTTATGGTCTGTCTCTTCTAGACTTTCGAAATGTTATTGGACAGAATGGATCAAATTCTGATTACGATTCATTTTGAGGAGGTCGTGACGCTTTAAAAAAATGATCCACTGATTTAAGGACGTGTCTTACGCCATAAGTCTATAAGCCTATAGTTCATCGGACGTTGTAAATCCACCCTTAGGCTGCTATGTCAAATTGGCTTCAAAGCCTAGCACACTTCCTGGAGGCCTGGTTTTAACTCCCTTCACTATTGCATTTCTGTACAAATCTTGTGTTTAATCGAAGCAGTACATGAAATGCAATATGAATACTTCAAATGATTAAGATCCAAGAGCAGAAACAAGCGGCTCTTTTCCATCCTGTCAACAAACCTGCATGCAGTTTGTGAACATGACGCAGACAGACATGAGTTTGGAGAAGATCCTGAGGAGCTCAGGGTTGGTCAGCATGCAGTCCTTCAGGCAGTTGTCCAGGAAGCTGGTGTGATGGCAAAGCACGTCATCGATGTTTGACGCCTGGAGAAGGAGAAGACAGACGGTCAAGCACAAAAAATGGCTATCAGCTGGCTGTGTTTTTGTTACAATAACGGTGAGTGATCAGGGCGGGATACTGATATTGATATTATGCTCATTCACTCACTGTTTTCAGGTTGTTTTCCATGATGTGCCAGGTGGGCTCCATCACCTCAAACATCATGTAGTACTGGATGTTCTGCACAAAGTTGAGCATGCGCTGTCGGAGGGCGAATGCAGCAGAAAACCTGCGTGCAGGCAGTTTGAACAGAGTGTGAGACATTTTGCTGGATTTTTTTTTACATAAATTCACCTTAAAATCGACTTCAACTCACCATTTGGCAGAATGTAAGGAGTACAGCTTGAAATCTTTGCTGCTGATCCACACGTTGCACAGCAGCCTCTCCACATGTTTGCAGTAAAATATGTGTCTGAACAACATCTGGTACCTCGTCAGGGCTTTCCTGGAAAATGAAGACAAATGAAATGTTTTAAAAATGTATTTATAGATTTACTTTTCAAAAGTTACAAAGTGCTGTCTAAAAGCAACGTGATATCATGACTTTGCGTAAACATACACCTCACTTATTATACGCATTTTGAGCTATCCGCGTGTCTGTCTACGCTGTATACAGCGGACGTAAACATACACGCCCACTTTCTAAAGCCAAGTGGCGTGTTATCTGCAAGCATTTTGAGCGCAGTATACAGCAGACGGGTTGGGTTTAGGAAAAGAAGAGAGCAACAGTTGAGTTTAGTAAACGTGACACGCGGGACACGATCCCTGGTCTCGTGGGTGAAAGTCCTGTGTTTGACCCATCCCCAACCAAGCTCCCTACGCAGATTTTCACCCTTTCATACTACTCGCTACGGCGTCAATTCACACGAGATCGCAAGGTAATGTAAGTCAATGGAGGCCAAACGGCGTTGATAAACACGCTAAAAAGCAATTATGCGTCTTGATAACACGGCGATAATGGCATACGAATTTGCATGCCATACATATGCCACTTCATGAGATCGGTCTGCTGAAAGAGGATATCAAAATACACAAGAATAACAAAATGTCTTAAAAACAGAACCAGCAAATCTCGAGCATTTCGCTTAAAACATGACCAGAGTACAAACGATCAACGGTAATTAACTGTATCGACATCCATCCGGTTCGCCAGCGTGGAATTGTCGCCACGGAGAGCTTTCCGTGGTGGTGATAGGGTTAATCTGCATTGTGTGAACTCATTTTGGCTTTAATGTGACTGACATTCATTTATATGTAAAAGTAGAGTGCACTCTAGCTTTTAAGAAAACAATATGAAACGTATAAATAAGATCAAATCAACAGGCAGAACCTGTTGATGATGAGTGAGAGCGGCCACTTGACGATGTAGTCGAAGGAGAAGGCCTCCAGCCCGCTGAGGGCCGCGTCTGTTGGTTCCGCGTTAATGATGGCCTTCTCCTGTTTGGTCTCGATGGCCAGCACCCGCAGCAGCTGAGTGATGACGTCATGAGGCATTAAATCGATCTGTGGAAAGAAGAGCGGAAGTTTAAGTGAAACAGCATTACTCATAAATCATGAGATCGCTCTGCGAGTGAAGGAAGACTTAATAGATTAGTAATGGAATGGTCAGATGTTTAAAGCTTTTGTTTTGTTCCCTGTAATTTCTATCTATTTGAATTTACTTTCCAGGGATTTTATCCATTTTTTCCTGCTGGTCCGTCTAACTCTGGCAGTTTTAGTGCATTGAAGTTTACTGAGCACTAGGGTTGCACGATATATCGACTCAATATCGTTATCGCGATAATATTATATCTAAAGTGTCGTGATAAGTATGCAATATTATGTTTATTTTGTGGAGCGCTGCGTCCCGTCTGTTGGCTGTGTGGCTTAGTTGTGTTTGATTTAGAGCCTGCTTGAAACGCTATAATGATCATCATTTGATTGGCCAGTTACCGTGCCACTGGCACATGTTAGTACACGTCAGCGCACGGGTCCACTACGTGACAAACCCTATGGAGCGTACCACGTGTGTGCATATTTAGACAGAGTGACAGTGTGAGTGAAGAAATAGATAGAGACAACAAAACGGAACGAATCAGAGAAGCGAAAGACAAGTTGTGTCCTGTTCTCTTTATTTATTTTATACTGTCCAACCAGTAGAACATGTCCTGTTCTCTTTATTTATATATTTTATACTGTCCAACCAGTAGAACATGTCCTGTTCTCTTTATTTATATATTTTATACTGTCCAACCAGTAGAACATGTCCTGTTCTCTTTATTTATATATTTTATACTGTCCAACCAGTAAAACATGTCCTGTTCTGTACACATGGTCCTTATTTATTTATTCATGTTGGACCAGTCCAATATGACAGTTGAAATAAACCTTGTGTTGTATTTTCCCATAACTTTTGTATGTATGTATGTATGTTTAAAAATATCAAAATTAATATTGATATCGCAATATTCATAATCGATATCGCAATATCACATTTTGTCAATATCGTGCAACCCTACTGAGCACATAGTCTGGAGCTTTATAGTCTTATTTCCACCCACCTTGAGGTCGTCTTTGAAGGGGTCAGTGTTGGCTGTGCTCATCCTCAGAGCCAGCTCCAGCAGGGCTTCTAGTCTGGTCGGAACAATGTCGTCCACCGGCTTCTTCAGCTCTTCCTCCGTCAGGTCCATGAAGTGCACAAAGAAATCCCCTTTGTCCATCAAAAAGTAGTGCTTGATGGATCTAATAAAAGAAACACAGGCCCATATAGTGTTATAAGTACATCAGTAAATCACTACATACAAAGATTATGAACATGCAATCCTAATACCCAACTGTTAGAACTACAGACGGGTGACAAATTAAAAGAAAATACTTTCTTTTACACAGAGTCCATTTCCGTTTTTAAATCTAGACATAAGACTTTTTAGCCAAGCTTTTTATTAATGTAGTTTTTGACTCTGGAAAGGAGCTTATGTCATTATTATAAGAAGAAATAAATGCAGATGCTTCCATACAGGACACAAGGGCTTTTGAATTCAACACACAAACTTTGCAGCATCACATCCTCTCTCTCAGTTATCTTTCCTGTCACTCAATCTTTATAAATTACTTACAAATACCATTAACTATTTACCTCAGCCGTGAAACCAGCTCCTTCTCCTCCATGAGGAAGGCCAGCAGGACCTTGCTGGCATAGTTGTAAGCTTTCTCTATCTGCTCCACATAAGCCCTTTCCTTCAGGGTGTACAGGACCTCCTTAGCATCAGGACACGTCACATCGCGGCCACACTCCCGCACCACATTGAGGTATTTTCCTACGCAACAACAGAGAAGGGAATTACATTTTTTGTTTTAAGGAACGTGTCCACAGTGGTGTTTTTTTGGCCTGGAGGAATTGCCCCACTTCTCTGTATTGGATGCTTGATGGTCTTGCCACTAGCAGTTATCGGTTTCTCTTCAATGACCAATGAAAACAGGCTACACCCTCCGACAACCGCAAAGGCTGCACCTGATTGGACGAATGCTTTCTCGTTGGGCTGTCTGCTCCCGCATTTCAAACCTGACTAACATGGCGCTCTTTGTTTCCTCTTTTCACCCAGTGTGTTGAGTTTAGCTACAGAGTGGGGGTTCCACTTGAATCGCTCCAACACACTTACTGGAAATGCAGCACTAAGAAGGCACGAGGTATTATGCAGGATTCTAGTCATCCTGCATACAATCTCTTCTCCCACCTTCCATCAGGGAGACGTTTGCAGAGCATCCCAACGCGCACAACACGTTTTAGGGATAGTTTTTACCCCCAGGTAGTAAGGTTATTGAACGATAGCACAACAGGAAGGAGGGCTGTGGTCTGAATTTAGTCACTTATGTATATTGTGTTTGGATATTCCTAGATGTTTTAAATGTTATTATGTTTTTAAAATTGTTATTATTGACTGGTGCTGAGAGAGTGCCAAGGCACATTGTATTTCATTGCTGTGGTACTCAGAAGCAGAGTATGAGGGCTTGCCGTGACAGTACCTAGGTAAGGACTACTAGCCAGTCAGAAGCAGAGTATGAGGGCGTGCCATGCTAGCAGCTAGGTGAGCATTATAACATGTTACAAAGTGACCACGTTTGTCTCTGAAGTAAAGGCTGGACTACAATAGAGCTGTTTGGAGCAGTTTGTGAACAGTGTTTTCTGTTGGAGATGGTAAGAAAAATATATATAACACAATAAAGGAAAGGGAAAAAGCATAATATGAACACATATACAGGCTCTTATAATGTTTAACATTTACATTTTTTTTTTTTTTTACCTGTACTTAATATTTTGTCTGCCATTTTCTGTAGAAAGGAGGGAATCCGATGTTGTACGATGGTGTATCTCTGATCCCAGTACTTATCGTTGTAGTCCTCCTGAATTTTCTCTTTCTGCAGCTCATGCTCTTCCACCATGAACTCGCTGCGAGGACACACAAACATCAGATTTGAACACAAAGCAGATACAGTGGTATAAAGCGTCTTTTCAGATTAAACTGTACCTGTATGGATCCTTGATGATGCCCCTGTAGATCCACTTCTCCAGGATTTCAAAGTAAGGGACGCTGGCTGCTTTAGTGAGGTAGAGACACAGCTCCTGAGCCTGGCTGTCACCCGTGTAGTTGAAGGTGCGATCATGAAGAAGACTCAGTGTCGACCCCCCCATACACTCTCCTTTATCTACCGAGGACGCTGTGAAATTGGTGGAAGGAAAATAATTAAGTACTAGCTATCTAATGGCGCTTTTCCATCACATGGTACCTGCTCGACTCGCCTCGACTCGCCTTTTTTGGTTTTCCATTACGAAAAAAAGTACCTGGTACCTGCTAACAGGTACTTTTTTTAGTACCTCCTCAGTCGAGGTTCCAAGCGAGCCGAAAAGGTGATGTGAAAGCGACAGACGGGGGTGTCCTGAACAAACCTGCTATTTTTAAACAGTTTAGCCAGCTGTTTGTTTTTTTGCTGCCTCCAGCTTCATTTGAAACAAAATGTGTCTTCTGGCAACACACACCTTCCACGTTCTGTGTGTGTGTCGTGTTAGGTCACAGTAGTTTACTGCGGCACCGCTTGTTTACAGTTCTGCGGAGGCTCCGGCAGAGCTTTCACCGTAGCCTAACTACACACACACATGGCCGGCTCCACGCACACACCAGCGCACAAGTATAAACATCAGGCCACTTTTACACAGGCTACACAGGCTACGGAGAAAGCTCTGCGTGGAGCCTCCACAGAACTGTAAAACAAACTCAAGTGGCCTGATGTTTATACTTGTGCGCTGGTGTGTGCATCGATACGGCATAACGACCAGCCACGCTGAGGCGGTACTAAAATCTGCAATGGAAAACGGACGCACAGTGTGTCGAGTCGAGTCGAAGCGAGTCGAGCAGGTACCATGTAATGGAAAAACGCCATATAGCTATCAAAAAGTAAAAGTGTGGTTAGTGCAGTTATCTTCAGGAACAAACGTAATGTTTCTAGCAACTCTGTCGTGAAACTAACAGTAAAACATCACCCCATGCTACAACACTTATTAGTTTAATTTTGAATTGTTTACTGATGAAATACAACAGATGTGATGTCAACATCTGTGTCCGATCTGCTGGTGTTGTAGTTTCTCTCTAAACCTTGTTCAGAGCGCCCTCAAGTGGTCAAAATGAGCCCTTTCCCACTGGCCAAACAATCCACCTAGGCTCGCTAACATCTGGCTTTTGTCTGCAATGGGAAAGGTGTCTATCGGCTATTTTTAGCAGGTTTACCGGTGTTTAAAAAACCTGCATATATACACGAATTTCAGTGGAAAAAAGGTTTTAACTATCCCCATGAACCAAAGATGCAAAACTCATGTTCTCTCAGACTCTTACCAATGGAGGCCAGTATCTCCATGGTCCTCATGGTGGGCTGGATGTAAAACCAGAGCTTCTGCAGGGACAGCATGACCTGGCGCTGGAGGTGCTCCAGCTGCGTGACCAGGATCAGGTACTCCTTTATCAACGTCCTCATCGCCGCCGTCAGCGCGTGGTTCACCTGGCCGTACTCGAAGGACGACTTCTCCTCAATGAAGCTGAAGAAGAAATACAACACCGTCATCTAATCGTCTGTCCTCAGTTATAAATGTATGTGTACAGATGACACACTCACCGTGTTATAGTGGAGTAATACGACGCAACTGGTAATATTCTGTTAACCAGCTCTTTGATAGACATGTCCAGTGTTGAATCGACAATGAAGGAGCGGTTCTGTCTCCCCAGTACAGGCTGAGCTGTGATGTCTCTCCCATCAACTCCAACCAGGACAAACAGCAGATCCTCCACCAGAGCTTGTTCCTGAGCAGGCAGGGACATCGTACCTGGCCGCAGACAACCCCGTTATGAATACTAACACCAAGTAAAAGTACACATAGTTGATGTTTCTAGCCTGGTTGACACCAGACCCTTCTCAGTTGTAACTGAGAGTGGGTCTGGGCAAGCTTCATTCACAGCACATTTCCAAAGGGGCGTCACCAACGGACGCCACTCAAATGCCTCTGGGTGCAATTGGATAGTCCTTCAACCAATCAGAACAACGATCCGGGTGACGTAGCAGCGACAGCGGCATCAACGGGTTGCGGCGCTTCGGTGGGCGTCATGTTGAATGTAAACAAAAAGCTGCTCGCCGTTGCTGCGCTATCGTCATCGTGTAAAACGGTCAACGGTTGTGATTGGTGCCTCGATTTGGAAAAATTGGAAATGGGCTTGAATGGGCTCTTGGCCAGACTGACCTGCAGAGCAAATCTCAAATTTGCCAGAAGTTTGTCAAGGTTTTCCCAGGCTATGATGTTTCAGTATTTAAGGAATATTTAATAAATGAGCTAGTGTCTTGCACATAGACTGTAAAAATAATGGGCAAAGCTTCCGGGTCTGAAAAGTGAAGCCAATGTGCTGAATTCTATCTAATTTCCAGCAGGGGGCGACTCCAAAAAGAAGTCAGTTTCTGTAGAAGTCTCTGAGAAAATGACCCTAGTACTCATTTCATTTATTACCTCAGTAAACATTTTTTAAATGAGTTCATGGTCTCAATCGCTAGTTTCAAGTCTTCTTCAATACAGAATGATGTTTATTTAGTAAATTATGGTCCTATTTATTTTAGAATAGACGATAAAGCGGGGGATGCTTTAGGGGCGTGACTACATGACGACCCGTCAATCAGGACAGAGGCTTAGCGATGCTAACCATGGCGCTGTGTACATTAAAACAGACTTAAACTTGTTTTTGGGTGTTGTCCGTGTTTCATCTTAAACATTGACCCTCTCACTGTGTGTTTGAACTTCATCAAAGTAAATTGGAACATTTGGTCGCCTAAAACTGTCTTGTACTGCCAACGTAGCTAGCTACTTAAGGGAAAGTTTGCATATTCTCTGTACTGCCGTACATGCAGATGAATGGCGGCAGTACCCGTAGGGCCGCAGTTACCCGTCGGTAAATCTACACTGGATGACTCGTTTCAGAAGGGTTGAAAATCAGCAACGTTACCTCTTTAGCGTTTAGCTAAGCACAGCGCCATGAAACCATAAACAACCCTGGCTTGGCTGAGTCATCCTCCCCAGCTCCACCCTCTCATTCAAGAATCACCACATCTGGTTTAAAATAAATTACCCAAGATGGTGACTCCCGTATCGCCAAACTCAAGCTACAAAACAGCAGTCCACAAACCAATGGGTGACGTCACTGATGCTACGTCTTGCAGCAGACTGCATGTAGTAGAAATTTATTTTTAAATGTTTTGGCTTACCAATAGCTACAGCTGAATCTCCTGGAGGGGTGGGGCTGGTGATGAAGTCTCCGAGGAGAGCAGGACGGTCGTACACCCAGTTAGGAAAGACGGGGTTGGGCTGGGTGGGGTTCTTCTTGTTGTGTTTGTCTCTCAGCATCTTCCGCGTGACTTCAGCAGGCTGCAGGCAAAAACAAAGAGTGACGGGAGAATTTAAAGCAGCGGCAGATATTTTATTTAAAAGGTCCCATGGCATGAAAATTTCACTTTATACGTTTTTTTTTTTGTTTTTTTTTACATTAATGTGAGTTCCCCCAGCCTGCCTATGGTCCCCCAGTGCCTAGAAATGGTGATAGGTGTGAACTGAGCCCTGGGTATCCTGCTCTGCCTTTGAGAAAATGAAAGCTCAGATGGGCCGATCTGGAATCTTCTCCTTATGACGTCATAAGGGGAAAGGTTACCTCCCCTTTCTCTGCTTTGACCACCCAGAGAATTTGGCCCACCCATGAGAAAGAGAGAGAGACATCATGGCTTGAAAACAAGCAAAGTGGCAGTTGGTCAAGGCCATACCTTACCATACCATAAACTTTCCATTCAACAGCAGGTTGCACCCGTGAAAACGTATGTCTTCAGACAAGATTATTATAACAGGAGGAGCTAGCTAATAAAATATTTGCCCTGATTCTTCGAATTAAATTCATGCTAGAAGAGAGCTAGTTTGTACGATCACATCAGAAATCAAAAGCGTTTATAGCTGTTCAACAACAGCCACGCTGAAAGGCGGAGTGAATAGCCGATCGTCACAGAGAGTGGAAAAATGCAACAACTGTTTAATTGGGGGGTTAACAATGAACAATTTCAGACAGACCGTCTCTCCTGGAATTCAGTGTTGCACTCTTTTCGAATGAGGCCTTTGTTTGATATCTATCGGTTTCCTTTATGACGTGTGCAATGACACATCCAGTGCCTATACGTATATTAAATAAGTAGTAGCAATACAGGTCCGCTGCTTTATTTATTTTTTATTAACTTATTTATTTTTTTCTTTGTGTCTGCGGAACTATTGATGTATTTTATTTTATTAGTAATGAGCAATGATGTCTCCTTTGTCACGTTACATCCTACAGTCTGCTGCTGATTGTGTGTGTGTGTGTATATTAGGGCTGCCACCTCTTAGTCGATTAGTCGACTAATCGGTCGTTTTGGTCTTAGTCGACTAAGATTTCTTTAGTTGATGAGTCATTTTTTATGCTTATTCATGCTTAATTATTCATTTCCAAGAAACTTATGAGCTCATTTCTGGTAAGCACAAGATTTAAAGTGGTGCTTTTGCAGGATTAATTGTGGAGAAAGTCAGTTTTACAGATGGTTAATTAACTACATGTATATTGTGCTTTTCTAGTCTTAATCACCTCTCAAAGAGCACAGCTCTGTCGATTACATCAACTAATCGACAAAATCATATAAGTGTTAGTCGACTAAGAATTTCTTTAGTCGAGGACAGCCCTAGTGTATATGTATGTGTGTGTGTGTATATATATGTGTGTGTGTGTGTGTGTGTGTAAATGGAGGCTGACCCACTCAACACCCACTGTAAACCAAATCTACCTTTGGATATTAATAAAGTTACCTTGACATCCTACAGTTTCATGAGCCAACCCAAACCTTCAGATCGTTTTGCATCGGAGTAAGAAACGCTCACCAGAGGAGCGTTGGAGCTGGCCGTCACGTTGCCGAGCTTCTTTCGCAGCTCATCCAGTTCCTGCATGGACATCTTGGTGCTGGTCTGAGGCAGAGTGTAACTGGTAGTTGTGGTTGACGTTGTGTTCGCTGATGACTCTGACCTCTCTTTCGCATTCTGCTGCAGAAACTGGAGCGTCTACGAAAATATCACGACAAAGCTGTGAGATATTGGATAAGGATGGTTGACGACAGTATTTATAACTTTTATTAACGGGGGGGAAATCAACAAACTAAGCCACTTCCAGCACCTAATGATGGGGTTTCAATCTTCTCTTTCTATTTATATTAGTCACATTAGCTGTTTTCTTGTTTGTGTAGAAAAACAAATAATTTAAAATCTCATTTAAAGCACCAAAGGGTGAAATAAATTGATTTGAAGTAATAACAAACAATACCATACAATTAGCTGGTTGTTAACGACGTATTACCTCTTTATCCTCACAGAGTTTGGAGAGCAGATAAACCAGAGGGTCGAGGTTTCGCACATTTTTGGACTTGAGCTCCTCGTACTTCCTCAAGAAGTCTTCTGGGGTTTTAGAGAACTCTGCTAATTTGACCTGAAAATAACATAACAGCCAATATAAAAGAGAATAATCAGTTAGAACTTCAGCTGAAAATATTACACAAACTGGTGTTGAAAGACAAAATATGCACATGAGTCTAAATAGAGCCCTAATGTGTGCTGCCAGTTGTTGCAGGAACATCTGGCCAGTGATGCCTGGAAGAGTTCATAAACTCATCACTTTCATAACATTATGGTGAGTATGTATGTTCCAGGACATTTCCGTTCCCTGAAAGGTGTACTAATGCCTTCCTACGTGGGTAACACCCACCTTGGCACTGTGAGCAGACACTGTGGTTGTAACATAGGGAGTCCTGTGTTTCTGCAGTAGGTCTATGTAGCCCTCTGCTCCATCACCTCCCCGAACATGAAGCAGGCTGAGCAGCTCATTCACATCATGGTGGATCCTGAACTCACTCATGGCTCAGCCAGCTGAAATGACAACACAAGAGTATCCTAGCCCCATTAACAGCTCATATCAACATCAGGCTATTGGCTCATAATGACAAAACATCACCCGTAGCTGAGCTGAGTACATGCAGTCATTTAGGCTTTGTCTCAACCAACGATTTTAAAGAGTTTAAAGTGATGCTGAGCTCAACAGTTAACGTTATGTGAAGCTAGCTTGCTAACTGGCTAAAGAGCCAGCCCCGGGTTAAATGAACTATGAGGATGCTAACTGCGTAGCTAGCTCACCCCGAATAAAACAATTCGCCGAACAGTTATAACAACGTAACTCAGTAGTAATTGCCTTATTACAGGTGTAGCCCAAGTCTCTACCAAGCACTATACCTGACAGTCGCGTCTGCTTCAATGCAACAGCAAACAGAGCAGGTACCAAACGCGCCCACCACTAGTCAAAATGATTATTCTTCTGCTGCTGTAATACACGCAGCGATGGCGCCACACTGCCCCCATCCGTTAAATAATGACATTACAACTTTACTTTATTAGCAGATAATCACATTCAGAACCATATGGAGGCCCATTTCATGGTATGAAAAAAAAGATCCTGAGTACTTTTCTCAAAATAATGAGAATTTTCTTAAAGGGGGTGGCAGTAGGTCAGTCCGTAGGGTCCTTGTCAAGGCGGCCCCCTCACTCCCACATCTCTCCAGCATGTCCTGCGTGTATTCTGGGCCTGTGTGTAATAATAATAATCAATCAATCAATCAATCAATCAATCAGTCAATCAAGTATATCGTAATCTTAATGACTTCTTTAAAGTAACATTAAACAAATAGTTGTTTTGTTTTTTAAAGTAAATTGTATTTTGTACTTATTTGTATTTTTAAATGATTTTAATTGAATCTTATTTAATTTGATTTGCTTTTAAATGTTTCAAAATACATATACTTGAAAATATAATTGAACATATTGTTTATGTATATATTTTTTATATATATATATATATATATATATATATATATATATATATATATATATATATATATATATATATATATATATATATATATATTCATCCCTATATTTTAACTTGTACTATTTCATGTTTTAGATTCTCATCTAATTTTTACCTGTGGTTTTCTGTTTTGTAAAGATTACATCAACATTGTTGGAGGGAGCCTGAAACCCAAGATTTTCAGTGACAATGACTGTTAGTAACCTGTAAGTGTAGATGTAAGTGCATCTGACAATAAATAACTTGAAACTTGAGAAGCTTAACAAAAACATTTGCTTTTATTTTGAAAAATGACGACACAGCGGAAGTAAACAGTAATCACGTTACAACCCGGAAGAATTGCCTTTCTCTGATTAACGTTTGAATAGACAAGAATGAGCAATTTATCTCGGGAAGAAACGATTAAACGCGATGCTGCTAACATCGCACAGCCTTTGAGAGACATATCCGTGTCTTAATCTTCGGTACCGGAGTCAGAGGCGGTCGAGTGTGAGCAGCAACGCCCTGATGCCAGCAGCCACCCCGTCGGAGAAAAATATCCTCGCTCTGTTTACAAATCGGCTAGGAGACATTGTTTCCTCGCAGTGTGTAGTTAGCTAGCTAATCGTGCGGTTGTGTGTGTTTTTCAGACGAAGAAAAAACATGGCTGAACTGCATGTTGTGGAACAGAGCGGCACTGCAACCATAGAGCAGCCCGAGCACCGCGATGTCCGGGGCTCGGTGCGCCTGGCGTCGCCCACTCTCATGGTTCCTCCGCCGCGGAGCAGCCAGCTCAGTCCCGGCGGGGGGTCGAGCGGCTGTGGCGGACGCACAGTCTTCGGGTTCCCGGCGAAGAGCAACCCGAGCTCCCCGTCCGAACCGGTGGACAAGCCTGGCTCGCGCTGGGCTCGCCTGAACGTCGGTGGGACCTACTTCATCACGACCAAACAGACGCTGTGTCGGGACCCCAAATCGTTCCTGTTCCGACTGTGTCAAGAAGACCCCGACCTGGACTCCGACAAAGTGAGCACATAAAGTCATAATAATGACAGTTGTTTGTAGTAGAGCCGCAAAGATGAATCGATTAATCGATCAGTTGTCAACTATTAAATTAACCTACCAACTTTTTTGATAATAGATCCATCGTTTAATTGATTAATTGTTGAGTTATTTTCTATGAAAAAAGTAAAGAGTTTCTGATTCCAGCAAACTGCAATTCTTTGAGTTGTGGACAAAACATTCTGACATTTTATAGACCAAACAACTAATCGATTAATTGAGAAAATACTCAACAGATTAATTGACTCTGAAAATAATTGTTAGTTGCTGCCCTACTTTACTTTTCAGACAATATAATAAAAGTAAAAATGCAGTAAAATGTATGTGTGGATCTTAGAAGCGAGCTTCACCGTTTCCTTAAAGTTATTTATCCATTTGTCTTAATCATAATATGTTTTTAGGCCAGTGGTGGAAAGTAGCATTTACTCAATTACTTTGAGGTACTTAACTTAAAAAAAAAATGCAATTTCTACTACTTTATACTTTAACTCCATTACATCTCAGAGCAGGCACATTTTGTACTTGTTACTCGACTACATGTATTTAATAACTTTAGTTACTTTGCAGATTCAGATTAAAAATACAAAATATAGTCGATTTTTTAAAAATGATGTATTATTATAGGTTAAGATACAACTCTAGAGATCCCCTGGGGATAATTCACAAGTTACCCAGCAGTATACTTGTACTGTACTTGCAGATAGACCTTTTTGTTATAGAGTAAAATCCTTTTTGTTTAACCTGTAACAGCCCCAAAATTGCCATCGCCAAACTCACCAGACTCCATTTAAATAAACATTACTTTTAGCCAGGACATTTGCACATGTAAATGGGTGAATTAAGGGTTTATTTCAACCTAGTGCCGCTTTGCCGGACCGTCCTCCAAAGCGCCCTGGAGGAGGGTCAATGGAGCAATCCCAGAAGTGGAACGTCAAGCATATAGACTAATTTTAACCAAACCAGAGTGGTGATTGTTGGAACATTGGAAAGACAAACTAAGAAAGCTTTTGATTGATTTATTTTATTTAGATTGTGTCGACTTTCGATGAAGTGTGTTTTACGATGTAAAAAATCATGTTTATTTACATGGAGTCTGGTGGGTTTGGGGATTTCTGAGCTGTGTCTGGTTAAACAAAATTATTTTACTCTTTAACAAACAGGTCTATCTCTTTAGGGATCCTTTCATAATGTTGTCAGACACTTAGAATAATAATCTGAGCCTGTCAGTGGCAAAACGAGCACTTTTAGTGAACGGAAATTGAAGGTTTACAATTGTCCGCTGACGTTACATTGCAGCTTGTTTCGCCGCTGCCCACTGAAGCGTTCTTGCTTAATACTGGACCAATTTCAAAAATTGTTTTTCCCATCAGTCACTTAGACACAAAAACCATGGGAAAATAGGGTCGGAAAATACAGAAGTTTCCCTTTAATGGAATGAACTCATTCTTCTCCTTTCTGTAATTTTTTTCTGGACATTATTCGACTCAACATTTTTCCCTCTTCCAATTTCTGCAAAGTAACGACAAAACCATTCCTCCTCACAAATGTCGACCCTTTATGTTTTTCCTACAGGACGAGACAGGAGCCTACCTGATCGACAGGGACCCCACATACTTTGGCCCCATCCTGAATTACCTTCGGCACGGAAAACTGATCATGGATAAAAACCTGGCTGAGGAAGGTAAAACGTTTGGATCCCTGTTGCTGCAGAGTCGATATCTGTTAGTGAACATTCATTTAGAGCAAATAGAAACCAAACAACGAAATCTATTGATCAATTGTTTGTTCACGTCAGGTGTTCTCGAGGAAGCCGAGTTCTACAACATTGCGTCACTGGTGAGGCTGGTTAAAGAGAGGATACGGGACAATGAGAACCGGACATCTCAGGTACAGAAAACACAGATAAATCTGTACACCATTTAAATTCAAATAACTTTATTTGTCCCTGAGGGGCAATTAGGAGGCACGAAGAGTGGCACATGAAAGGACAGTTCACAGACAAGTTGCAAATACGAATAAATATATAAATAAGTACATGGTAATACATTGTGTAATGCTGTCCGTTGTAAAGTGCTAATCTAGTAAAAGTCAGTAAAAACCAAAATTAGAAAAGGTGCTGTGTGGCCGGGTTGGCTCAGTTGGTAGAGCAGGCACACATATACTGAGAGGTTTATGCCTCGACGCAGAGGTCCAGGGTTCAAGTCCGACCTGTGACGATTTCCTGGATGTCTTCCCCCCTCTCTCTCCCCTTTCTCACCTAGCTGTCCTGTCCATTAAAGGTGAAAAAGCCCAAAAAAATAATCTAAAAAAAAGAAAAGGTGCTGTGGTGCAGTTCTTAATTTTGAGTCTGAGCACGGGGTGGTAATGGATACTGGATCAGGGAGGTTGGGAGTTCAGAAGATGGACAGTCCTGGGGACAAAGGTTGCCCTTCTTCTCTGCGTCCTGCAGCATAGGCAGCGACGTCTGCGTCCCGAAGGGAGCCTCTCAAACACAGAAAAGAGAAAAAAGACTTTCTTGGGGTACAAATATAACCAAAATAGCTATTTGTGTTTGTGTGCACATTATTGATGTTATTTTCTGTGTGTGTGTGTTTTGTTTACGTCCCTCAGGGTCCTGTGAAGCATGTGTATCGAGTACTACAGTGCCAAGAGGAGGAACTCACACAGATGGTCTCAACCATGTCGGATGGTTGGAAGTTTGAGCAGGTGCAGAAAATACAGCTTCTATTTTTTCTCCTCTCATCATGTTTTAGTTCAAAGCTGCTGTTTGGAGAAAGGCCTAAAACTTTTTATTAAGACATATGTAATATCATTGAATGCTAAGAGATTTGTTACTAGAAGATACAAAATTGGGATGCCTGTTAATTCATGTTTGGGATCGATATCAAACCTCGATATTGTTTTGAAGTGCTGATAGTTAGCATCATATGTCAGGTCACACTCACGGTTGCTACTAATGACTCGTTTTCTTTTTAATTTGCTGATTATTTTGTGTAAAATGCCCACGACATAAACAATCCAGCCTGCTACCTTGGCTCTGGAGGTGACTGTGATAATTAATTATCACATTCTAAGAGACTTTATTATCACCTGAAACTACAACAGAAGCTGGAGACGGAGAGTGCATTTTAGCTTAAAGAATTACTCTAAAAATGAATGCTGGTATAACATAACTGCATCAGATATGTTCTTTATACAAAGAAGGGTGTTTCAAAGTGATCAGCTCCCAGTGATAAAATGTGAGTTCAGTCTGCACGTCAGGCAACAACGAAATGTTGCAATTCTCCATCTGATACGTGTGAAATCTATCTAACACTATGCATTAAGTTGCTTATATAACAAAGCTGAATTTACACCAGTTACATTATATTCACTGCTGTAAACATGCAGTGAACAGGAAATGATTTCAAATTCATTGTTATGTTGGCCTAGTCATCTAAAACCCAAAGACATTCAATTTATAATTATATTAGAGAAGAGTCCCGCACACTGACCAATTACGCAAGCAATCATTTATTTAGAAAAATACAACGTTTCGGTCTCAGACCTTCATCAAATTTACCTGATGAAGGTCTGAGACCGAAACGTTGTATTTTTCTAAATAAATTATAGCTTGCGTAATGGTCGGTGTGCGGGACTCTTCTCTAAGCTTTTGATCTGCTGCTTTTGATCATATCCTACGCACCTGCTTGACAAAAGAGGTGTGCAAAAAAGCTTTCTTACGTAATTTATAATTATATAAAACAGAGAAAAAGGAGCTGGAACTCAGAGAGAGAAATCTTGAGAAATAGAAATATTACCCAGAATGCTGATTGTTTGTTTACATTTTTTGCTCGTCTTTTTCCCTGTCCTCAGCTCATAAGCATCGGCTCCTCTTATAACTACGGCAACGAGGACCAGGCCGAGTTTCTATGTGTAGTTTCCCGGGAACTCAACAACTCCACCAACGGCATCGTCATCGAGCCCACCGAGAAGGCCAAGGTGAGCCGTCTGCTGAACACCAGTCACTCAAAACCATAGCCTTTATTTTTCTATTTGTTAACAAATCCCATGAAAAGACCAAAACCACCAGTGAATTCATACTAACAAGTATTGTCCAGTCCTTCCAGAAAAATGCAGAGTTTTTTTGTGATTGTTGCGGGCAAAAATCCTTGATTATGTGGCACGTTTTCTTAAAAAATGCGATGGAATATGCGGGATATTTATGCAATTTTATGCGATGAAATTGCGGGAACTTGCAAAAATTGCGGTTTCATCACGGCTTCATCGCGGGGTTTGCAGCTTTTCGTTCACGACACGTAGTTACGTCACTTCATAACGTTCCCATGGCAACAAGGGAAAATGGCTGAGTCTGGCTGAGTGTGAAGTAAACGCAACATTTTTCAACTTTCTGCTAAGATATATGTGACTTTTTTGCAACGAAAATGCGGGGATTATGAAATCATGCAAGCCCCGCATATTTTGCACGGAAATCGGCAATTTATGCGGCGAAAGCGCGGTGTATTTGAAAAAATACGGCCCCCGCATAAATATGCAGACTTTGGCTGATTATGCATTGAATTATGCGATCGCATAATCACGTTTTTCTGGAGGGACTGATTGTCTGTGCATAGAAATCTAATATAAGTTACATTATTTTATACTTTATTTGGTAACACTTTACTTGAAGGTATCTGTCATGTCACTCTTATGTAGATACCTTCAAGTAAAGTGTTACCCTTTATTTTTTAATTTTGTCTTTTTGTTTTGGAGGACTGGGTATTTTTCACATCTTCATGCCTTTAAAATAATGAAATCCGAGAAGGGAAAAAAGGTTGGGAAACACTGAACTAGAGCACCAAATGTGGATTAATTCACCACTGAAAATAGTCCCCGACAAATGCACTATTACCTCCTCCTCTGCGACCAGCTGTTTTAGGAAACTTTCTTTTTTCTTTTTTTATGAAACTATATATTTGTGAGCCGTTTTTCAGGATTTACATTTTCCGTAGGAACCTGAGAGATTTGTTGACAATCAGAAAAATATAAAATATCAGCAGTAAGGCTGAAACAAAAAAAAAAAAGTCTTTTTATTGATAAATCTGTTGATTGATTTTAATAAAAAAAAGTCAAACAAATTGTGTAAAATGGTCCACCAACAGTTCAAGACAGTTAACTTAAAATCATATTAAAGATCCTCACATTTGAGAAGCTTGAACCTGAAACTATATGTGTTATTTCCCCCTTTATAAATGACTTAAACTATGACTTGATCACACCAGCTTCAGTTAACCTTCGCACAATTGGGCCATTTTGTGTCCTTCACTCACGTATTCCTCCTTCTGTCCTCACAGATCCTTCAGGAGCGAGGCTCGCGGATGTAAAGAGACGCAGACGCTGAGCTGAATAACACTTTATCAACAAAAACAAAACAATAACATGAACATTATCTCCAGTTTTCATCACGATCCATGAGTTTACCCTCCTCCTCTCTACCATCGCCGCCTTCTCCATCCTCATCAACCCCTTCTTGTCCCTCCTCCTCCTCTGGTGTGCCTTTCCACAGCGGGTGGGAGGGGGGTGCCCCGACGCCACCCTGATTTGTCTTCTCCTCCATCGCCGGCTGTGGAGCGCTTCAGGGGAAGTTTAAAAGGGATTACAAGTGAGTGGTTTTCCTCATAGCAGCTTTAGTGATGGGCAGTGTCACGGTGCCCGTCGTTATTGTGAGTGGATGGACGCCGAGCACAGAGCTACTATAAATCGTCATCTTCATCGTTATCACCGTCACGTATACATATTGGCTCCTCAGGACTCTCAAAGGACATAAAGGAAAGAACACAACTCCACTGACTGAGCCTCTATACCCGAATCTGTTAATGAAGTGAACGCCCGCCGCGTCCCCTCAACAGACACAGCAGACCGAGCCAGGAGGTGGAGCAGAGTCCGATCGCTCTGTTTGAGCCAGCCTGGTGCAGCGTTTTCACCCGCTCTCTCTCTCTCTCTCTCTCTCTCTCTCTCTCTCTCTCTCTCTCTCTCTCTCTCTCTCTCTCGTCATTAGAAACACCTTAAACGAGTGACAACCTATCATCTAACAGGCGTCCTGTCTCAGAACATCACGACATCCTACTCCTCCTGTTTCCTGTTCCCGGGCTCGATTTTGGTTTGTCCTCCCCCCCCCTCCCCAGGGAGAAAATTTTAGGATATTTCCGCGCAAAAAAAGAAAACCAATGCCTCAAAAAAAAGACTACACCTGTGTACAATTTGTCAAGGCATGTGAGAAATCTATATATATCTATATCTATATAGGCTACATGATGAAATTATATGAAATGCAAATGGTGGAATTACTGATTTCTGTATCATAGTTGTCATATATTTACATATTCTTGGTGGGTGAGTCTATTTAAATGATGGGAGAAAATATCATTTTTCCGTAACCAGTTTGTCCTGAAGGTTTCCCGCCCGGTAACACGGATGTGAGTACGTGGATGCAGTGCCTCTCTGCTTTCTGTCCAGGACTGAAATATCACAGTGTTTTTTTTTTTTCAGCTGCACGTTTTCTGTAGTGTTCCTCAAACGTTTTCTCTTAGATATCCTACTTTGATCTCTTGCATATCTTAAAATTGTAATTAGGGATGCGGAAAACTGTGGTTGCCATTTTGTCCAGACAAACGTGGCGTGGATTGGATTGGACCGTGGCCCGTTTGTATGCTGCCTCAAACCTCTTAAAGCACCCCTCTCTCCATGGCCTTGTGCTAGTCTCAATATTCACTCACTTTGCAGCTGCCTCTGTTGCCGGTCCTCAACTTAATGACTGTGTTGTCTTACATTCTGCAGCACTTGTAGCAACTGTGTGGCGCAAGCTGAATTTTACTCCTCCCCCTTAAAGCCCTGAGATACCCGAGCCTACATCATGACAGAGATTTACAGACTGTAAGCGAACCTGCCACACGGCTTCAGTTTCCTGAGCTTCAGAGCAAAGCCTTTATTTCCGATGTTATGTGATGTTGTTTTTCTTGGCTAAAGTATATTTCTCTTGAAATATACTTGACATTAAGTTGCGGTGTGATAGAGCTGATTTAAACACTTGAAACAACATTGGAGCAACGTGTAAATACATATAAACTAGCCTGATTCTATCCCTCTGAACCGCTGCACATAGCTCTGAATTTATATAGAGACTTAACGATTATCATGCTAAATATATGAAAGTATGTGTTCTTAAATTTATTTATAGGTGATTTGCACTTTTGTGCAAGTAAACAGAATTGGCTTTTACTTCAAATGTGCATTTCCAAAACCTGTAGAGCTGCAAGTAACTTGAAGCTGAAGTCAATTAACTGATTAGTCGATGAACAGAAAATGTATCTGCAACCAGAACTTTCTTTTCTCTGTTTTATATCATTATTAATGTATTATCTTTGGGGGGTTGATCTGATAAAACGAGACATTTGAAGATGTGTCTTTGGGCTCCAGGGATATGTGACATTTTTAACTTTTTTAGATTAAACTATTAATCGGTTTATTGAGAAAGTAATCCGTGAAATAATCGTTAGTTGCTGCCATAGCCGTCCCCAAACTGTAGGGCTTCAACTTGTGATTGTTTTCATCATGATGACCCTTTTTTTTTTTTTAAATAATCAATGAATTGTTTAGTCTATAGACTCAAGTTCTTTATCATGCGCACAACCGTGAAGCAGAGAAGCAGTCGTTGGCAATAAAACTCCCTCCGACAGTACTCATCAAATATGTATAAAAATGAGAATCCAAAAATAGTGTGAGCTAGAATATAACACATACAGTAAAATAGACACCATAACAATAAAAGAAAAAGAGAAAGAAAAGTAGAGGAGGAGCTTGAGACATGGAAGCCATCCTTGGCGCCATCTCACCTCCACTCTTAAAATGTCAGAAAATTGTGAAAAAAATGCCAAATGCAAGGGTTTTTTTTTTTTGCCGGTTAATTGGCTGCATTTTTCCGTCGATCGACTAACCAATTCATTGATTAATTGTTTCACCACTTCACCCAATATAATGTTGTTACTGGTGCATATGCAGCCTTGTTATATGAGCAACTTAATGCAAAGTTTGAGCCATATTTACACATATCAGACGGAGAGTTGAAACATCTCGTCGTCGCCCATCCTGCAGACTGAACTCACGTTTTAAACCACCGTCCCTAAAAGCTAAATCTTGAATCACTTTGATACACCCTTCTTTGTATAAAGAACATATTTGATGCAGTTATGTTATATCAAGCATGAACAAATAGAGTGCGAGAGAAGAAAAAAAAATACCTGTGCTCTTGTCCCTGATGTTCAGTCAGGCCTCCGAGCTTAAACTTTGATGTGACCTCCTCTTTGTTGTTTTTTTAGTTTTTCCTCTCGCGTGTGTGTTGTGCAGTTTTATTCTGCTAATCCGAGTCGTGAGCACACCGCGTGCTGCTAAAAATGCCCAAACGTCTCATCGAGGAGCACTTTTTTTTACTCCCTCGTTGTCTCTCTGGGCCTTTTGCAAAGCATCTTGGGTGTTGTTTCCCCTTCGTCTGTGTCCAGTGTTGTGCCTTTTGACCTGTGTTGTGCACAGTTGTTCTCCCCTCTTTTATCATAAGGTGCCTCTCGTACCTTTTAAAAAAGCCAGGAGGCACCTCCCTGAGGTATGATGTATAATGCGGTCTTTAGCTTGTTTTCTATGGTTGGTGTTTCAGTGAGAGGCAAGTCAAACAAATCCATTGTCCCCTGCATTATTTTATGTTTTTATGATACCGACAAACTGAAAATGATTACCAGCTACTGTCTCTGTGCCATGTGTACAAATTCCACCCACAGCCCCTTATCGCTCCTGGAGCGTCAAGATTGTGTCCCAATCTGCTGTAAACACTGGTGGTGGTGTTGCATTGTGTTTTACCAAACTGGGAGGGAAGCAGGGAGCAATAGACAGCAGGAAGACCAGTCAGAGCAGATTGTCCCTCCTCTGCTTTTATCTTCAGTGAACTTCAATTTGACTATTAACTCGCCGTCAGTTGGCGTCTTCGTTTTCCTTGAGTTGCATGCTGAAGCCATCTCTAATGATCCCATTCTTAGATGTATGTAATCAACGTTTTAAAAGCACTTACTGTACCTGTCACCTTTGTGGAACCAGTTATATCTTCCCTTGGTTGCGTAGCTCAGTGGTTCCCAAACTGTCGTTGAGTCCGGACCGAAGAAGAGATCACTCACAAGATGGTTTTAAAAGATAGGAAAGCAACAACAAAAAACATATTCCTGCTTATTTTTTTCAGTCTTTCCTCTAATTATTGTGTTTTATTAGCCATGCTAGCAGTGTGCCTCTATCGTCCAAACTGAAATATCTCAGCAACTATTGCAATGAAATGTTGTGCAGACATTCACGGTCCCCAGAGGATGAATCCCTCTGACTTCACCTAGCGCCACCATGAGGTCAAAATTTCAATGTGTGCAATACTTTGGTTCATGATAAAATACCTCCAAAACTGTTAACATTGCCCTCAGCCTCAGCTGTTCTTTGTGCTAAAGTAAGGTGGTTAGCAAGGTAAACATTTGCCGCGTTCACGTGCTCCTCCGATCGTCCCATTTCCCGAGTTGGGAAGTCGTTCTTCTGACTTGGGTGTGTTCATGAGCTTTAGGTCGTAATGTGGAAACAACATGGCCTCTACAAAGAAGACGTGTCGTATTGTATTGCTCAGAGCGTTTAAACAACGCGTTGATGGCTGTTTCCAGTCGTTTCGTTGTTTGAGCTTCATAAAGCACGGGTCCCCCTTCTGTTTTTATAGCGTCTGGTTGATGAGTTGGCTAAGGCTAGCGTCCCAGTGAAGATACATATTGTATGCTGAAACACTTTGAAGCTTTATATTTTGTCCCGGACTCGTTGCAGCATCCGTACACTCCCTAAAACCACTCAAATATTTTTGCTTAACCCGACTTGCTATCAGGTTAATGCTCTGAAATAATTTTCCTAACTAATCTAATGGTTACTAACGGTAATACCCTATTACAAATAACGTGCAAAAAATGTATATGCAATACGTGAATTAATGAAATGTTTCTTAAAGGGGAGCTATGCAGTTTTGGCCATTTCTTCGCTGTTTTCTCACTTTTTGCTGGCAGGTTTCTCTATAGAGCTCCCCCTACAGCTTCAGAATAGATAGTTGTCAGCTCCTATGTTTACTCATGTCTGACTCCTCCCTCGGTCAGTCTGCCGTTTCCTCTTCCTCTGTTCTCCGACAATGCTTTCCTAGCTTTCTGCTTCTTTTTAGCTGGCTCAGCCATGACAATAGTGTGAAAACTCCATCGCTACCTTGTTAGCCGGTTCCTGAATGGGCGTATGTGTGCAGTGCCGTGAAGCAGTTAATTACACGGCGAGACCTGATATCACGCGATGCTTCCTGACGCTGAGGCCAGTGGCTCGCCGGCCGAAAGTTAGACGGGTGGTCTTTCCGCTCACAGGCGCTAGGGGGGAGCGAGACGACCACCATTCACCTCGAAAAAAGTCATATAACCATTCCAATGTCTCCGAAGCTGTTCAGTTAAGTTAAATTAAGCTAAAAAAAACTGCATAGTTCCCCTTTAACATCAACCCCGCGTTAACTTTCGTCCGCCACGTTTCTGCGTGACGGGCCGTCAACTCGGCACGTCGTATACCAGACTTACCCTGACTTTCCAAGTTGTTTTTTCGACTTCACCACATTCACGTGAATTATCGCAGTCGGGAACTCTTTTTTCCGATTATTCCGACACCACATGAATGCAGCAATTATACCCGCCAAACATCAGCCTGTTAGCTACTGAACCCAAAGCAGCACTTTGCCTAAGAACAGCTTTTCAGAGCTGCTAGCATGGCTGTAGATTTTTGACCATATTTCTTGTTAATCACCAGACTTTTTTACTTCTTAAGGAATTGTGTAAATAAAGGAACTGAACTGGTCACAACCGATATACTGATAGTATTTTAAAGGATCACAAACAGGTTGGGAACCACTGACCTCTGCAGTGTGATTATCTGAACATTTTTAATCAAACACCCATTTTTTTAAAACAAAAAAAGAACTTTTGACCATTACTTTTTACTCTCACAGGCTCTAGTTAGTCTACAGAGTATGTGCAATCTTAACAAATCTGCAAAATAAAAAAAATAAAAATATATCTCTGTTGTTTGGGCACGTGAAAACACGAGAGCATGCATTGTTCTAGAGATTATGATGTGTACTGTGTACTGGGTTTATTCTGACCTCTGTGTTGGTGCAATGTGTGTGTGATGCATGGTGGGGGAGCAGAGGGACGGCATGGCTCTGTGGTTTTTAGGTGTAGATTTGTTGTTGGTCTACAACTAGACATGTTCTCTACTCACATGTTTCTTTGTTGTTTTTGTATCTTTGTCATGTCCGTTCAACAGATACAGACTAGCTAGCTTCAAACTCAAATCAACCAACCAATCAGATTGGCTCCTAACCCCGGTTTAAAAGCGTTTACCGCAGCTCAACACACAGAAGAAAGATATATTTTTTTTAAATCCATGGATCATGTTGCCAGTTAATCTGTAAACACCTGCATGCGTTTGTGGACATGCACATCTCATTTAGAGGTATTGAAAAAAGTCACCTATTAACCGTTACTTTGTGTTCATTTATCAACAGTATTGATGTCAAATGTGAATATTGTCAACGGAGACTGTGGAGAAAAATGTTTGGAAGCTGACAAAACATTTTATTTGTCTGATTTGTTTGTTTCACTTTTATTTATTTTATATTTTTTGAATTTTGTCTACCGATGTTTCTTTACATGTAACAATTTTAACAAAACCCAGTCTGGTTTTATCATAAAATGTGTCTGTGTTTTAAACAACGTGGCTCACTGATTTGTTGGCTCCGTTTACCGTGGATTTCAAAAGATGAGGAACATACTGAAGTGTTTATATCAAGAACATAGGGATGTAACGATACACTTAAAGTGCTCATATTGTGCTTTTTTCCCTGTCCTTTATATCTTTTTTGCGCATGTAATCGGTTTACA